>NC_092594.1:11676071-11982500 GCF_047663525.1 Anas platyrhynchos | reverse complement strand
ATGTGAAACTTGTGTGTGAGAATCCCTGTGATGTCTAAACAAAGAATTGAGAAACTTCTAAAAACTTTGAAGGATAATGTTTGAGGACTTGGAGCATTTGCAGCCTCAGGCTATTCCATGAAAGAGCCACAGTATTACTCTGAAAATCAGCAGCACAGTTTTAAAGAGTTGTTGTGGGAGTACTGAGGGGAGTAGGGGGGATGGCTTAAAAGTGTTCGACTTCTAGTATTTCTGCATATGTACAAGATAAAAAGCATTAGATTATTACCATATCTACATCGGTTTAATTTTTATGTTATAAAATTTCTTTGGATTTTTAGACAAGAAACAGGAACAAAAAGATTGGGGATGGGAAGTGGTGGTGGAAAGACCCGTTCTATTCTACGATTCTGTGATTTTCATGTTAAAACAATGTGAGAATAGGACTTAAAACTGTTTAGGAATGATTTTTAGGTTCAGTAACATGTCTTCATGTTATAATAAAGTCTCTGATAGGTTACTTGCAAAAGTCATGACTTACAATAAATTCACATACACGTAAAACAGAACATTTGGTTTTGTTATCAATGATTTTATTTATGTCTTATTATTCCATGCGGTTGAGTTGTATTTTCTCCATATATGTCTGTTCAGTTATAAAGTGAATCTTGGCAACAAAGTCTCTGTCACCCATGAGACTTATTCTGAATGATTGTCTCTTAATAGCCCTCACGTTGAAGTTGTTTATTGCCAGCAGCTGAAATTGAGGGTAGTGCCTGGCAGCCCAAGAGATGCAAAATTTCCAATTTAGAGGCGCAGCACTTTTCATTTCTCTGGGAGCTTTTATATCAAATGCTCTCGAAAAGCCAATAGAAGCTGTTTTAGCAATTTAAATCACAGTAAATGATTTTAAGTTTTTTGTTTACTAAATCAGTTTTAGTAGTTAAGATACTGCTTAAAATCAGTTAGGATTTTGATGTGTATCTGGAATATGAGCATCAATGAGGGCTGAAATGCAAAGCTACATAGGTGGATTTTGTGCTTTTCCTCTCTCTATCATATGCTGCCAGTGGTATTCCTGCCGTTGATGTTTCTGAAATAAGATCCCTATGCTTTTTGTACTAGCTGAAGTTAGGAATAGAGCCTGCCAGGAACTGCTGAGGTAATGAAGCATAATCTTCATTATGATGATCTTATACTGATGTAATTGACCACAATTGAAACGTGTCCTGTAACACAGTAATACCGATGGATGTGTGGGTGAAATCTGTAGGATGCAAGAGATGCTAGAAAACATATGAGACCAAGAGAAGTGAAAATGGAGAACTGGGAGGGGGGGTGGGGGGAAGGTGAAAAAGCACTTCTGCCTCCCTTTCACTCCTCTGAAAGACATAGCTTGGGGTGTGTTTTGTATACAAGTTATTTACAACAAAACAAAGGTGGTGGTAGTTCTTTGCCCTCCACAAGGCACATTGGCTTCATCTGATGAATGCAATGTACAGATCTGCATTAAAGAGGTGGCTTCTTGGTCTCTAAGTACCCGTTCTTCCTTGCTAAAGTGGTGTACTGTGCACTAGCAGTATGTTGATAATGCATTTGAAAACTGGATGTGCTTCTGAAAAATGTCAGATCCCAGATCCTTGGTTCACTGTGTCTTCATGGTCTGCCTGTCATTTTCTTGCTACTTTCTAGCTGTTCTGTTCTGAAGAACAGAGGTAGTACGAGGATTCCCTGACATACTTCCAAACGAGCCTTCCTGTAGTAGGCTCATTCTTCTTATACGGAATAAGAATGTTGTGTTTTCTTTTTCTTGATTGTTGTCTTGTTTTGTTGATATGCTTTAACAGACTGCTGGTCAGATTTCATAAACTCCTAAAGTCCAAATCCCCGGCAAGTCATGGGATACTACACTGTGTGTAATGCTCATCTGGAGGGAGAACAAAAAAAAATATAATAATAGTCTCTTTCCAACTCAAAACTAAAGTTTCTTGCACTTGTGACTTAAAAATAGGGCAATTCTACAATATGAGACAGCTTTAGAAATGAGAGAGTAACTGGACTTTAGAAAGAGATGATTTTTTTTTCGTGCTTAACAAAGTAATGCACCTTGAGATTTATTTCTCATCTCTAATACAGTTTTGACAGAATAACAGTACAGAATGTACCTGCTCTTTTGCTTTTATCAGTTTCTTTGGAGCATAGCATGAGCACAGGCTGAAACAAATGCAAGTGGCATAGCAGCCCTCAGAATTTTAATTCATTTTATCTCCTATATAAAGCAGGCCTTACCAGCCACACATACTTTAGGAGAACTCTGTATTGCAGAGAGGGATTCTTCAAAGGGCCTCAGAAGAGTTGGAAGGCAAAGATCTGTGGTAACACTTCAGAATAGGTGACCTGGGTAAATGAGGAGTTTTGTGTCTTGATCCAGAATAGAGTAAGAGAGACAAAACCCCTGCCTTTTTTCCTGGCAATGATACAAAGAATGAGGCCGTGGAAGTAAGTGCAGACTTTCTCAAATTCTCTTTCCCTTTCCATCCTATTTCATTCAATACAAAGGATAAGTGGCTATGCTGATCATTAAGAGGTTGTTGACACTTTCTCCCTCTACATTTTTGAAGAAAAATTGTCATAGACATAAGCATCACAATGTATCCCTGAAGTCCATCAGCTGAAAGGCCAAATGTTTGTTAAGAAAGAACTGGGGCTTCATGATGGTGAGATAAGGTGGGCCTGTGTATAATGTTTTCAGAAATTCTGATGGAAACTGTTACATTGCAGAGAGCTGCAAGGTCTGCTTTCGTCACAAAACTGAGAGAGGGCAACTTATTAGCGACTGAAGTGACACATATATGTGTTTGCATATATGGTAAGAGCAGAATACTACAGTGGGTCTAGATAAGGGGAAGAGCTTTCAGGGGGCTAGGGACTTTCTCATGCTGTCCAACAAGCATAAAAGCAAAGTGGAATGGGCTAGAAAAAAAGGGAGCTACAAAAAACAGGAGGAGTAAATAGCAGAAGAGAAGGCTAAGAGTTAAAGAATGAAGTGGTAAGGAACGAGAATGGGAGAAGAAAATTTCTTTTGGTATCTATTTTTCCCTTAAACAAACAGGTGACGTATCCATTTTAAAAGCATTAATTTATACTCCAGGGATTACTGCTAAGTGATAATATGTATACACAGTGTTGCTAATCTATCTCCAGCATCATCCTTTGTGTAGGGTGAGATCACTAATTCATTGTTTTTACTGCATTTACTTGACATTTTGGAATATATTGTAGATAATGAGTTGTGAACAAGGAATGTTAAAGACAATGTAGTTTTAGGTCAGCCACTCATCAGGAAAAGTTATATTTTGCATTTGCCATGACTATTTCTTGACATAGATAGTTGTCTACAAATAGTCTCAAAATAATGAGGAACTGATACACTGAAAATATGCAACTGATTCAAAAGGGTTGTGTCTGAACAGTGTTTTACATATGTGTCATTGCGAGTTTTTCCCCTGAGGTCATTGTTTTGGACCTCAGAATGATTGACCTCTATTGCAGAAGACAGGTTTTAAATGTAAATCCATTATATATGCCGTTTCTGGTTTCTAGGAGTAGAAACGGGTTATTAGTTTCTCCTGATGTGTTATAAGGTGATAGATATATGGAACTGGAAGGAACCTTTTATGTCATCAAAGTTAGTCCCCTAATCCTGCAAATTCCATCTCACGTAATTCATTTCATTAATTTAATGAGCTTCATGTTCAAAGCAGTCAGGAAAAATGTGGAAGACATCTTTGTTCTAATGGTTAGGATTTTTCTTATTCCTAGCCTAAATTTACTCGTACACAGCTCATACCTGTGTTTATTTATTTATTTTGTCAACACAGACCTTTGGCATCAAAACTCTTTAGAATAGCATGTCCTTCGGCTCTAGTTGTAGTACTTCTATATTGGTTTAAAAAAACATCCTGTCCCCCTGCTTACCCTCTCCATCCCCAAAGGAAAAACAAAACAAAATCTTGTCAGCTCTTTTGTTTTCCTGTTCAATCTCTCAGTCCTTTTCTTTACCAATTCTAGTTTAAACAACTCTTTCCTCAAGACAGTTAATGAACATGATGAACATGGTTTCAGAGAATGCCTTTTACAATTATTTAATTTTTCTTGCTTGACGTATCTTAAGGTCATATCAGGTTCTCTTGCAGCTATACCACTTTGATAGGTCACAGTCTTTCAATATCAACTTTTCTTTCCTATACATCATTTCTTCACATGCTTTCCATATGTGAATTCCAAGTTAGTCAGATAAATGACCTACCTTTTATACTACTGAATTTTGCTGCTTCTACTGCTGTCTTAAAGATTTCCATCTCTCTGACTGATAACTTCATCTTTATTAAAGGTACTGTGTCATTTGCTTGCTCCTATTTATGTCCACATCATTGATGAGAGTACTAAATAAAATACTTCACAAGAATAATCCTCGAAGAGTTCTGAAGTCCCTGTCACTTGGAATGTTCCCTTTCACTGCTGTCATTTTCTATCTCCTTCATAGTCCTTAATTTCTTACATGTTTTAAATTCTGCAGCTAATCCTCATTTTCTGTCTTTACTACTACCTCTAATGTGACACCATCTGTAATGCTGATCTGAAATCCTCTTAGATAATCTTTTCTTTGTACTTCACTTATGTTGTATTGAAAATCTATTGAAGAAAAGCTATCAGGTTAGCCAAATGTGATCCATATCTGGCAAAATCATACTGTGTTAGATCTTGTTTTCCAGTTTGAACCACTTTTTAATTCTTTTCTCTTGCAAAACTTGTTCCAGAGTTTTTCAATTTGTTGAAGATGATATATTGTGAAGGGGATCATGTGTGTGTGCATTTTTAACTCTCTTTGAGTGTGTGCTTTCAAAGGGGCAGTAACCTTAATGAGAGTTAGCTTCAGGAATAAATGCACTGCAGACTGCAAGGCTCCAGGGTGTTAAAGTAAATTGGTATTGGAAATTAGTTTTTAGACTACTAATAACAATGCTAAGCCTCCTAAGTATGTCTAAATAAACCTGAGATTTACTCATATTAAATAATACTGGATCAGGATTTTTTCCTGTTTATAGTACTAGAGGCTCAAATTAAATTCAGCAGATAAAATTCTGCCTTTTCAGTTATATCTGCTTAAGTTTCATGTGAACCATATAACACTACAGAGTGAGCATGTCTGGGGAATTTAAAATTTTGCTAAAGGTCAAGGAGGGTTTTTTGCATCCCTAGAAAATGTCCACCTGATATTGTGAAAGTAGTCACAGTAACACTAAGACAACCTAAAAGTCACCCTTTTTTTTTTGTTTCAAAATCCATTCTGTTAAAAGCTGATGTTGAAACTATTACGTAAAGTTTGTTTCTTCCTAATTCCTCCATCCCACCCCCAATTTCAGTTTTCTTTACACACCATGCCAGTGCGTTTGTTACCCAATGGAAATATTTCTAGCTTAAAGTAGAGCATGAATGCCAAGGTTATTTAATCACAACCGATTTTGATTCTGTGTAAACATTAATTTAGTAATGCAAGGCAGCTGTGAATGGTATTAATGGATGGAAAGTGGATTTTATTCTTATTTGTTAACTTTCTGGAAAAAATTATCTCTTCTCATGCAATGAGGTAAGTGGGAAGTGGATGTTCTTGCTTATAGGATCAGGGGCATCACCTTAGCATGAAAGCACTCCACCACTGATAAGGTTTTTCTTTGTTCTGCAGTTCAAGGGAACTTTGGAGACCACATATGTAAAAGACCAGAGTAAACTCTGAATGACCATTTACTAAAAGGAAACCCATTTGCTGTTTATTATTTTACAGCACTGCTGAATAGGTATTTCAGAGATGCAAAAAGAGAACACTTGGTTCTGCAGGACCTAAGGGAATGGCATGAAGCTGTATCAGGGGAAGTTCAGACTGGATGTCAGAAAAAGTTTCTTCACCAAGAGGGTGTCTGGGCACTGGAACAGGCTCCCCAGGGAAGGTTATGGTTCCAAGCCTGATGGAGTTCAAGAAGCATTTGGACAGTGCTGTCAGGCACATGGTCTGGATTTTTGGGTGGTCCTGTGTGGAGCCAGGATTTGGACTCAATGATCTTCGTGGGTCCCTTCCAACTTGGGATATTCTATGATTCTATTATGGGATACTCTTGAAAGATTTCTGCCAAGTGTTCCATTAAAATGTAACTTATATGTTCCATGAAATGGAATTTGGGAAGTGAAACAACTGTGAGTGCAGCTCATAGTTTTCTATAGTAGTTGATCAAATCATTCTCATTGACCAGACACTCAGTTCCTTAGGGAATCTACATATTCAGTGAAAGAGCAAATTGCATTGTTCTAGGTCAAAAAAATCAATAGGCTTCATTACATTCCTACTTAGTATTCTATTAAACTTTTTTTTCCATGGACTTTTGAACAATTTTACAAAATTTTGACTGCTGTGAGGTTTTTAATTCATTTAGAGATACTTGTATTTAAGCCAATTAAATGTATTTATTATTATTATTATTATTTATTATATTAGAAGAAGAAAAAGTGACATCATTCAAACTGGAGTTGTAGTTACTGTTGTATGTGCATTTTTTCTGGTGGTCTTAGAGATGATTTGATTTTGTATTCAAGTAAATAGATTAGCAAGAAGCATTCTAATTTGTACTTTTAATTCTGACATCGCTTTTATTGCAACTTACTCTGCCACCTGATATAGTGTGGATTAATCATACTGAAAAAATTGAATACCGGCAAACTTAATTGGTATCACTCTAAGATTAACTGAAACATTTATTTCCTGACCTAAATCCACATCTTAGGGTTTAATTAAAATAATGCCACCTGCTGTGTTTCTTGATTCTTTGGTTCATTGTCTTGAACCAAACCAAAGTCTTATGGACTTTCTAGAATACAAACAGGTACCACTCAGTTAAAAACAGATTAAAATAAATAAATAATAAAAAAAAAAAAGCCTCAACAGAAAACAAAATTATAAATGTAGCTTATTCTTATTGAGGACAACATGCATTTATGGCATGATAAGAATGGATGCCAGTGTTTATGCCAGAAAAAAAAAATAATCTTTCCAATTCATTATTTAAACTAATGAATTTTAAATCCCCAATCATCAAATTTATTGAAATATAAGTTTGTTTGTTTGTTTTTTTTTGGATTTAATTCAGGCACTTTAGAATAATTTTCTAAAGTATAAGGGAAAAAAGTAAAAACAAACAAGAAACAAGCACTTTTAAAAGTAAGCATGGCAATTGCTTTTCCTTTATGTTTAATTACCTTACTCTTCATTTTTGTTTGAGCTTCTACATTTTCTTCCTTCCACTTTTCATACATAGATATGTTATGTAAGAAGTTAAAAAAAAAAAAATCAATTCAGCATGAAGTTTACATGATTTATACTGTTACTGCTGTTGATTAATATCTCTGCATATTAATCTGTTTTGGAGTTTGGCCCTCATAGTTGCTATTCCCAAGAATAATGGGAAAAGGTGATAATACTCCTCAGTGATACAAACACTGTGGAAACCTGAATAGCTGTTGTTACTACTGTTGATTGGTACTGCTGTGCTTAGAGGTAGTTGGAATATTAGTTTGTCTGCTTAAAGTGATGCCATCAAGCTGGTAACATGAATTACTTAGCTGCTAGTATTGTTCAGTTAATATAAAGTTTATTAACTAGGAGGAGCACCTCCTCCTAGTATTATTTTAGAGGACGGGTGAGTCTATTCTCAGCTGAAAATAGTTAATATCCAATGAATATCCATTCATTGCTTATTGTATGTTACTGTTGCTATTCTTATATGTCATTTTTTGATACATGAGATGTGGATTGTATTTCAGCTTATATTAAATCAATGATACATTAAAATGTGTAACTTCACTTGAAATGTATTAATTGATAGTGTCATGAGAAAGAATGGAGTCATCTTGTTACAGAAAAAAAAAGAAAAAGAAAAAGGCCATTTAAAGGTAATACTGTTGTATACCATATTAGTATCAGTCATTAAATGTATGCCTGCAACTAGAATATCACAGGGTTATGGTCACTTAGCAGTAAGCACAGCTGCTGAGCCACATGGGTATGAAAATGGATGTGGGCCTGTAGTGAACCCTATGGTCTCTCTGATGCACTTCCTTTTGTTTAGAAAGTTTTGAGTAGGATAAGCTTTGAATATTGGGTTTTGGCTTTGTTTCTGAGGGAGAGTAGGGGTTTGCAGTTGTGATGTGGTGCATGTTCTCTGTTGCTTCCTGATAATTTCTGAATCTGTTCAATCGTTTCATTCAACCTGAAGGGAATAATTGAAATCTCAAAGATGTGAAATTGTTACATATTTGCTTAAACTCTTTTTTTTTTTTTTTTTTTTTTCCCTACCCTCTCCCACAGCTAGCAGGTAGTCTCTTTCAAAGAATGTATAACATTTGTGTTTTCCGTGGCTGTTGGAGAGCAGCATGCGTTTTTGTGATGTAGTGCGCCAGTTTTGCTCTTTTCAGCTGCACAGGCTCACAGTTGTGAAACTGGAAAACAGAACATGCATTAGAAAGCTTTGGTTTTGAAAATCCCTCTCACGCTTAATCTTTGGATACTATATGAAATTTCTTTACTCTTGCTGTGATGTCTGGATGCTTTAGGAAACATGGAATGATTTGAATAGCAGCAGGTCAAAGTTCACTCATCCTTTTATGTAGTAAAAGGTAAAAAAATGCACACTCCCTAGTGATCAGACACACAAAAATTTACTCTGAATGAATTTTGTTTTAAGTTGATGGACCTTATTTGTATTATGTACTATGCATCCTTGTGAGGCTATTTTGTGAAATACAGTATGTACTTCTGCAGGAATTAATGTGTCTTATTTCAGAAACAGAAGGTCTGTTAGCATTTCCTAATGAAGGTAGACTATAAGAAGTTCCTTTTTCTTGATTGTCAATGGCAAGCATTAGCACTTTAGACTCTCAGAATTGATACCCTGGAGTGCTAATTTTTATCCAGTGAATGGCAAAATAGGTTAAATAATGCAAGGTCACTGCTATGTTCTTTTTGTTTTGGGAAAGTTGATTTTAAAAGGTCATTCTGTCCTGCTTTGTGTGACAAGATGGAAGACTTATGTTTTGTAAATGGATGTGACATGTAACTTAGCCAGAAATACAAGGAATTGAAAATGTTTCTTGTGAGCACTTGTACTACATAAATATAACTTTAAACCTGTATTCTGGTGACGTGTTTAAACAAATTGATACTAGTTTAAAACAATTTTTAGTGTCTTTTGGTGAAATGTCATTTCTGTATGTGTTTGATAGTCTTCCTTTGAAAAGGAAAACCTTTTCAAAACTTCCTGCCTTCCTGTCTACGTATTCTGTCCCAGCAGCATCTTGCTCAGGGTAAAATAGAGACTTTTTTCAGATCAAGTGTGTGGACTACATTGACAGTTTAAAGGGAAATAAAGGAAAGACCTTTTCAGCTATGTCAATGAAACTCAAATACTGGTCCATTGAAAACAAAATATACAGTGAATATAGCTGCCAAGATCTGCAAAGAATTGTTAAAAATTTGGAGCAGTGTTTATGATAAAGCAGAATTTCTCCACCAAATATCCTGCCTTTGATTAATATTGATTCAAAATAATGATAAAATGTAATTCTTTTTTTTTTTATATAGACAAATACACAAATTTTCTGTATTTTTTTAAAAATACGTTTTAACTTAAACCCTGTTAAAATCAGTTTGAGGTAACATTTCTATCCAAACAAATAAAAATGAACAGAATTAATAGCTGAGAATGTTTACAAGTGAAAATTGCTTCCTATCTCGACTGCAGTAAATTGTTGAAGACTGTGTTTGCGGTATTTATGTTAAAATTAACAACAACAAAAAAGATAATTAATACTAGTGGGTTTTATAATGAGATTTACATGCAAATCTTGTTGTAAGACCATATTGTTTTCACCTTGGATCACAATTCCAGACTCTTTATTTAGTGGAACTTGATTTTCTGTCTTTATAAAGGCCATCGTTAACTGAACTAAATTCCATGGCTCTCAGACTATTACAGACTCCTAATATAAATTCATTTTTCTACTATAGCATAATGAGATTCCCTAATCAAAGGGTAGGGAACCTTCTTGGATTCTTGAAGAACTCTTCTTGCCCTAACTATGATGTAATTTATGTAATTTGAAATGTTTGCCAGGACAGCCTTTTGCTGTTTTCCCTGTATTCCCGAAGAAAAATTGTCAATTGAGTATTCCTTTTTTTTTTTTTTTAAAAAAAAAAAAAAAAAGACTTATTTACCTAAAATACCTTGTTAAATTTACATCTGTATTAAATATATTTCTATTTCGCCATTTTCCTTTCAAAAGTTGTTCAGTGTGCAGTATAAAGGACATGATATTTGCAAACATAATCTTTACAAAAAAGCTAAAAATGTGGCAGAAATGAAGAGCTGTGTAAGTGAGAAAACACTCTCTGTTGAGGCAGTCAGGTTCTATCTAGAAGTCAGTTGGAAACATACCTACAGAAGAATTAAGGAGGAAAAAAACGAAACATATTAACTAGAATAAAAACTATATTACAATCACTTTGTGGACTGATGTTCAAAGAACCATTCTAGGTGAAATTGCCAACAGTCACCATGTTCTACAGAGAATTGCCACTGTTGCTTGGGATGTCTTTTATATGTAAAATGTCTCATTTTCTGATTTATATTTTTCTCCAGCTATTCATTCCTAGTTAGATGATTTGCCATTCCAGTTTTAGTACATAGCTGAATGACTGAAGCAAGATTAGTTTCTTAATTAAGTTGCTATGCTCAAACATGTCATGGAACATATAGTTCCATATTATTGTTGGAACTATTGTTATGGAACTAAAAATGTTGTGTAAGTTGAAGATTTGTTTTTTCCCTAACACTTTGCAAATCTCAAAAATTTTTCAGGAACACAATCACTCTAAAATACTCTGGAAGGGAAAACAAACAAACAAACAAACAAACAAACAAACAAAAAACCTACAGCAGCAAAAAGCCGACGCTAGAGCTATCAAAAGTAAGATTATAAGGACCTTTGTTTCCAGCCATTTCTTCAAAACAAATACATTTCTGTGGCCCTGGGAGCTATAGAGCAAGTCCCTTTTGTACAAGCACTACGCCAAAATGGGTAGTAACCTAATGTAGTAGTCAACCTGCTGGAGGGACACTGAGACAGATTTTGTGTTTTGTTGTTCTTTTTATACCTACTGTTGTGCTAATAGTCAGGGTAATGTGCTGTGTATGTGCTAGGTGGATTCCTGTTTCCTACTGACTTCAAAACTTTGCAGGGCTCAAACATTCTGCCAGTGGCTCACACGGAGTTGCAACTGGCATATTTAATCTCCAGCTGAAGCATTCCCAAGTCTGTTGATTACCTGCTGCATTAATTTTCAGCATTCTTTTGAAAAGCAGTTTATTTAGTGTGGAGTTGCACTGTTAAGATGTCAGCTCACAAACTTGTGCTCCTCAGCCAAGGCTCAAAACAGACAAAATATACTCTAGCTCCAGTGAGAGCATGTTCTTCTAAGGAAGTACATTTTTATTGTTTGTTAAGGGAAGAGCAAAAGGAAGATCCAAGCATCAGACATACTAAAGTTAATAGTCCTGTTTAAACACAGAAAGCAAAATCTGAAACACAAAACCAAAAACTTTTATGTCTCTTTGTTCTCAGCTTTACTCATCCCTATGTCTTCACCTGTGTTTTCATCACAGACAGTAACACCAACTTCTTGCTGGAGGGAATATTTGCAACATGGATGCTACTCAATGATTTTCTCCCCAGACTTGTCTGAAATTGGAATTAGCACATCAGGCTACCAAGAGAGCAAATTTTGCCACCTATTGCAAGGGCTCTTGGACTTGCGATTTACAAGTTACCCTGTTGACATGTATGTTGGGAAGGTTTTGGACATGGCGCAGCTCAGTCACAGCTGGTTTGCGTGGACTGACAGTCTCACTTAATTGACCATAAGTGTGAATAGATATGTTAGCTAAAGCAGCGTGAAAATTATGTTATGTTGTGTAGTTGAAATCAATATAAAAATCAAGTTCAACTGTTGACAGAAATCTGTTTTTCAGTCACATGGTTGAGAGAATTCTAGTATTTTAAATTTCTGTATGTTCACGGCAGTAATTCTAAGATCAATCCTAGGAACACAAAATTTGGCATATGTTTTTTATCGGTAGCAAAATAAATAAATAAATAAAGCTTCCTGTGAATTGTGTGGTTTCCTGTAAATATTGACAATGTTAAATGCTCACAGTTTTGCCTTTGCATGCATGCATGTGGTATATAACATGTGTGCCTATGGTATAAATTTATGTATAAATTCCAAATACCCAAGGAAACTAAGTAACCATTCCTGTGAAGAAATTCTTTGCTATGAACCACTCAGCCAGTTCCAACAAGCAGAAAGCAGAGCTCAGTGAGCAGAGCTTGGAATCACACAAACTTGAATTCCAGTGAATGCAAAAAACCTCTGCAGATCCATCTTCCAGGATTTGCATAACTTGAGCTGGAGCCAGGACATGCCAAACCTTTTATGAATACAGCATAAACCTGCCCTTCTGACTGTAAAACTTCTATGTTGTGGTTGATTGTGTGTAATTTTTCCATCAGTTATCAAATCTTTCTTGTCTGGATGAGAACAAGGTAAATTCTGTGCTGCTTTGCTCTCTTCTGTGTGTGGTAGTGGAGTGTGAAGCTGACCAATTCCTCAGTGAAATCCATGGACATATCCAAGCCTGGGGCTGAAAGTTCAGCGATAGCGTTTGGACAACCTTTACCTTTGTTTTTCTCAGACTTTGGAAAGATCATTCTCACTGTCTTCTATGCTTAATGAAATGTTCGGTTAAAAGTTCAAATATATAGGGATGTGCATAGAGTTTAATCATTCTGTGTGTGTGTATACATTATGTTATGCAACAATATACACTGTAAGGTTAATAACTAATAACAGATAGCCATCTCACCTGAGGCTACTCATCTCATCTACTGAGGTTTGGTGCAAGATTTTCTTCTTATTCAAACTTTATTTCCAAAATAAGCAACTTACGTTTTTTATTTTTATTATATTTTTGTCAATCTTTTTGTGTAACATATGAAATTTCAAATTGGGCAAAGGGGAACTTATAGAGAAATTTATGCATTTCAATGTATATACAGCCATTTATATACAACTTTTTATTTCTTATGCATTGTTTTGGAATGAGGCAGACTAGTTCTCTTTCAAATAATTTATCCTTTCTTGTACTAAAATGACTCCTGAAGCTGGTCAGGAACTGTTTTTGTAGATAACTTTAGTAGAGTTATTTTCAGGTCTTATTATCTCTGCTGAGTGGGAAGTTGAAAGCTGAAAGATCCCTTTCTGTAGGAAAAAGGCTGCACGCTAACAGTTGTTTTTCTCATTTACAGCTGTACATGTGCTGAGTGTTGTTGACTTGTTAATGTGGTGTTGCCTTCAAAGACATGTTGTAAACTAACACAGAGGTATGATTCTTTCTTGTATCAGAATGACAAAATAGTATTATGTTTCCTGGGAGAACAAATGATAGATGGAGATAATAAACCTGCAGGGTGTAATCCAGCCACTGCTATAAGAGAGCCAACAGTGGATGTACAGCTTGCTGAGACATGGAAGAATAAATATCTAAAAAGGAAACCATGTTAAACTGGGCATTTTCTTGATGCTTATGCACATCAAATGTCAATAATACAAAATAAGACTTTGTATTGAAGCTAGTTACATATATTTCAAATATGAAATCTGTAGTGGTCTGGGAAATATGCTCAGTTGGTGCGCTTCTAAACTGTCTACAATTTAAGAAATCTATATGGAATCTGCCTTAGAAGTTAAAGAGCATCCCTTAGGAACTTGAATAATCATCTCTGAATATCCTGTGATGTTCAGCATCATTCAATTTATCTATGGTAAACTGTGGTTCAAAAATTTCAGTTAGGTAAAAATAAATGAATACATCAGTATACCATAGAAGATTTTATTAGTTCAGATTTCTAATTTATTTAGCCTTTTTGAGAAGATTGTATTTGTGGGGTTGGGAGGTGATTCAGACACTAAAAATGGTGACATTTCAAATTTAATATATTTCCCTTGTTGGTTACTCTGTGTTTACTAAACAACAGCTTGATCTTTCCTCTTGTAGAATTCTTCTCAATCTATTGGCTGTGACCTGTTCTTATGACTTAATTTTACTGTCCTATTCTCTTTACCTTAGAGATAGTGATAAATATTTCCTGAATATTTTCTGCACTCCACTTCTGTTTAACATCTTAACTTCTGAGAGCTGCTGTTGTATTCTGAATTATTTTATGCTGAAAATGAATTTGTATCACTTGTTAGGTATTGCAGAGTTATTCTAAACAGTTTCTACATATTTTGATGATATGGTATTCATAGGTGACAGTTTTAGTTGCACTACAGTAATACTTAGGTCTCAGAAGACTTGATCCACAACTGTAACAAGACTGGTGGCTGAGTAAAAGTCTGGAAAAGGTCCAAAGATAAGTTTTCTGAAATAATAATAATAATAAAAACCTATGTTTTTCTTAAATTGATTGTAGTGATGATTTACTCTTGAAAATAAACAATATCATGCTTTGGATGCTCAGTATTGCAAAAAAAAGGATGAAATTCAGGTCTTCTGGATGCTTGTCATGCTGTCTTTACCATGCCCAGGATTTCTCTTTGGAAAGGCAAGCCTAGTAGGTCTTTGCTGCTCTAAATTCTTTGATGTCTTCAGGGTTTTATCATAGTGATTACCTATGTATTAACAATCAAAAATGTCAGAAATCTCAGCTATCCATGCATCTTTTAGAAACAAAGCTTCTTAGAAAAAAATGTTTATACATGCCAGGCTGTGAAGGAGGAGGGGCATTATGAAAGGTAGCACACTGTTCAGTTTGGTAATGGGCTAACATCTTGATCTGGGAGAGTACTTGAAATCAGCTTTGCTGATTTCTCATTGCTAGACATATTTTACCTATATTTATTTGTGCATTAAAATCTTTTTTTTTTTTTTTTTTTTTTTTTGGTGGCACATTTCTATTGCAATATTAATGCTGTATTAAATTAAAACTTGTCATATGTGGTATTTCTAAACTTGCTACTTGGTACCTTTTCCTTCTTGAAAAATTGTAAAATTTTACTGCCTCACACCATCTTCCATTTTAATGTTTAGGTTTACTAAAATTGTATTCTCTTGCAAGACTGTTAGACAGTAAACAGTATTTTTTTTTTTTTTCCCAATTTTATATGTTGAATATAAAATACTGAAAAGCTATATTGATTGATAAAAAAAAAATAATAATAATAATAACCCAAATCCTGAGGATTCTGTTAAGGTGAAAAATGGCTTTCTGCATTAACTCTGAAATTTCGCAAATTGCAGTTAAAGGTACTAACACTAAAACTCTCTAAAAGCTCACTGGTGAAAACTTATTCATATAATTTGAACCACATTAAACTAATAAAAAACAAACAAACAAAAGCACAACTAATACTTCTCTGTGATGGATTAGAAAGTTGGAAGATACAACTAAAACAGATCAAAGTTGAAGTTGTGGATTGATTTTTTGCTGGACTACAGCATGCTAGAGGAAAATCCTAGCCTCCATGTACCACGTTTGCTTTTTTTCTGTAAACTTTACTCAGGAGAATTGCATGCCTTTGCTGAACTTAAAGACTTCTCAGTATTGAAGGGAGGAAATTCCTGCAACTCTCCTCGTGATGTTTTAATAAAATTGTAGGCAGGCTTGGCCATTCAGCTTGGTATGGTTTTGCAGCTTTGTATGTGGTTTTACTTTCTGTGCTACATGGCTTGGATAAATGATCAGTCTAGCCCAGTCTGTGTCAGTGGCAGCAGGCAATGCTAGTTTGCGAAATAAAGCAATTAAGTATAACTTCTTCAGAGAGAGTGCTTTCAGAGAACACATCTGAATCCTTATGCAGAAATAAGTATCAAATAAGGCCAAAATTATGAATTACAGTTACTTTTTGGTGAAGTGATTAATAAATAAATAAATAAATCTTTGCTAGCAGTTTTTTAATGCTTCAGTTACCCTGCATCAATTATATTTTATAATACTAATTACACATTGAATGAGTATCCAAGACTTGCCCTTTTACTTTCTCATTGCTAAGCTGAAATCAAACATAATCCTCTCTCAAGGGCAGAGGAGTTGGTGGAAAGAGCAGTAGTCTGTTGTCACTTGTATTTCTACATTTTTATAAAAGGTCATTCTATGAAGTGCACAAAATGTTTTAAGCATGTACTTCAAGTCTTGCTCACTTTGGCCCTAGATATGTCTCTTTAAGTCCCAGTAGTGTGAATGAGAGAGTAGGAAACCATGTATTTCTCTCCTGTGCTTATCTTGTATGTGTTTAGTAATATGATACCTAATTGAAATCTAAGTGACTAGAGAAATTCGTAGGTGGTATCCATTTCTTTCTTTTGATAAGACTTTTAGCAAAAGCAGCTTTTTGAAGGAAAAAGAATAGAATGCATCAGGTGTTTCAACTTCAGGTCCTATTCTAGCATCTTCAACAGGTCTGTCAAAACGGACTAGTGGATAATATCAAAGCAGCCTGAAGGGAGATGCAAAGTAATATTCATAACCATCAGACAGTACTTCCTCATCAATCTCAACCAAGAAAGAAAGGGGCATTATTAAAATACTATATAAACATTTTTAATGGAAACAGATTTTATATAGCAAGATTTATTTACGAGTAACATACTGATGCATTTTAGGTAACAAAAATTTTGCTTAACAATATTCTTATATTCCAGCCCAGAATTTGTTTGATTAAATATGTGGCTTTTCAGTGACTTTGGGCTTGTTTTTCATCTGGGTTTTGTCTTAAATGGGACCTTTGACTGATAATTAGATTTTTTGTTGTTGTTGTTCATTTTTTTTTCATTTTTTTGTTCTGTTTTTTTCTTCATCACACAAAGTTCAAACCAGACTAGTAGAAACTGAGTCTTGTCTCTGAACCTTGCAAGCAAATTACCTGAGTGGTGATACATTATCTGATCTGCAAGCACAGCAAAAATGGTGTGACAATTTCAAAAAGTGTTTATTATACATAATACTTAAAAAATAATAATTTAGAAGTTAGACCTCTTTTTCATTACTCTTGTCTGTGCTCTTCTTCTAATGTAGGCTAAGAATTTAATTAATTAATTAATTTATGAAACTAGTTCAAATACTTTTTGCATACTGCATGGAAATAATGGGAAACATTTGTTTTAGTGAAAATGATCTGCCTGGCATTTCAAGCAGTGCTATTTATCTGTGTCTTGTTACATGTTACCAGCAGAGATTTGTCCGCTGAATGTGCTACTGATTAGCTTTATGCTCCTGTATGCAAGATAGCTGGATCTGTAGTAACGTTTGTGTGCATTGCACCTTCATAGTGTCTATGATTGTACATAGGTTATATTGTTTCAAGACTTATGGAAGACTGTCTTATTTCTGAATGCTCGCATACAAGAGAGATGTTTTCCTTTAGAAGGAAAACCAGTCTGAGCTTTTTGTGTGTAGGAAAAGGTTGCTCAAAACCTGCATGTAAACACTTGGAGATTCAAACTCCAGCACCCTCAGATGTACCTATAGCATGGATATACAGAGTCTTCATGTTATCCTTCTCAGTAGCTTACATAAAGATCAGCTGTACTGAAGGCCTGAACTCCCATGGTAGCAGGGAATCAGCTGTAACTCTAGAATACATTATACATCAAAGAAATCAAAGGGAAGACAAATCTGTTTGGTGTCTTTGCTTTGCAGTCTGTCATCTTCTGTAGGCATTGGTGGATTTCTCTTTTTTTGTCTTTTTGGTTTAATTGAATGCATGCAAAACAACCTGTCTTGTTTTTTGCAAGTGTTTAGTCATATATAATTTTCTTGAAAATTTGACCTGCGGGAGTGAATGTGTGGTAACTTCTTGGGATTTGAAGCTTCTGTTCCCATAGTTCATCCAAAGATTTATTTATTTATTTTTAATTTGTCTGTAACGTGTTCTATTTTAATCTTCTTTATGAACTGAATTTTTATACAAGATCGGTGTTTGTATCATGTCAGAGACTGTAGTCAGTGGTTGGATATTTGCAAAGAGAGTTGATTCATTTGTCTCCATCTGGGATTTTCCTGTTCTTCCAATCAAATAGATGAGTGAAATAGAGACGTGTGGAATATAGGTGATAAATAGATATTTTGTTCTGATCAATATTATAATGGAAAAAACGTCATATATCATTTTGGAAAGCTTCCAATTGACTGTATGTAGAACTGCCTGCAACTGAAACAGAAAATATTACTCAATTAGATTAAAAAAAAAAAAAAAAAAAAAAAAGCTTTGAATTAATTATTCAGTTCTGTCTTGCAGAATTGGAATCTATTTGTCCAGAAGGTACCTGGAGGTGCCCCTCTATTTATGTGTGCCTTGTCACTGAATTCAAAATAGTTGCATTCAACAAAGATGTGGTGTAAAACCATCCAGCTCTACAAGGTGTATTGTTGACAGCCTACTGTTTTCTGTATTCTTTCTGTGCGCTGGACTGAGATTTTTCATTTCATGCATCATCATTCACAGCTTGCTGGAGTAATTCCATAAAGTCATACATATCCTTAATACACAGTAGCAGAAGAGGGAACAATATATTTTTTTGTTGTTGAAAGCTGGACACATTTGCCTAGATTTAATTTTCCTTTTCATTTCCTTGGGAAAAACAAAATAAAGCAAAAAACCAATACCGCTACCAAAAACTGTCTCTCCCCCTTCCCCACGCCCCACCCCCTCCCTGCCCCCATTTATAGACAGTAGTTGTAAGTTTTGAGTCCATTATTATTTTGTTAGTTTTTGGTTTTCTACTTGATTTTTACCACTTCAGTTAATATACAAAACAAGCCTGATTTTAAAGGGAAAATCACATTCACAGTGCTTCACCTGTTAGAGATGAGGCATCAAAATAATAACTTATGACACAGGAGTCCTCTTGGCTTTGATAGAGGTGTGCAGATGGACTTTAATTTCATATTCTGCTATGTAACCTTGTCTGTTAATGCGTGAGTAGGGTCTCAAAATTGATCCATTGCCCCAAGAGTTTCCTAGGTTGTGGAAGTCCTCAGCTGGTGAGGGAGGACCATAACTGAGTGTTAGGGATGTATGGTGGGAAGTTGCTGTTCTGCAGGCTTGACCTTGGTAGGCCTTTTACTACCTGGTATACCTTAAAACATCAGAAGTACCCAAAAATGTATAAGCCAATATCCAGTTGACTTTTTTTTAATCTTCTGTGCGTCTGAAGTATAATGTCTTGTTCCTATAGTCAAGGTTGGCCGCATGCTGCTCATGCCCTGGGCTGTAGCTGGAAACATTGGGCAGCAACATGGAACTGAGCTGCTTCCTTTCTGTCCTTCCCCTGTTTCTGTCTGTGTGTTTGCATCTCTGTGATACCCCATCGGCTGTGGAACCATACTGAGAACAGGGGCAAAGAACAGCTATGTTTTTGATATTAAACAACAACCAACCAACCACACAAAAAACACTGGACAGAAAAAAAGGGGCTTTTTGAACACCCTTTAAGTCTCGAGTTTTGCAGTGTGGAGCACAAATCATTGGACTGGCACAAAGAAATAGTGTGCTGTGACAGGGATGACAAAGAAAAAAATACTCCTTGGACTGACTGTGCTGCTACATGTTTCTGAAACCTCAGTAGCACTAATTAGAAGATTGGGGAATACATTGACCATTGTATCATTAGGAATGAGGAGGGGCATTTTGATCCTTTTTATTTGCTATTGGGTGTGCAAGGATATGTGCACTTATGTCAAAGTTACCTGAGAACTGTAATGATTTTGTCCAGAACAGAAGGTGTCAGAGTTGAACTGAGGCTGACCTGTGTGGTCCAGAGACTGAGAAAACAAGCATGTGAGTCAGCTGTTGATGAAAAATGTATGGGCTTATGAGGGAAAGCAGCAGGGAGTTCTGGAAGGCAGATTGAGAGAGAAATGGGGAATTAACAGCAACACTGTCATGCTAGAAAAAGGAATTGAGAGAAAATTGTCTATTTTGGGGCTGATTGCTGACTGCAGGAGACACATTAAGGAAAATTAAGAAATGATTCTTAATTAAGATTAAAAGATGATTCAAAGGTACCAAGTCTTTCTGATGGGTCATGCTAATGGCCAGATAATGAATGGGCAATGACTGTTCACTGCAATACCTGCAAGGGTGTGGCTGCAAAAGAGGCAGGACCTTTGTCCACCACACCATGTAAAAAAGGATCTTTCTAAGTCAAGGGACCTTATTTGTGCTTGGAGCTTTTGGAAATAACATACACTTGGCTCTACTATTATCCTGACAGAAAAGACAGTTTCCACGTTTACAACTGAATGAGTTTAGTTTAAACCTTTTCCCTGTCCAGGCAAACGTGAATACTTGTGGTGGTGTCATTTCTAACTGTATCTGTACTGCGTGTTAACTTTCTGAGCTGTCCACGGATGTTTTTTCTAAGAAGAAATAAAATCCCTTTTTTCCATTTTCAGCAACATTGCTTGACTAATGTGCACAGACTGTTTGGACTCTGCTCAGTTCAGCAATACAACACTGCAAGAATGATTATGTACTGTTAAGGATGCTTTTTATGCTGCTCAGCATTTCATGGTATAGAATAGTCTGTAGAGAACAGAGTACAGTGAAGAGAACAGAGTATGGACCAAAAGAATTGGAGGCACTTTCCTAAGCACTAACAATTCCCTCAGTCACCCCCCAGCTGGGAAGAAACTCCTGCTGTTTGGCAGTGCGTGGCAGGGCATCTCCAGCAGAGGCGATGGTCCCAGAGAAGTAAAGAAGTGCTCTGTACCAAGGCAATATTGTGGGAAGAGACAATACATGTAGTAAGTGCACATTCAAGGAAGCAATGCATCTTTAGGAAAGATAGGGCTTGAAGATGCTGGATCTCATAATTTTTCAAAATCTGCTGGTTTGTGTGTGTTGCCAACAGTGATGTTTAGTTTAATCTTGGGTACTAGTTGTCCTTTCTTCTTTGTTTCTCGACAAGTAAGAATCTGGGAGCTGCTACATGCTAGGAATACTGAGTTGCAGTGCGCCTCTGAGCAGTCTACCCAGACCGTGATATTAGATGTGGGTAGGACCAAGGTCCTGATTTTTGTGATGTACTCTGTAGTTGCAATCAAAAACCAGCTAAAGAGCTGTCCAGAAAGTAACAACTACATTTCTTAGAGGCTGCAAATGGATAGAATTGTTTATGCTATCCTTATCTTTATTTAAGTCACTATATTTTAAGTCAGGAATGCTTAATAGAACCTTGAAGTAGTTTGAAGTGAAACATGCCATGCCTATACTTTCTCAGATGATAAGCTACTTTCATGAATGTTCTGGATTTTTCAGATTGATGGACCATAGCTGGAAAGTGAATTTGAATTTATCCTATACCAGAAAAATTCTACAACAACATTAATAAGATATGATTTTAAAAACTAGGTATTGCATTTCACTAATTCAAATTCTAACGTGCCAAAATTGCTTTTAAAACATTAAATCTTAGGTAGCTAAAACTTTATTTTGTTATGTAAGCTTCAATTCACTTAGCAGTCATGACAACAATTTGATTTTTCTAAGGGGAAGGAAAAAAAAAAGTGAAATATTCGCGTAACATTTTTAAACATAGAAAAGATCTCATTAGTTCTACTTTCAAGGATGATCAGTTTGTGTTAGTAGGCATAGGATCGGGTTCACGGAAATGAAACCAAGTACCCAAGATAAATTAGAGTGAGAAATTGCGCCTCTCTAAATGTTCCTTCTCTTTTTTGGACGTGCAGTTTTTCTTAAGTGTGAGCATGAATAAAATATAAAATCATCATTTAATACTTTCAGCAGAATGCAACATACTAAAATCTGTAACTAAACTCCAAGCATTTTAATCACTGCTATATAATAGAAATATTTGAATAATAGTTTTTTGTTCAGTTATAATGAAATATGTATACAAAACAAGGTAGATTAAACCTTAAAGTCCAAATTCTGATCTTAATTAACACCAACATAAATCTACAGTAAATTCTCTGCAAGCAATATTACTCCAGGATCACTGAAATAGATTGCTGTGTCAAGGCACCACAAAGTACATACTCTTCTTGCTCATTTAACACAGTTCCATTCCTATAATAATGCAAAGCTAATTGTCCAGTCCTCAGTTAATACATCGTGTTGGTCTGTAGCTCTTAATTAACAGAACAGGGCTTCTGAGCCATTTGGAAGTAAGCTGTATTTTAAGTTCACATGAAGGAAATTAGGGTGTACTCAATTAAAGGTAAAATCATAGGTCAGTCATTCAAGTGACATTCACGTGACAATTTAATTCCATATTCCCAAATATTGGTAACCCAAATATTGATAACCCAAATTGGTTATCAATACATTTTGCAATTGTCAGCTATGTAAACAGCTTTACTGTGACTGCCAGGGCAACTCCTGCAAGTGCCAGCAGTGTGCTTGCACCGTGGCCAGTTGAGCCCTGCCAGGTGAAACCACAGAACCAGCACTGAGCAGCTCCAGCCAATGCCAGCCCGGACAGCTCCTGGGGCCCTGCTCTGCTAGGACAAAGTAAGCCTATGGCCTTCCACTGACAACAGAAAAAGTCATACCTACTGGGCCACAGCAGTCTTGTACTGGGTTGGAGAGAAAGGTTGACATTGGCTTTAGGGAGGACACGTTGATAATGACAGAGAAATTGTCCAGTCGAACAGTCTGAGTGTGAGAACCTGTTCCAGTGAGAAATCAAATGTAGCATCCCTTAAAACCAGGCTTAACTCTGATGCAATATTAAGGAACTGACTATAACGTGCTCCATTTGGATGTGGTCCTTTAGGAGCACTCACCTGAAAAGGAGGTTCAATATGTTTTGTGGTTAATTCAGGAGAGATTCAATAGATATTTTTCACACTTGCTATGGCAGAGGATCTGTGGAGAAAAAAGGCATAGATGTATTGAGTCTTTCTCCTATTTTTCTATAATCACCCAAGCAAAACTGCAAGAACAAACTAACCCTGCATGTCAGATTGAATGTATTTCAATATATGAATATGATTTTATATTGATTTGTCATCTTGGTTTTGGGTTCGGTAGAATAACTTTGAGTCACACTCATGCAAATATACTAGAAAATGGGAGAATATTTCTGTCTTAGAAAAACAGAGGAAATGATTCCTGATTCTGCTATTTCCTCTGTGGGTGCTTAACTTACTAGTTATACCATCACCTGAAATGGTTCTTCCTTCCATCTTTCAAAACGAACTTTTTTTTTTCTTTTTTTTTTTTTTGAGGAAACCTAGGCTTGCAGAGCTAACATTGAGGGGTATTACCTCGTACTTCAGAGGTGGGATGGTTCAGCTCAGCTCACCCAGTCTTTATTTGGTGGTTATCCAACCATACACAATGGTAAGGTAGATCAGCAGTTAAAAGTGACTTGAACTGTCAAGGCTCCCAGTCACCGCTGGGAGCCTTGACAGTTCAGGGCCTGGATTCTAGCTACATATGGAAATTTAAGCCCTTGTTTTATCAGAATCTTTTATTATATCTGGTGCTTATCAACTCTGTCTTACCTGAAGTCACAGTACAAAAAGAATACATTTGTACTGTAGAGCATATATGTATTGGATGTTGTATAGCAGTAAGATGGACACTTAGAAATAGTAAGCTAAGACCGATCCTGTGGCAGCACAATTAGAACTAATAGTATTAATTTTGAAAAGGTGTGTTGGTGTCAACATTAAGTCTTGTTCAAACTGAGAAAGATAAGAAAATTATGCTTGCAAATGTGATGGATTTGGAGAGGCATAGTATTTTCTGACTGAAATAGTCCTGAAGGAACTTGATCCTGCAGTGTTTGCAACATTGGTGTTTGGTATGCTACAGCTGCAATAGCATGCCCACAAACGTAATGTAAATTTAGTGTGACAGTTCTTAGGCTGGCATTAAATTGAAATTATCAATTTGTAAAAGCTCTTTCCAGAGTTTATCAAAGGTGTAGGAGATGCACAGAACAGTAAGTCAAGTTTCAGGAAGTGTGGTCCAATCACTTTTTTAGAAATCTGATTATTTTGATTCATGTAGGACTTGCAAATAAGAGCTGCTGGAGCAAGAGGCTTACTAACAGCCTAAAACCCAAATGTTGTTTTTCTCTCCAAGTACTCAAGCATATTAAATTTAATTTTATAATAGTATTATATAGTAACTTTAGAAATTAATTTAAAAAATATGCTCTCTTATCCTTACATAAAAATGTCATTTGTGTTTCATGAAGGATTGTTAAAGGTCCGTATTAATAGTGGTTCTAAAGTGCAAATTAGGAATATTTTTCATTTCTTTTGGAAAGATGGTTTTGTAAAATCAGTCTAGTCATCTCTCTGAAGCCTACAATGAATAATGTTTCTCTATAAGTTGTATTAATATTCCTTAATATTGTTAGTAAATTGATTAGAAATCAAAATAAATATAGTGAGATGCTAATTTTTCAAATTTCTTCAGTCAGTGTTTCTTCTTGTTATTCCTTGGGTGCCAAATTCTTGTTTTCATTTCATTATTTTTTTTAATTTTTTTTTAATTTTTTTATAGTTGACCTTTATTTAAACTCAGTCATTTTGGATGAAGATCAATAAAAGTTAAAAATATTTGACATCTGTCTGTAAACTGAAAAAGTAGAAACAAATCATATATGGTTTTTGAAGAAAAAGTGCCACAAGAATAGAAATACATTTTTTTAATTATTATTATTTTTTTAATTTTTCCCCACAGCTGCTTATTGCTATATCATTCTCAAATAGGTGTTCATTTAGCATATTCTTGTCTTCCATGAATTGGTGAATTAACTGAACGTTCTCTGTACATTTCTGGCCACTTTTTGTTTTCAGGGAGACATTTGTTGTTGTCAATGACTGTTTCATATTCAACAAAATTAATTGCAGCCATCTGATACTTTTTTATCTTTTTTTTTTTTTTTTTTTTTTCTGGTGTTCCTGGGATATTTTTTTTATTTTTTATTTTTTTAATGGGGGGTATATAGAAAATAAGTAGAGCATTGGAAGCTTTTCCTTGTTTTATATCTGATTTCCTGTACTGTCTTCAAAGACCTATACAATGTCTGTTGAATATCTGGTTGGATATAGAGAAAAGTGAGGTTAGCTCACTCCAAGATATTTCTGATAGTCATTTGAGACATGGTCATCTTAGATATGCAGATGTGCTTTGTATAAAATGTTCTAAAGAATTTTAATTTGACACATTTCATATCTTATTAGCATTAGACTAAGAGTTACTATGTATTTGTGAGAGGTGGTGACTTCCAACTGATAAGCAATAAAGTGTGAAGGTTGACTAATACTTGGTTAAATCCATGATATTTTTTCCAAGTGCTTGTTTTCTCTGAAAGACGAGAAATGTAGAGATTGTAAATGTAGAGATTGTAAATGTAGCTTTTAACAGTTCTTGAATGGTATTCAGTAGTCCTTTTATGATCTATCTCTAGATCATTTCAAAGCTACAGAAGCAGAGATACTAAAAGTTACAACTATGCTATGGGCTGATTACTCTGATGAAAGGAAGTTTTGTAAGTCCTTCGGAACGGAAGTGATTTTTAATCTCTATGTAAGATTTCAAAACTTGGAAAGACCAAACTGAAACAATTTCAATGTAACTTTTTGTTTGTACAGCTTTTCTTAAGAAGAAAAGAAAAAGAAATCTAGGTTTTAAAGTTCTTCAGAAAGCTGAATGAATTTAACTTACTCTGTTTTGTAATTCTTACTGCTCTCTGGTTTAGTTTTAAAAATAAGTATGATTTCATCCATCAGTTCCATAAATTATAATACTATTCAATAATACAGTTCCTATAGTACTCAGCTTTTCCCCTTCTACACTAATTACATTCTGTTATTTCTAACTGATATATTTTATTATCCTAAATAAATAAATAAATAATTCTTTGGTACTCTGAGAATTCAAATTCTTCTTAGAGTTTGGCTTAGACACCAAGTATAGGTTTCTATATTGTGTGCGTCTCTGTCCACTTTAAAATTCTAAACGCAAATTTAAATTCTGAAGTAATGGAAGGAGCAATGAAGGTGGAGTTATTTATGTGTTTGAAAGTGTAGTCATAATATTCTCATAAAAGTTCTACTTCAGAAATCTGGTTTGATTTTTCATAGATATATACTGTAGATTTTTGCAAGCTTTTGGGTACTGTTAAGTTCTTAAAAGCAAGTTAGAACCCAATGAGCAGTTTCCAGCTAAACTAAGTTATGTATTTCTCCCACACATTTCAGTCATACCTTAAGAAAAACATGATCTTCGTATTATGCTTGAAAGCCAATAAGCTGACATGTTTTCATTAACTAGAAAAGAGAGTTTCATGGTGGGTAATGCATGATGAACAATCTGGAGGTCTAAAACTGCTTAATGAAAATATGCCTGGATCTTGAATTCATAAAGGGAAATTTTACAGAGATATAAAATATCATTTAATATGTTGATGTCATCACTTTAAATTATGCCCAAGTTACTTATCATGCTAATGAAATCCTTGTTTATTAATCCATATAGGATAGATAATTGTCTGGAAAAATAAGGCCCTATATTGAAATACCAAGGTATTTTTTTCATTTGTTCTTTTTGTGAATTCTCATAACATTTTTTAGTCTTATTTTGGTCTTGATCTAATCATCAAAGCAAAATTTCTGTATAGTCATAATTCGCAATGTCTGCTCTTGACTTGGGGAAGAATGATGGTGTTTCAAGGTGGTACTCAGGTGGGAGATGGAGATGCAGGCATTAAGGTATTTATGTGCTCAGTTTCACCAATCTCTGCAGCTTTTCAAATCAATAAATATCAAAATTAATGAAAGGAAAAAAGTGACAGTTTTCTTGTTTATCATTTATTTTTTTTAAGGAATTACTGCCGTTACTTATGGACTTTCTTTTCTGTCTTTGCTACTCAGGACCTAATAGTCCATTCCCAGTCTCAGCTCTTGATTAGTTGTTTTAAAATGAAATTTTTGTTATGTTTTGGGGCACTGGAGTAGATAAAGACAGTTTTTTTCTAAAGCATGATTGCTTATCAGCAATTGTTTGGGTTATTACATAAGCCTTCATCCACAGTAAAAAACGTTAAAGCAATTCTCATTGAATTCCATGGAATAAAGACCTTAGAATTCAAGTGATAGCAAATTAAATTTGATAGTATTCTCAGTACATGAAATAGCAAGTAGATTATTGATGACATTGCATCTTGTATAAAAAGGCTGGTGGATAGCAAAGTGGTTTGAGGACTTTTTGAATTCCTAACTCTTCTCTTTAGCAGACTGATTCTGCCCACGTGTATGTAGAGGAACAGAGCTATGGATCTCAGAGGATTTTATGGTTGTGGCTGAGCATATGTGCTCTGAACACAAGTGAAAATCTTTATCTTAACACAAACCTGGAATTAACTCTGGTTGATTAATTTTACATTCCTGTAAAAGGCTCAAAAACTGATCTGAAAAACAGTGTATTTAATTTTATTTGTTACTGTTTCACAGTCACTTTTTAGCTTCATTTTAGTTGGGTGCATCCTTTAAAAAGTACTGGATTCTTCCACTAGGGGAATATGAACACAATCAAGGCAACAATGTTGATGTGTTGTGGCTGAATATAGAAGTTGAAATCTTTTGGGGTTTTGGCTGTAACATTTTGGCATTCTCACTTCTTTTGAAAATCTGGTGCCTCATTTAAAAAAAAAAAAAGTTGAACCCCTGAAAAAAAGGCAAAAAATGTTGAACCCTTGTTTTGAAAAAAGAAATACTGCCACATCTACGCAGAAGCAGCTGGGAATGTTTTAAACTCCATTTACTTCATTTTTACAGAGCTACTTGAAAATCTATGTGAATATAACCATGCCTGCTGTCACCTGCTTAGGACTCTTCTGCATTTGTTGAATGCTCTGTCCCCAACCCTGCCAAGCAGGAGCAGTCCCTAATGTTCTCTGACCCATGTGTGTGTGCAAAGGCTGCGTAGTGAGAAAACAGATCATAAGCTGCACTTGACAGCAGCATGTGATTACAGTTTTGGAATGACAAAAATTGCTAAGTATATGGTATATGTTGACCTAATAAGTGCAAATATATATAAAATATGTAAGTAAAATCTATGTAGTCCTTAAGTAAGGACAGAGATAAATACAATTTTTTTAATGCATGGGATAGAGCAAGTGGACTAGACGGCATTAAGTGGTGGTTTTCCCTTGTTGGGTGCTTAAGAGAAGAAATAACCTTGTTTCTATGTTTAATTTGGCCTAAGTATGTCTTCCTTACAGCGTATCATTCTGTGCAAGCTGTTTAGTTCTCTATTGTGGGCTTCTTTGAAACTAATAATGTCAGAAATTTCCTCCTTAGTATTTTAAGCATGATTAAAGACCTTCTTTTGACTTCAGACTAAAGGTTTTAAAATTCCTTATCAGAAAAATATCTCGGTGCTATAGGAGGTAGGGGAAGGAGCAGGGGGGTGTTGGTTGAACAGGAAAAAGCTCCTATTCAAACCTATCCAGCCTGGCTGTCTATTCAATGAAGATTAAAGATAAATGTTTTATTGTCAGAATATCAAAAACAAATATTATCATGAAAATAATAACGTTGAATTTTATCTGTAAGTAATTATGCAGACACTAAAAGTACCTGAATTCCTGAAGTAAAGTTCCTGTCAAGCACATTCTGTAAAGAAAGCTACTGATGCGGAACTAAGAAAAACAGAATAATTCTGAGCACATTTCATGTGCAAATGAAAAAACAATTTGCCAAGCCAGGTTTGCATGCTTCTGATGCTGTCTTTTGGATAACAACAACCACTGCTTCACCAGCTTCAAGAAGCATACAGAGATAACTATTAGTTTGGGATCACATCACTTTCATATGCTAAAGGAATAAAAACCTACTGTGAAATTTTGTTAACAGCAAAACTACAATTGATTAGTGAGTGCTTTAAATTAGGAGTTTGGAGACCAAAACCTGCAGATAAAATGAGATTTAAATGGACAGCATTCATGGGATGGTGGGTAGGCTAGGCTATGGCATAACTGGAATTACAGAACAAAAGTAGCTCATGTAACTGAGTACTGTGTTGGACAATTTCTGGGCACATTCAGAAAGTCATGAGAAATGAGAACGAGAAAGTCATGAGATGAGAAAGGGGGTAGCTTGAGGCAGTAGCTCAAATGCATGGAGATTTCCTCTGCCACAGGTGATCAGCTCAATGAGAGCTTATGAGTCAGGAAGAGATTTGTAACAAAATCCTTCTTCAAGTTATGGCACAATTGGACATTTTCACGTAATGGTACCCTTCATATTATTTTTTGAGATGTATTGACTCTCATCATACTGGTATGTGCATTTTACTGTATAGGGGGAAATGAATCTCCAAGTGCTGTACCATTGACTTGGGAAATATTTACATGTACTTTTAATTTTGCAAATTCAGAGTAATTTTTAATATTTGGGGAGTTCTTTAAAGAAGTAAACATATTTGTAAGTATGAGCAAATATCTCTCCTTTCTAGGAAAGAGGCTCTCTTGGTTTGCTTAAGTAAAAAGTTGCACTAGAAATTCAAAGATTTTCAGTACTCATTTCCTGCTGGAAATAAAGAGGATCCTAAATGTTCCCTGTACGCCTACTCCTACATTCAGGAAATGGTGATCACTGGGGCCTTGGTAAAATTAGTTCAACCTAATACTTTACAAATAACATTGTTTTTGTTAACAAATACATTTCTGTATGAAAACTACTGAATATAATCATTGATTTACACTGATTCCAAACTCTATGTATCCTGTACTTGGTCTGGGCAATAGAGTTGATTAGAAGTGGAAATGTGTTTAGGCAGGATGGCTAGGATTTTTATTTTTTTTTATGTTGTATTTTCTGTACCTGAAAAATTTTCACCACAAACCCTCACTATTATTTTGATAGCTTTTTCAAGAAGCTGTACATTCTCTCAACAGAGATTAGGATTTTTTTGTAGTGAGAACTGCACATGCAAATATTAATAGATTTTCTCACCATCATCTAACTGGGCAAGACAGGCAAGCCTGTTGTTCAGGTAATTATTTTATTCCTATCTGAGTTGAAGAGAGAGCAAATTGCACTCTTTTGCATTTTCACCTACAAAAGTATTTTATTTAAGGCTCAAGTATGGCTGCATAAGAGGTGAGGTAAAGTTTTAATGGACAATGATAAAATTCGGACCTTAATTGGTTGTTTTAGAATTATAGTGGAGATTTGTGGCCAAGCTCAGCACTGAAGAATGACTCCATTTTTGTTCCAAATTTTTATTAATGAGGTCATCTTTAATTTGTACTTAACTTTTTTGCTGTCTTGTTTTTGAAGACACAAGGTGTCCTCTTACTCTATTACAGAAGCTTTGCATCTGTGTGGGCTTGGACCAGAAAAATGCACCTGTGGTTCTATAGGTAACTAAAAGTGAGAGACATCAGAGTTTAAATGTGTGGTTTTTTTTTCTTCAGTTTGGAATTAGTTGGAAAAATTTTAATAGGCTGTTACACTGCATGAGATAAGCAGATGAAATTTCTGGTAGTTCTTATAAAAATATGTAACAACTCATTTTGATGCAATTATGGACATCCACATAATACAGACTGAGCTATGTGATACAGAGAGTGAATTATTAATATTTACTATATTTTTTTTTTTTTTTAAAGTGAAAATCACATTTTAATGTGCTTTTTCATGCCATAGGTGACACTAGGCTAAAGACATAAGGCAATGTTCATTAACTGTTTGACTATTAGGCCTCAAATCAAATTGAATCAGTCATAGTGTAACTAGCAAACTAGCATAGGAAATAATAACAGTATCGTTTACCATGATTACATTGTTATCGATCACTATTCTGCTTGAGATCTTTTAGAAATATTTAAATAGCGGTGCATATGAAAATAAAAAAATCTTTATATAAACTCATTAAGACCACACATTTCAGTAGCCGTTACACAACAATACCATTTTTAAAATTTTAATCTGTCATTGGTAAGTATGCAGTCCTCAGTGCTTTTTTCTGAATTGCTTACTTTTTTTTTTTTTTTTTTTTTTTTTTGCATTCTGAGAGGGACCAAATACTAAGCTAATCTCGCATTTCCTAATATTTCACTGATGATAGCTGAAGTTTTGTCCAAAATAAACCTGAATAAAAGTCTCAGGATGCAGAGCAGATTAGCCAAGAACCTGGTCACACGAAGAACATCCACTTCACGATGTGTTTAGATTTAGTAAAATGTGATGTTGGTCTTGGCTTCTTGATACATTTGCAATTCCAACTGTGTTTAGAATTCCAGTGGAACCAGAACATAGCTGAGTGAACAAGTGTTTGTTGTTGCTGACAGTTTTTAAAAGACCTTTTTAATTGGTTGAACAGTTCACTGATAATGACAGGTTATTAAGTGTACAAAATATATTCTGTTCTTACAGTACATTTTATTCATTGCCACCAAGGACAGGGATGGTGATTTTTCTCAGTGGTATAGAAACATAATGGGTAGACCTTATAAACAAATATAATATGGTGAACACTAAACTGCTTATAAATGCATTTTTATGAGTATTAAAACTCTATTTAAATTTTAAAAACTGATGAGAAGGTTGAAGACTTGCACAGTCTCAGTGTGAACATCTAAATGTTTTCCTTCTAAAAGTATAGCCTTTATTCCTAGTTTGTTAGATTTATACTGCACAGGAGCACTGGAACTATTAATGCCAAATGTGATTGGTTTCCAGCTCTTTCCACCTAGAAATATGATGACATGGTTTATTTTCTTTAATTATGGCACAATTATTTCCTACTCTCACTATTTCTATTATAAACTGAGTTACCCTCCTGGCCTTTTCTGTTTAATAATCTGTCTTTTCCTTCTCAATGTGTACTTTCCAAAGTCTGAAATACCTAGAATTTATCCACGCTATTATCTCTGCAAATCTGTGAAGTGAAATATGTTGTGGGAATACCATCAGCAATATTAGACATTTGGCCAAACCCTTTTAGCCAATGCAAGCTTATGAGAAAATGTTCATATAAGTGCTATATTTCATTAGACAACACAGATTTAATAGATCAGTGTGGTAACCCATTCACAACATTGTGCAGAGATTTTTAGACACTATGGTGTCCAAATGTGTCTATCATCTTTATTTTCTTCCCATTTGAGTCCGCTCTCTGGTCTACACATTGCTGTCATACCATTTTGAACCCTCATAGATGTATGTTTGTATGTGTATATTCATATACTCTTTAATGATTCAGGTAAAACTATAACTATATATGTTGGTTAATTGAGAGATTTTATTGTAAATACAAATGCAGTTCTTAACTTTTGGCTTACCAGGCAGAACCGCTTGAAGTTCCACATTTCAGTGTACTTTTTTCTTGTTTTATGTTCCCATTGCAGACAAAAGCATAATGGGCTAATTAATAATTCATAAAATACTTGGCAAATTAAAGGGGTTTGCTCCCATGAAGAGGTGCGTTAAATAATATTAGGAATCCTGGTACTGATTTCCGAGACAATGCAAAAGCTACAGTATCAGATTGTTTTTACATCTGCTTAGAGGGATTGTGAAAGAGTATATTGCACCAGAAGGGTTTTTAATGACGTGTCCCTGAAGGGAAAAAGTAGGTAAGTGAGATGGTTTTACTTTTTGTTGCAGAATGTAGTGATTTGGGCACAACTTCAACAAAAAAGGCAGCCCCATGAGTCAAATAGGAGGACAGTTCAACATCATCATTTTGGGTTAAATGATACAATGGACAAATACACGACAAAGATATAATTTTGTCACTAGTGTATGAATTGATGTGCAAAGAGCAGAAAATAAAAAGAGGTGATCTAATATCCAAGCTGCAGAGCTTTCCTGAAATGGTGGAGGCTTCCTACTTATTCATGATTTGTAGTAGTCCTCTGAGAACATTAGTAACAACCTTTCAGAACTACTGATTACAGAGAGGGAGATGCTGTGCATATTAACAGCTGGTCTTTACCCAAGAGACTCTACAACCAGGCTGACAAAGGCTAAAAAATAAAATAAAATAAAAATAAAAATAAAAAAAATAAAAGATGTAAGCCAAGGGAAAAAAAGGAAGGCAACTGAATTTGAGTAGAATGATAAAGATGCACTCAAACTAAACTAAGTAGATGACATTGCAATAGAGGAAAACAAGAAAAGTCAATTAAACCACCTCTCACTTAACAGATTACTTTAATAGGCTTGTAAATGGGAAAAGTGGGAAGGTAGTAGATTATGTTGTGTAGCAATCTGCACAGTAAAATAGATTTGAATTGTATCTCTTTGTTTTTAGGAACGTGCACAAGCTTTGTCCTCTACTTGCTTGCTTCATTGTAGTACAGCTTCATTCAAATGAATGGAGTTACACTTTATTTGCACCACTATAACCAAAATGTCTGGACTCTGTCTTAGAATCAAGATATTCACCAACCTAGATGGTTTCAATGAAAAATAAGACTCTTTTTTGGAAATTAAAATTTTGCAGAAATCTGTAGTTATGACTTTAACACTTTTTTTCCTAATGAAAAAGTAACCAGTAAAATGAATTTTAAATGCTCATAAATTTATCCTTTTGCTTAGTGGAATAAGATTTCATTACAGTGTCTGAACTGATTTGGCTTGAAATAAAGTCTAGGCTTCTCTTATAAAAACGTTTTATCATTATTTCTGACAACAAAGATGACTAAGAAACTTTTTTAAAACAATGTTTGAAAAACTATGGTACTAAACTTCCATGTTGGAACTATTTAAATTGGGCATTTAGTTACCCATACATTTATGTATGTATAAGATTTATGTATAAATCTTGTTTGCTGGAAGAAGATTCTGAATATTAATTGGTATGAACAGAGTTATGCAAAAACAATCCTAAAACATTTTGGGAGAGATTAGACATAGTAATTGCAGTGATCTTTAAGATGCTCAAGAGAACATAATTTATTTCAATCAAGGTTTTGCCTTTGTTTTTGAAAGTATTGGTTATCTTTGCTTCTCAAGAATTGTTTGTGACCCACTGTGAGCCCCTCACCTCCACCCTTGTAAAGCTGTGCTTTATCTTCTTTTCTCTGGATGCTGATCTCTAGCCATCTAGATTCTGATATTTAGCTAGCTAGAGTAACTAACCTTATTTTCCCAACTCTGGAACAAGACCACCAGGAGCAGATAATCTTTCACTTCACAGAGGAATGAGAACAGTGTCCTTCTTTGCGTGGGCCCAAGGATGCTGACAGTGCAGCCTTCAGGAGACAGAAGGAGGACCATGACCTCAAGGAGGGTTTGGTGTCCGTCTGTGGTCCTGTCAACACTCTCCATCTGAGAGGTTTTAGAAGACATAATATGTGAGGACATAATACATTCAGTGCAAACAGCTCTCATTTGGTTTTGCATATATAAGTAGTCTTCACATGCCTTCAAGGAGTTGTTCGAGAATGTGTTGTCTTTTTCTTTCTTGTGATCTGAAACTGAATGCAGTGCAGTTCCTTGTAAAGATGCAGGAAAGATGACCAGTACCATGGGAGTGGTATCTCCAAATCCTTTTAGCTAGGTCTTGCAACAGTTCCTTGTATGCAGAAGGAATAGCTATGACATATTTGTTATTTCCAATAATAATTTTTAAAAATCACATTCAGGAGATCAGAAAATATTCTTGCACCTTTCCTGTGCAGTTGGGAAAGAAAGGATAAATAGGATGCTGCTTATATTTCTCATTCCTGTAGTTTCTGGTGCTATTCATTTTTGCTTTTAACATCAAAACGTAGTTTATTTACATACCTAGAAGAGTGTTCCGGCAGCAGCTTTTTGTGGTAGTGGAAGTCCTTTCTGTTTGTTTCTGCAGACTTTCAGATTTTCTGAATTGCTGCAGAAAACATTTCCTTCCATACTGTTCTGCTTCTCATCGTTTCACATCTTGTCAGTGCTGGCTGAAATAATTATTAACTAGGAGAAAGCAGACAGGGCAGTTGTTTAAATTTTTGAACGATCAGTTCCAGGTCATATTAATTATTTTGAAAAGCATTTAACAGCTTAATAAGACAAGGGTTTGACCATAAATGTCATTTTCATTTGTTTGTGTTATTTGAGACTGTTGTAACTGGCTGCTTAATGGCCTGTGTCATGCAGGTGTATTATTAGCTCTCATTGGCACATTTTACTCAGTTGTCATTAATGGCACAGAATGGCTTTCCCATCATTTTCTCTTGGAATCCCAGATAGAGAGCAAGATCAGTGACAGTTTTATCAGCGAGTTGCATTAAGCTGCTCTTTGCTACTCATGAATCAATGTATTTTAATCTCCAACTAGTCCCTGTTCTACATATGTCAGTGCCACTCCACTGTCTCATTTGCCAAATGAATAACAGAGTTCTCATTAAATTGATGTTGTGCTTTTTGCACTGGATTACCTGCAATATGTTTAGTTTGTTCTTTTGATTTTACTGAAAAATGGCTTGCAAATAGCAAAAAATAAATAACCATAGTTAAATAATAACTAAAGAAAATAAAATGATGTTTGAGTTACAAAATCAGTCATGGTTCTTGACTGAAAATTCAACAGTAATTGGGGAGGCTAGAAGCAGACCTGCACATTTTTTCAGTTTCCAGACATACAGTGTGGTTACTTGGCTTTTAATTTCTGCAAGCTAACACAGAAGGGAGAAGGGAAGAAAGCAACAGTTTCTTAGCTACTCTCCCCTTGGGTAATTCTGCACCTGATGTTTTATAGTTAGAAAAATCAAGGTGCATTTTATGTATCTACTAGCTTTAAAGGTATAATTCTTCATTTACTGTCCAAAGAAAGCCACAGCAGTAAACCATTTAACAAACACAGAAACAACAATTCTGCTACAATCACTAGAGAATGAAGATATGTACTTATTTCATCTTAGGCATGGAGGAGGGCAAGGAGAGGGAGAAACAACTGGTTTGCAACACTCCACACATAGAACTAGTCCAGAAAACCAGGAAATCCAACCCTCCAGCCATTCCTCCATTCTGGAAAGCCCTTTCTGGTTTAAAAACAGTTCTGTGCAAATGGTTGTGACCCATGGACAAATGTGAAAGAGTTATTGTCAAAATATTATCTAAAGCACACTACAAATATTAAAGTACAAATACATAAAGTACAAATATCAAATTGTTGAGGAAGAGACAAGGGAAAATACTGAAAATCTTCATGCATTTTTTGGCAGTCAATTATTATTACAAATCTCAACACAGAAGCTGTTAAAAGCTAAGGTGAACTTGTAAAAAAAAAAAAAAAAAGTGCTATGACATGATGGTGAGAGAGAGTTACACAGCTAAGCATGAGAGATGGCTGTGAAAAGAGCAAAGATGAACACCTCCAATGTAGGGGATATCAGGAACTGTTACATTGCAGCATCTGATGGCATAAAGATGTAATCTGGAATTGCTTAAAGGAGCAGGATATCAGAACACACATTCTGAAGTATTTTCTATTAGGATAGATGCTTTGGTAGTCTGATCAAGGCTGGCATCGTTTTACCTTCTCCTACAAATTCATTGAAAAACTTACCATTTCAAAAATAAAGTGAAATCAAGAGCAAAAGAAGCAAATCCTAACGAAACTATAGGAAATGGTGAATAGTTTTGGATAACTCAGGGAAAAAAAAAATTAGACATTTTCTCACTTTCAGAAAATGAAGGATGATACTTAGCTGTCTTCTTTTAATTTTAAGGGCTACTGAGTTACTGATTTTCCTATGCAAGTGTCTCCTAAGGGAATAAGACAAGGCCATTTTCTTACACTTCTCTGTAGCAACCAGCAGATAAATATAGCTGCATCCTCTTAAAGATGCTTTGCTCTGTAGGATATGAGGAACTTGCTGTATTTCCAAAGTAACTGCATCACTGTCAGCCTCCTGCCTTCAGCACTGCCCCTTTTCTAGGGTCTTAAAACACTGTCCCATTTTTTTAGTGTCCTAATGTTTTCTGAGTTGAAAAGGAGAATGCACGGAGGGAAAGTAGGTTCTAAGAAAACCCCAAGTATAAAATAGAAACTGATTCAGCATGTGATCAGAAAGGGAACATTTAAACTTGTGTACTGACCATATTCTTGTGATTAGTATCTCCTAGTAGAGATACTAATAAAAGTAGGTCAAAGTCAGACAAATTATTATGATGTTGAACTCTTTATCAGATAAAATTTCAGATAATGGTAGTTTGTTGTTGTTGTTGTTGCTTTTAATCTTTGCAGTCAGCTGTCTGTTTCTTTCCAGCTTCTATCCGTCAAACCATTAACTGTATTCTACTCAGCATAATATCTGATATTTACAAGTAAATAACATGGTAAAGAAATATATAGGGCACTGCAGCAACAGGATGTTGAAATTAAGTTAATAAACAGGTTTTCTGATGTCTGCTTTATTCTTAAGAGTTTACTCTTATCATGTCATGATTACAGTTATCAGCAACATTTCCTTTTTTCATTAGTGCTGGAAAAAAATAATCAAATACATAATTATAAATAAAGGAAAATAGTTGGAAATTAGGACGCTTCTTTGAAGTATGAGACAAGAAACCAATTATTTCACACACTAGAACAGCTTGCCCAGAAAGAATGTGGAATCTCCATCCTTGGAGATTTGCAAAACTTGCCTGGGCAAGGCCTTGAGCAACCTGATCACGCTTTGAAGCTACTTTCAGCAGTCCTTCAGATGTGCCTTCCAACTCCTCCACTTATTTGAAGCCTAAAATCTGGGTTCAAACTTTTGCACAATGATTCCTCTTTTCTTGTGTTGCTCCTTTGCTGCAGTCTTTGTAGAAGCATCTGAGAAATTGGGTTGTCATGTTCAAGCTGTCATTGCACAGGTCTCAGTCAAAGAGACGGATGACAAGTAATATGATCAAAGGAATACTAGTTTTCTTGTGTATCAATGGAATATGTAAAACAGTGGGAAAACTGTATGATAAGCTTGTCATATAAGCACAACAATATTCAACTCTTTTTCTGAAAGATGTATATTAGCATGCTGTACACATGTAAAGAAGCAATATAAGCTTACATATTATATGATTTCTATCATAAAATATTTCTTTCTTTTCTTTCCTAAGAGACATTTTCCTGTTCACAGCTTGTTGCAGAAAGCTCTAAGCTGGGTAGATGTCTTTCTTTTTCATTGAAAATATGGTATCCTTCCTAGAAAGGAATAGATGAAAGTAATAAATGTATTCCTCATTTTATTCAATGCTGATTGGCTTACTGTTGTACATAAGAATATGAACCATATGAAAAATGTTTTTTTAAACATGTTTATGTATCATATGCTAGCTCTGGAGTTTTCTCTGGCATGTCAAGAATACTGATAGTTGGGTCATCTTTCAGAGTCTTCATATCATTCACTTTGTAATTCTATAACTATATTCTGTCATATCAGCCTTCTTGTTGGAAATAATATTCTCTTGGTTAATAGAACAAGAAATTACCCTTGAGATATTTATTTAGCTATAAATTTTCTTGGTCAGTAATAATATGCTGACATTTCTGCTGAGAGAACTTGATGAAATCTTGTGTTTTTGACCTATCCTTGAGAATACCTCCTGGGAAAAGCGCATACCACAGCAGAAAATGCAGGAGTTCTGGTGTGATGATGTCATGTTAAATTCATTAGAAGAACCCAGAAATTGAAATTTTGTTAGCCTCAGTAGAGGATAAAGTATAAACCTCTGCACTAAAAAGGAAAGAATGAGTGCAAGGGAAAGAGAAAAATGATTCGATCTTGCCAGTTTTATGCCCTTTTGTGGCTTACATTCTCAGTACAGATCGAGAAGACCAGTGCTACTTCTTTCTTCATCTCTCATTCTGGCTCATTCTAAATCTTCTTTCACTTATTTACAATGAGTGTTTACCAAGTGGCTTGTTTGTTTGTTTTTGGCTTAAATTTACAATATTTATTGTTAGTTTGTCACTTGATTTTCATTTCTAAGAATCCCGATAACTATGGGATTCAGAGTTACAGATTCCTGGGTTGGGGTGGGAGGAATCCTCTGTTCAAACTGTACATCACTGTCTTGATATACCTAAGTGCTGTGGTCCCAATATAGCTGTATTTAGGTGAGCAAGGTAGGGTTCATACAACACAACAAATTTTGCTTTATTTTCCCCTGCAGATGATTCAAGTTATTTGGAGTTAAAGTTCTAACGTAGGTCAGGTAGACAGTTTTTCCAGTCAGCTGTTAGTAAATGGTTAACACAGCTCTCAAAAGTTAGGTGAGGTAGATCCCTCCATCCTTCAAACCCAATTTGGGCTTTCAGTACTTATAGACTCCTGTATAACAACTCATAATATCCAGTGTTTATTTTCTACCCCACTCTGGGTGAATATGGACAGGATTTTGTCTGCCCTTTACAGACAGGGACTAAGACAGTGCTCATTCATAAGCAGAAACTTGAACCCACATTGAGCAAGAGGTATTTTAAAGTTTTGGCTTGGGGTCAAAACTAGATCCCAAGTGAACCACAACAGTTCGCAGGTTCAGACTCATTTATGAGAGTCCTGAGCCATTACAGAACTGTTTCTTGTCTCTGTCTGTGAATAGTCCTGTGATGCAAGCTCTGCCTCAGTGTACCAACACCAAACTGTTTTTTGTTACAGAATATTCTAGCACAAAGCTTAGCAATTTCTAATGTACCAAGCACGTTTCAGGTTATCATTTTAAAGGGGTAATAGCTTTTGAAACTAGAACGAAAGAGTGGGAGCTCTCTTTCAGTGACCTGGCTGCATCCAGAGCCTTTGTTGAGACTTGTTAGAGAAAAACTTCAAAGTTGAGAAAGGCAAGACCCCATCACCTTTCTAGGGCTCTGACACCTGGCAGGTGCATTGTGAAGAAGTGTACAGAGTATGCTCTCAGTTGTAAATCCCAAAAGGAAAAGATTGTTCTTGCTCCTTTTTTTTTTTTTTTTTTCTTCTTTCCTTGAAGATTTTTTAATACCAATACTGTAGGGAAAAACTCTAGGGTTCTTAATAAGACTGAAAGGTGGCTTAATTGCTTGTTGCTAAATTATTTGATATTGTTTATTTTTTTCTTTAAAGCTTCGTTTTACTTACTTACTTCTTAATAATTTATTTAGTTAAACTGAGAAAGAGGGACAGATATAAGCATGCAGGATTGGGACTTTTTGTTCTTTATACAATGTGAAGGATAACACATGGTGTCTGAGTGTTGTTTTCAGTGTGACCCTCCTAGTAGCTGGTAGGGTGCTGTGTTTTGGCTTAGGATGAGAAGAGTTCTGATAACATCCCGATGTTTTAATTGTTGCAAAGCAGTGCTTACACCAATCCAAGGTCTTTTCAGTTTCTCACAGCGGGCAGGCTGGGGGCAGAGCTGGGAGGGGACAGACCCAGGACAGCTGACCCAAACTGGCCAAAGGGGTATTACATCCCATCTGGCTTCATGCTGAACCATATATAGGGGTGGCTAGCCGGAGGGGGCGGGGAGGGCTGGCTGGGCATCGGTCAGCGGGTGGTAAGCAGTTGCATTGCGCATCACTTGTTTCATACACATTATTACTACTAGTACTATTATCATCATTATTGTTATTATTATTTTCCTGTCTTAATAAATTGTCTTTATCTCAACTCACAGGCCTCGCTTTCCTGTTTCTCTCCCCCATCCCAGAGAGGGAGGGGGGAGGGTGAGCCAACAGCTGCGTGGCGTTTAGCTGCTGGCCGGGTTAAACCACAACACCTGAAATTGTATAAACAAAAATGGACTGATAAAATATATTGATTAGTAACCAATAAATTGCATATTTTCACTTTGTAGACTCCTAAGTCTATTGCAACTGTAAGTTCACTGGTGCAAGCATTTTTGCTTATTAATAGAGTTACTTGGTGGTGAAATAAGTTTGGAATGTTTTACTCACAATAGTCAGTGTTTTCGAAGTAGGCTAGCAGACTGATGGGCAATATCAATTTAATTTTAAAGGTAGGTGTTGAGAAATGAAGTAAGCTTTTCCATGTTAAATAATTCATTTTTATTGGGTCCAGTGTTTGTTTGTTTGTTTGTTTGTTTGCTTTTTTCCTATCCCTCCCCCTCCTTTATAATTTTTTGGTTTACTTTCTTCTTTAATATATTTTTTTCTATTAGTCTCCTTTTAAAGAACAGAAGCAAAGAGGATGAAGGAGAACAGCTCAAACAGTGCTTCTTTGCAATGGTGTAAAAGACCAGAGGAATTAAGACTGTCATCCCTCTTGAATATGTTTGTACATCAGTCTCTGTAAAAGTCAGCATGCTGATCTTTGGAAAATCTACCTAATCTGGTGCCTATCTAGTGGAGGAGTCAGAAGTTTCATGAACATTTAATCAGATTAAGCTACAAATAAGAACGGAGAGATGAGTAGGCTGAACTGTGATTTTTCTTCTATAGTTTCTCAGGTTCAAGTAGCGTACAAACAAAATACGTCATTATTGTATGTCAGAACCATAGGCTTAGAATGCTTCTTCCAGTAACCTTGTTATAGAAGCTATGAACAGAAATGAAATAAAATGTTAAACATATTTCTTCATGTTTCTCTTTTTTTAACTGAGCACAATGTAAAATCAGAAATTTCCAGTAAAAGTTCAAGATGTCATTAGGGAAAAAGGTTAATTTTTTATTTTTTTTATTTTTTTTAATTTATTTTTTTATTCTTGATGAAAACCTAAGGCAATGTCAATAACATTAAAAATAAATAAGTAAATAGATCATTGTTCTGTTTTGAAGACTACACTAACATGTTAGCTGCCCTTTCTGAGACCTAGTGTATTGTGCCAGGCTATCTCCAAGGAGATGTAGACATGGTTGTGTTTTACTTCTTTTTCCTCTGCAAAGAGATGCATTTAGTAGCTCTCAAGTGTAAAAGAGTAGCCATGGCCTGTCCTTTTCTAAGATTTGGAATGCCTAAGGTTTTCAAATAAAATATAGAAAAAGAACCCTTGTGTGGCACCTAAGACTGCTGAAATCTGTAAGAAATGCAATAATTCTACCATTGTAAATAGCGCTTTAAAAATACAACTATGGAACTATTTGCTGCAATACATTTGGTGATCTATTACCAAGAGGTCTCCCTTGTCATTCCATTTATTAATTCAGAAATAGCCAGTATCTGAAATATATTTAATGACTTCTGTTTGCCACCAATGTATTTAATTCCCTATGATTGGTACAATTTATTTGCAGGGTATTTTAGTTTATATGTTATTGAAACTTTAACTTGATGTTAAAATACTTGAGATTCTCAGTGCATGATAGTGTTTCTCAAAATGTCAAATGCCAGTTAAAAAACACTCTTAAACCTAAGCAGAGGAACACGATAGAAAGAGGAAGGTATCTTATATAGAAAGCAAAAGCCAAAAACAAACAAACAAACAAAAAAACACTTCTCTTCGACACCGGAACAAATATTTCATTGAGTTTTCCTGATGTGAAACAGCACAGTATTTTGGTGCTGAGAAATTAAGTTCCTCTGTCATATGAACGTAATAAAGAATTACAGTCAAAACCTTTCTTCATACAATAAACTGGAAACTATACTGCAATAATAAGAAGAGTCTTGTGCCAATGTTTTACTCATTAAGTATTTTCTTCTGCTACCTTCAGGGTTCATACTGTCTACCCCCTGAAAAGTTGTAAGAATCTCTCACTTCAGATATGGCAGCTTCAGGAGAATGAGTTTGTTTTACTTTCTGCATCTTGTACACATAGCTGTATGTTCTTTAGGAGCTACAGCAGTTCAGTTCAGATGAATTAGGAACCTTAATATAGTTGTCAATATCTAGCCTCCATAAGTGTCCAGTTGAAACCCAACCACCGTTGGATCTCTCAGGTGCCTCAGTTACCTGAAGACGTGTCAGTTTTCCTCTTACTAAGGGCAGCGCATGGCAACCTCTCATCTCAGGAAAGTGCTACTGCTTTGCTGTGGGTTGCAGCAGAAGGAAAAAAGGTAATGAATGTGGTGATTGAACTGAATGGAAAGTGACAGGGACTTCTTCAGTTTTCAGAAAGGATAAGCATTGCCTCTAAATTAACCATTTCTTCCTATGAGTGCACCACAAAGAAATACAAATTCTCTCTATATATTTTTTTCTTTCAAGACTTTATCACTGGGCAGACTCAAACATCCCATCCATTCACAAAGCTTGCATATGATAATGAAGGAAATTGTCCTGGGAAGGAGGAGAATCTCAGCCACCTGCAAGACAGGTCAGATGGATTATACTTAATATAAGAGGGGAATATTTAAACTGGTCTCACATAAATGTGAAACAACACATTCAAAAAATTGACTCTGCATTCCAAAATTTGACTCTGAATGTGTACCCTGTTTGGAGGAGGATAGAGTATGATTAAGTTTTCTATTATAGTGCAAAGAATTTGTGAAATGAAACACAAATTTCTATATACTGGTTATAGTGTACTCATATGGAAAGTATTTGTGAAAAATGTTTGGGCATTTAAATGGGGAGTCAAATGACTTGTTTCTTCTGTTCAGTTCTGATTCAAGTTCATCTATACAGGAAATTATTTAGGTGCTGTGCCAGTCCGTGGCAGTTCCAGTTTTACCTGTATATTTCCGAGCTGCTGCTGTGTAATCAGTCCTCATTAGAAAATACAACACCCAAGGTGGAGAAAGCCATGAAGCTGCAGCTGTAGTCCCTTCCAAATTTATCACTAGAATGTAGTCACTGCTGTCAGTTCCTCCATCTCTCTAAACTTGTTTGGTAACATTGTGGAGTGGGAGATAGATTGCAAAAATGTACTGTAAGCAAAAAGTTTCTAAGGAAAAGGGAGATGGGTGCTTTTAGAGTTACAGGAAAAAGGTAGGATGCTTTGAATCCTTCTCCCCTGTTACCCTCTGCACATTTGAAAGGTATAGAAATATGTGCATGTTTATACAACAGTACTTGTCCAGGAAGACAAGTATACAAATGAGATCAAGGAATGAAAGGATACTGAAGACAGTACTGACTGCCAATCTTTCAGAATTTGATTCAGATTAGAGAAAAAACTTTTGATTCAGCTTGATAGCATTTAGGTTTGTTTAGATCCCTTACTTTTAATGTGCTTGTTCATATTGTATCTTAAAATAAAGATATTGCTTTTATGGTATATTTCATTTTATATTCTGTTAGCAAGAAAAGGTGTTATGAAGAAACATCTCCCTGGAGGTATAAGTATTTGAAATTAAGTATAAAATCCCCTTCTGAACTGTGGGCTGTTGGCTGATGCTGCTTTGCTAGATGGAGTGTTGGTCTGATAATTTGGCTACATAGGTGCATCTCTTTTTAAATCCAAATGGTAATCCAATGAATATCAAACTGTATGTGAAAATCTGTACACAGATAATTTTTTGTCCTGTGACAGACTATCTTGGAAAGTAATTTATTTCTGTGGTTGCAGAAGGACATATTCATGAATATTATAAAATGTGTTGGGAACTGAAATCCTCTGAGCAAATCAGGCAGATACAGCTGATCTGCCATCACTAATTAGACCAAACCTTCAGCAGTACTTCTGATGGCTTTGTTATACACAAAGCTTTTGGTTATGCTGCCTTTTTTCACCTTTAAAGCAACCGACAACATCCTCAAACAATAATTTTGCTTCTTATAACTAATACCTTTTTCTGTATATGGCCAAACCATTCAGCATTCAGCATAATTAGAATTATATTTTGACAATAAGCTTGCCTTTATATATATATATATATATATATATATATATATTTGAGAAGAAATTGACAAAAAGTTTATTGGGACTGCGGAGAAGAACAGTAAAAAGAGAGAGAAATTTTTACCTTTACGAAATGTTTCTTTAAAGAGAATTCTTTTTATCTCATCTCTTGTGTTCTTCCTGTCCTTCATGGTGCGACACTTAGTGCCAGCGGGATGTTAGTCATTTCCATGTAGATTTTGAGAACTGAATTTGACACACCTTCATTTAAAGAAGGTGCTATGAGACAACATTTGACATAGTTATGCTTTTTGATATACCTTTAATGAAGAAAGGCTAAGTACTTACTAGCTGAAGAAGTATTCTGCTCAAACCCAGAATGCCTATACTTATCCTCTCACAGCACAAGCATGCTATGACAGGTTTTAAAGGTTTGGAACTGCATCTACTAAGATACTGTAATGGCACATAAGTAATATATGTTGTGCATCTGTAACTCCTCAGAAATGTTTAAACTTTCAGCTTAATGATTAATTTCTTCATTTTTTTCAGAGTTGAGATTTTTACTTTTGAGACTTTGGGAAAATTCTTAGATCCGTTCTTATTATGCTGGAAAATAAGGATTTCCCGATTTAATGTAGCTGCTTTTTTTAGATACCAATGACTAAATAAATAAACAAAGTGAGACAAATATGAGGATTAAAGTTTTAGTCTGAATAAAATGGCTGAACATTTAAGTAAAGCTTAGATCCTAAAATTCCATGTGACTAAGGCTAAAAGTTGCAGTTCAGAAATCTGTTGGACTAATTTTAAGATGATTACAGTATCTGTTGCAGTGTCTCATAAATGACTTTAAAAGTCATTCACTTACTAGATGTAGAAATACTATCTTTGCTTCATCTTCTTTGCCTTGTAAGGATTTCAGACCTTTGTTTATTTATTTTATTATTTTTTTTGGTGGGGGTCTTCTATCCTTCTATGGAGCTGAGTGAGCAGCAGAGGATCCCTGCAACAGGAGTGCAATGCTCTAGGTGCAACCATCTAAGTGCCCTCCTTCCCGTCTAGGCAGAGGATAGAGTGGGGTTGGTTTAACTATGTGGAAATAGCCCAGGGAAGTTAGGTATGGACAGAGGAGATGAGGAGGAAGTAAGTATAGGTGAAAGAAGGGTAGATGCGGTCTATATGTGTGTTAGGTTAATCTTATTCTCATGAGAAAGCCCAAGTAAGAGAAATAAATCATTAAGTACTACCTTCTTAAAGCACCCCAACATACATTGAGTCAAAACCACAGGGTTTTGATCCTGCTTCCATCTGTGTTGTCACAGAAAAAGGTTCAAATGCACTTTAATCCTTTTCTCTGGCCTCCGTTTTCTACTGGAGAAATAATGTTACCAATCAAGTCTTGTTTCCTTAACAGTTGTCGTTGTATCAGATAACGATCGCAAAGAATAGAAATGAATTGTTTTGCATATTGTAGGCTGTTAACGTCCTTTGCTTGTCAAATTCTACAATACTACAGACAGGGCTGTCACTCCATATTATTAATTTACCCCTCAGCAAAACAAAGGTACATGCTGTACTAAGTGTAAAGCTAAAGTGACAGAGTCCTTTATGCAACTATAATAAATGTATCCCTGTCACTTTGAAATCGGGTGTGTTCTTTGGCATTATTTTACAGGTACTAGTGGAGGTTAAAGGAGAAGTGAGAGAGAGAACTCATTGACTTTCCTTGCATATATCTGTATCTATACTGATTTTAACCTTGCCCATAAAAGGTCAAGCATAAAATTATTTCCACAGAGCAGCTGTCTTCAGAGGTTTGAATTAACATAGATGGAGAGTGCCATAGGAAAAAAAAAAAAGTTCATTTTTACCCTAATTGGATTAAGGTAAGTCTTGTGCATACTGCAAGGGTGAGGTTTTGCTAGAGTACAAACTGCTGGGTTGACAGAAAAGGACTAATTTATGTGCCTCTTGTCAGGTTGTTGACTAATAACGTATTGATCGTATCTGTAAGATATGCAGAGTGTCTGTCAGAAACGAAGACACTCTGGAATTGAAAATTGCTAGCATATCTGACATGATCAAAGCCCAATTAATGGTATTAAGCAGCAATAAGTAGGCTGCAGCATATATCAGATGCAGAGTTTTATGTCACATGTCCTGGAGCAGGCATCATAACCTGGCATAATACCCAGCCTCAGCAAAGAGTGACTGATTTGTGTAGTTCCTGGACTTTTTTTTTTTTTTTTCCTGCTTTTCTTTTATGTGTTCCTGCAGACATATTGAACTACCACAGTTTAATCCCAAAGGAGCCTGCAGGTGGTATTGTCCTTGCATTGAGGAGTTATTAAATTCTTAAGGTCACCGTAAAAAAGGTTCCATTAAATTGAGTTAATAAAAACATTGGGCAAAGGTTTGCTAAGAGTGCAGATGTCAAAGCCTTGGGAATTAGACTGTCTTTCATGACATCAAGCTAAAAGAATATTTTACAACACAATATGAAGATGTTAGAAATGCTGCTTCTGTGAAGTTTTGGCTTAGGTGGGATAGAGGCACTTGTACTTTGCAGGACATGTCCTACTTAATATTCAAATATTTTCAGAAGGCAATTTTCATTGATGAAAGCTTTAAACTTTCTACAAAGAAATACAAACTTTTCTTTTGTTGTTGCCTTCATGTATGTATGCACAGAGAGACACGAAGATAAATAGGTGTACATAAAAATGTAGATTAGGTATATAGATCCATGGGTGATCTGTTGCTAACCTCTGTTTTGTACTTAACAAGGACAACTGAGCCTGCTGTTTTTCCAACGCTACTAACACACACTGAATGTTCTTTACTTAGGGAAGCTCCAGAAGAAGAGCAAGATTTAAAATAATTTAAAGCTTTTTTTATTATTATTATTTTTTATTGGAGGAGTCTGTGATGAGGCCTCTGATGAGAAAAGCTAGTCATGAATTTGACTTATCCTTTTTAATATCTTATGACTGATGTCTTTTTTCATTAACTGTTAGCATGAGATTGCAGCTTCACCAAGGTGAATAGCAAACTTTCCATTTACTTTGGTACAATCTAGATTTCATCCACTATGACCATAAGAAAATGCATGTAGTTTTCCTGAAATATTTCATTGTGGCTCTAAATGAATAACTGATATTATTTTCAATTCCAAAATATTAAGATATGATCAATTAAAAACTTTGTTTGCTACATTAATTGAGCAGGAAATTAATTCAAATAAAATGCTATATTAGCAATTACTCTTGAACTAATTTCTCTAAGACCTCAGTTTTTGATGATGGAACATGTAATAAATTACATATTTAATTAAATAAAACCATACATTTCTTTCGTATGCTGGATATGACTTGCATAGAATAGTTTTCAGTCCTCAGCTACTTTCCTAATAAGCATGATAGACTTCAATTTATTTGCAAGATATTGACTTTTTTTTTTTTAATTGAAGCATTTTTACATATATAAAATGTGATTTTTTTAAAGGTCTAGTTTGTAAATTGTATTTCTCCGTTTGCTTGTTATAGCTTGAGATTTTAAGCATCAATATGAAATTAGTAGAGATTCTGCTCACAAATGGAACAAATTTCATTCATTTTGTAATGCATTGCATTACATAATATATATGATATTTGTATATGATATTTGTATATGATATATATATTATATAATGTATTGTGACATGAAGTTGACAAACATAGCAAACTACTATTTAAAGAATTAATACCGTGGGACTTGGAAAATGTTAATAATGAAAATGGCTATAAAGAAAATAAAAATACACAGAAATGCATTATAGATGGAGTTCAACTTAGACTTTACCTGGCAGTCCCAGTGACTGCTAAACTCAGCGTAATTTCCCTAATTTTTCATATACATTTTTAAAGGGTTGATTTTTCATCTGGTGTCTTCTTTTTCATGGAAATGTGTCAATTTAAGGCCTTGTCCTTAGGTATTAACTCAGACTGCTTAAGACTGAGAGAACATTTTGACATTCTTTCCACCTTTCCAGTCGCAAACGCATATATCTCAGAAACTTCTTCAAGCTGGTAAATTCTCTTACTGTATTCAGAAGGCAAAAGTAGCAATTATTAAAGAGAACATATGGCAGGTGCCTTAAAACTCCAGGGTGACACTAGAGCATATGACTTCAGCTCATTATAAGTATTTCTTAGGTTCTTCTTAATTGCTATAGTAATTAAAATTCACCAAAAATTGTGAAAATGCCAAACAATTCAATAATACATTCATAATGTGTTACAATATTACACATAATAAAAATATGTATTTTTAAAATCTTGACATAAGCTACTTAGTCATCTGTGTCATTACAGAGATTTATTTATTTTCCTTCTATTTTGTCAGCTTTTAAAATCTGTTTCTCAATGTAAAAATAAGTTTGAACATTCAGGTGTAATGTAAATAAAACTAATTAAACAAAGGCTGTCATTGGAAGTGAGAGTAATGTGCAATAAGTGACAGAGTATATCTATGGAAGGTATGTGAATAGTTGACATTAATGAGAATTCCATCTGTAGTCAGTGAAAAGCCTGAAAAAAATAAAATAAAAAAAAAAATCTGAAATAGCTTAAGAATAATCTTTTTTTTTTTTTTTTAAAAAAAAAAGACTTTGGGAGGTCAGATTCATGCTTATTCAATATGATAGCTTTATCAAAGCCACCGATGAAAACTTCAGGATCAGAGAGTTAGGAATATATGTAATAGGCAGAGTTTCAGCAGTTTTGTCTGAAATTTAAAGGCTGGGTTGTAATAAACAGAGTTATTTTTTTATATGAAATTGGATTCTTAAATGCAAACCTTTAAATGTTTAGTGGTGTTAGAGGTTAGGTAATACCCTTGAGGAAACAGTTATTTTAAAAATATAATCCGAAATGCATGGCAGCATAGCCATTGCAAATTGCCTTTTGAGAGAAGGTTTAGTTATTATGTGTTTAATCAATCCTGGCTGTAAGGAAATTAAGGGAATATTGTAAGCAGAAGAAAACAGTTCTTTCTTAAAGGCAAAAAGAGAGAATTACAAATGACTGAACATTTAAGAGGTTTACAAAGAAATTTCCTTTAAGGGAATTGATAGGTAGGGAGGAGGAAGTGATTACGAGCAATATTTTATTACAGCTAAAGAGACCTCTAGCCCTTCAATTCACAGAAAAAAATTAAAAATTACATTATGAAGTTCAGTGCTGCATCTAGAATGACTGCACATGTAGCCCAGGTAGCGTTTGCTGGGCATCCAGAAATTGAGGAGACAGTAATTACTAATTAGCTAGGGAAAAATGGTTTTAAGTATCATCTCTGCTATGTAATATTGTGTAATTATGTTTTTCAGGGTTCTACTGAGGTGCTGTAAGCCTGAGAATATAATTTCACTTTCTTATTTTCTGTGTAATTTTTGAAGATGTGAATGCATTTTCACCTGCACCTTATCTTGACCCTGTTTGAGATCTTTTTCTCTCAGCTGAGAAAAAAAATACTCCTGGGGAGGAACATAAGGAGTAGGGAAGAAAAATGATTTTTAGACACCTTCGAGGAGCAATGGGTGTTTTCCTGGCTCTTTCTTTGATGTTCTCTGGATTTCTTACTCCTGTGGAATTGCTCCCTACTGCCATTTGGACTCTGATTTTATGCTTCTTCCCTTAACCTGTAGTAGCAGACCTTTAACTGATCTTTCACCATATTCTGTAATAGAGAGAGGCTTGTAATATCTTCAGAACAAAATTAGCCTCCTGTAAGATATGACCTGAGTCACAGTGTGAAATACACACCATGTCTGTGGAAAATAAGGTATGGAATTGCATAATTTAGAGACTGGATGAGAAAGTGTGTGCAATCAGACACAAAGAAAGGCTGCAGGGGCAGCCATTGGTGTGGCGTTTCCTAAAGTGTGAGTACCCAATTTTGTAAGTTTGTGGCTCTTTCTGTAAATGCCATCTTGGACCAGCAGCAGGTTTCAGACCTGCAGATACATAGCTCAGTCCTGCATAAGAGATTGGTACTAATCCAGTAAAACTGTCAAGAGTTGCACATCACTTTTCCTGGTTTGCAGATAATGTTGCTGCAATTACACCTTTCATAAACTCTTGCAAGGTTTTTTTTTTCAGGTTTTCTTTTTTTTTGAAATGGTGATTATTCAGAGAAGAATGCTAAGGTGAAAGCATGTTAAATCTTTAATTGTGCTTTAAAACTTCTTTACTAGATCATTCAGTCAGGCTTACCCACAATAAAACACCTGTTTTCTACTTAGTTTAGCAGCTGGACTAAATGTATCATACAGCAGCTTATGAGTATGGAATTGCTACCAAACACCTATGGAGATGTTTGTTCACATCTGTTGGAGGACAAAAACAAAAACGGGGGGGGGGGGGGACACAGAATGAAAAGGGAGAAATGTCCTTATGCAATGTCGCATTCACCTGCTTGTTTCTTTGTTGTTGTTTGTCTGTTATTTTGCTTGTTTGTCTTTTAAAGTGCAGGAGTCTTAGTCAAGGTGCTTGTTCCTTTCATTTGGGTCTTATCTCCATTTACCTTGCCTGACATACTCCCCACACCTGCTACTATTCAAGGAGGAACCTCTCTAACCGTAGGTGGGATTGCACATATAGCATGTGAATCACATTTCCTAAGGAGTTAATGGGTTCTTCACTGCACAATTTAGGTATGAGTAAATTTTAGTTGGTATTGACTCTTGACTTTACAACTGGGAAAATGTATGGAAAGGCCCTGACTAATGTAACAGAAAATGAGTAGCAAAGACTAAGATGAGAAAAATAAATGTTTCACGTGACACAAAGAATAATGAAGACGCAGGAGATGCTGCAGTGATGAATGAGAAAAAAATGTAGCTTAAGATTATAATGAATTTATAACTTAGAATGAGATGATATGAAAGTGAAAGACAATCAAAGGACAGATCTGTGCATTTGGAGTATTCTTTCATTCTTTGTGATCTATTTAAAATCTCCCGTTATTCACATAGTGAAGAACCTAGATATGATATCTCATCCTTCTCATATCCTTTCTGATCTGTGATGAAGAGCAGATTAGGAACTGTTAGGACAGAGCATCTAACAATTATATGCAATTTCATCCAGTGACTTGATTCAATGATTTTCTGTAGCTGTTTTTGAAGTATCTGTTGGGAGTCACTGGGTAAGCAAGCCATGAATAATTACTGAAAACTGATGCAAGTGTTCCGCTTGAAGTGTAGTGGTATGCAACACTATGTTTTTATAAACAGAAAGTGGTTTCAGAAGTTATTTTAAGCCACACATAATTAAACAGGAATTAGCATTAAAACAGGGATTAATACTGTTTACAGTGGGGAAAATCATTGTGAAATTTGAATACCTGATGACTACATATAAGATTGAACTTCTATAGGTATATAATAAGTAAAATTGCTTTCCTGCAGGCAACTTTAGATTATTCCCTGTCTAGAAGGAAAATGACAGATGAGAGATCTCTTCCAGTAGACATTCTGGGGAAAACCCTGTAGCAGGAAAACCCTGTGAGAGCACCAGTATAATGAAAGTTGTTATAATATACACAATAAACATTCAGTTTTCAATTGGCACTTCTGAAATCACCCAGAGTAAAGTTCTAGTTCTGTTGCCTCTAGAAGTGCTGCTTAGACCTATAGGAGACATGCAGGATTCTGCTGTTTTGAGACATATGCTGGGAGGCTGAAATCATGACTTCAAGTGTTGCTTCTACCAACTTGTTCCCTGTGTGCACACTTCTCTGGGAGTGAGAGGATGCCACGGCACACCAGTGATGGCTCTTGCATATGAACAGGTTTTTAAAATAAAGAATGGTGGGAATTGAGATCCTCCTCAGGCCTCTGCACAGATGGGTGTTGCAAATTGTTTTGTGTTCATATCCCCTTCAGTGCCAATCAGCTACAGCTACATGGTGTTGTATTTAATGCTTTAGAGCAGGTTTGGGCTTTTTCTTCTCTGCTATATTCCACTGTTGGCTCAGATGGTGGTTACTGCAAGTGGCAAAGCCACTACATTGGGTTTTGAATTAAATTAAAACTTCAAGACATTCCAGCAAGTAAAATGGTAAAAGATGGTAAATTATTATGGTTAAAAATAAATTTAAATAGATGGATTAATGTAGAAAGTTGAAGTTTAGAGAAGAAATAAGTTATCAGAAAACAGCAGATCTGTTACAGTCAGAGAAAATTGTTTTTGTGTTCATTTTCCCCACAGCTGAGTTGTGGTTCTTCCACAAGAAGAGTGGAATTCTTCCACAACTCAACTTCCATTTATATGTGGCCCATATAAATGTGCCAGTCAAATGCAAAGCCAATCAGAAGCCAAATTTCTGATGCCTTTTTTTGTATATATTTTTTAATTTAAAATGAAAATATGTAAACTACTGCCAGGTAACAGAAATGTTTGGCTGAGGGATTTGTAATGCCTTTTTAAGGAGCAATAAATCTTTATTCTTTCATGCATACCTCACAATTCTCACAAATCCATATGCAATATTTTTATACTATTCTGAAGTACTCAAGAAACTCTTGTGTACTCTTATCACATTCTGTAATTTTACACTCAGTTTTATCACATAATTTATGTTTTAACACTGGTTCCCTCTTTTCACTGATAAGCTTAACATTCACTCAAGCTCTTTTTTTTTTTTTTTCTCTGACAAAGCACTAGTATGTACATCACCATTAGTTACGTATATCTGAAAAATACATTGCTTCAAACATTAATCCTTATTTAACATCTCTCTACACATTACGGAAAGAAGTGTAATCAGTTTCCTAGCAGTATTTCTGAGGCACTCATAGAATTCCCCAAATTATTTTTAGGTATAAATAGTATTTAAAAAAATATATATATCAGATTTTCTGAGTGGTATAAACTTTTGAACAGTATATAACATAATGTACTTGCCCCCACGAGCTTTTGTATGCATTCAGTCTGGATACTGGCTTTTGCAAGTCTGTTTTAAACAGAAACCCTCCATGTGGCATTCTGGTTTCCCTTTTTTGGTGGGAACTTGTAGCATGTCATATGGCAGAATTTGGCTGTAACCTTAAATATCAGTAGGGCCTGTTACTGACAACATAGTTTTGAGTGGGATTCCACCTAGAAATAACAAATTAGGATATCTATTTACCTACTCTGCTGTAACAATTATTACATTGGACTCTTCCTTTCTTCTGAAGAGAGAAAGGTGATCTGAAATAGAGCAAATAGAATTGATAATAATGCTCTTACCTTGGTTATATTTGTGAATATATACTTATGGGCAAAAAAAAATGGCCAAAATGAAGTAATCCTTTAACACTGAATGATAGAACTTTGCTCACTTGATTTAAGAGTGATGGGTTTGGGGTTCTCGGTAATTCCTTCATCTTGACTACACCTTACAAATATCTGGTAGAAGTCTCCCCAGATAATTTTAGGGACTGTACTTTGCACATTTTTAGTACCCAATTCCTCTTATCATAATGCTGATATAACTTTTCAGAAGTTCTAGTAACATTTTGGTTTTCCTTTCTGCAAAAAGAAGCAGAAAGTGTAAACACAATAATGGCACAATAATGAATAGAAATGTGACAAGAGTGTTAATACATTTAGACTAGTATTCCAACACAGCTCATTGCCAATCCTTTATTGTCTATAATGTATCAAAACATCTTTCATGGGCTCAGAGACTGCAGCAGGCTTTTGGTGGGGTGCTTACTACTTCTCAGAGCAATGTAATTATTTCTTTTTCTCTTGCTTTTATTTGGTGCTAAAGAAGCTTTGTTCCAGAGCAAGAGATCAGACTGTTTTAAAAAATATTTTGAGTAGATCTGTATTTGCCAGTTATGCTAATGGGAAAGGCAGAACTCACCAATGACATCTTTAAGTCAAGGAGCTGGATGAACAAAATAATGGCAGAAATAAATGAAATGTGGAGATGTGAACACCTTCTATAATTTTCAGGTAGTTCAGTTATATTCATAGTCTTTGCTGCAGTCCATTTTTGGATGATACATTTTAGGAGGACAATGAGGGGGAAACAAACAAAACCCCCTAATTATGTTGTCAGACAATCCAGAGGGGGGAAAAAAAGTGTGGTTAGAAGTTTAAAAACAACAACAACAAACCTTCAAACTCCTCCTCTGTGTCTTCAGGGTTCTTTCAGAAAAAGATTTTCTGTTTATTCTAATGGTCCCTTGGGAGCTTATAGCCTTGCAGAAAGTAGTAAATGCCAGAGGTGTCATCAGCAGCCAGCAAGGCTGTCAGATATATTTTACTCATGTCCCAACCTGTAAAATGTCTAATCTGACACATCCCTTGACAGTTCTGAATGTCCAGACTTTTCCCACCCTGTGATTCTGCTTGCTAGGCTTGCTGTACATGCTATTAACACATGCAGCAAAAATGAAATGGCTCTTTCTTGGAGTGATGAAAGCAGCTGCCTGTGATAACATGGGAATGAAATTGATGATCTAGGAGATCCCTTTCATTTTCTGTGTTTTCTCAGTGGGTGGGATTCTGATTTCAGTTTACTACATTCTGAATACTGAACTAACAACTTAGAAGATAAAATACAGACAGGTTAAATTAGAGTCTGTGCAAAGACTAGCCAACCCAGAAACCAGATTTCTGATGACCAAAAACCGAATCCTCCCTTTCTCTACTACATTGCTTCTCTTTACATGAATGGAGTCAGTGATCCTGTACTTATATCTACCCCACTTTAATGATTTCTTCTTTCTTCCACCACCTAAGCTTGTCCTTCCTTGACCCTGACCACACAAACTTCAACCATTTCTAGAATTGCAGCTCTTTGGTTCTTGTAGTCCTACATCTGTTAGCAGAACTTGCAAGCACGTATGGCAGCCCTTGAAGCCGGGTGCCATCGATTTCCTCTCCCTGTTTAATGTGTCTTTGCCCTCTCAGTACTTTCAAAGCATGAGTGTCTCAAATGCCATAGCTTCTGGTTCTCAACAGGAGGGACCAAACCCTTCTTTCTATGGGCAGCAACACTTCTTGCACAAGTGAAATAATTTTCTTTTTCTGTTTTTAAACTCTATGTCCTGGATTTAAGAATTTGTCCTAATTTGTGGTAGAGATAGCACAGAACGTAAGGGAAGTTTTGGTACTGCAGTGCCGTTGCAAGTCAGCCTCCATATTCAGAGAGAGTTTGTTGAAAGGTGCATGCCACGGTCTGGTTGTCAGTAATCTTTCTCAAAATGGTACATATTTTGGTCTCTTCAGACAGATGCAAGAAAATAAGGCACAAAAGAGATGACAATGCTGCTGGTCCTCTAAGTACCCTTCCCTTTATCTGCTTTAGAGCTGCTGGTTTTCACTTCAACTTTTTTTTGTTCTGAGCTTTGGCAAATCGTACTCCTGTTCCCTTTGTCTTTGTGCACTGCTCTCTTGCACTTGCCTTAGGCTTGTCTTAGATGCTGCTCCATACATCAGAACTGTTCTTAAGTTTTGCCAAGACAGCGTCATTTCTAAGTTTCTCTTCAAAATATTCCTCTTCCAGAAGAGGTATAGAAAAATTCTTTGTTGCACTGAGATGGCAATGGCTTGGACAACTGCAAGGTACAAATACAGAAGCTCTGTGGTGGTTTGACCCCGGCCAACAGCTAAGCCCCCTCCCTGTCACTCACTGACCTCCACCCCCAGAAGGATAAAAGGGAGGATCAGTAGGGTGAATATGGACAAGGTAAAGAGTTCATAAGTGAAGGGGAAAACAAAACAAAACAAAACACCACCAAAAGCAAGCAAAGGCAATCACTCACCACCTCGCACCAGCAGACATGTTAGCATGTCATACAATGCATAAACATAAAAATTACAAAAATGGCATTCCCAGCTCCAGGCTCATTGATCTCTATTGCTTGTGAGTTTATAGAATACCTCTTTGGCAGAATAGTGTTTTCTGTACCATGCTAATCCTGATATGTGAGCTATTGTTCACAGAAAATGTGAATCCGCTCCATTACTCCTATCTATTCCATTCTCTATCAATGTAACTGCTTGGTAATGGGGCAGCTAGTGGCTGAACTTTCAGGGAAACTTGTTTAAATATTGTGATTTGGCCATGTATGAGTACAAGAACACAGGTGTGATTCCACACGTCCCTGAGGTTACTGCTTTGTAATACTAGGCTATTACAAGACTTCTAAGGGGCTTCAGTACTGCTTACCACCAAGTTTCACCAACAGGACTTAGGCAACAATTTATTTGTGTTTTACATGATGTATAGGGATACACTGAAAACTGAAAGCATTTCAATCCATTGTCTTGTAATTAATTATTTAAAATAGTCAATTAAATAGACTTTAAAAAAAAATATCTTCTGAAATCAAGCTTCTTCTATTAGGTAGTTAACTTTGGGCATTAATATTTGCATAATTTGGCCTAATGAAAAAGTAAAAAAAGTAAATTTGGGGTCTCTGCCCATGAGAAGTCAGTCTTTATTTTATTATTTTTTTTTTTAACCTTAATCTAATAAAACTCTAGTAGAGAGGATTAGTTTCAGCAAGTATTAATGTCTATGCACTTCAATTTGCTTTGAGGTATTGTTCAGAACTCTACAGTTTTCAATTAATATAGATTGCCTTTGCTGTGGTAGCTTGGAGATCTTTGGAGAATACAGATTTTTTTCCCTTCAAAAATAATAATAAAAGATCTTCAGCTGTGTGGTTCTTCAGTTACTTTTGTGGAGAGGGAAATGGTATATCTGATAACCAATAATATTGGCTTCCTAGGGCAGGTGATTAATTAATGCTTTTTTAAAGCTCAGATTTAATAGTAATTTTTATTTTGCCTCACAACACCATTGTAAAATCCCCAAAGCCCTTTACTGAAACAGGAATGAAACAAGTTAGCAGGTGTTATTAAGAGAACATGTCTGTTGCTTTTGCAAAATGCCAGAAGTTGATTGCAGACCAACTGGGGAAGACCTATGAGATTCTTCCAGTGTACACAAAAGGAATGAACCTATAATTAAATTACAGTTAAACACAGATGGTTATTTTACAGCAGGTGCTCAACTTTGGAAGTGTATCTCTGGACTATTTTTGTTCCAACACGGTGTTCAGTCCCTGTTGGGCTTCTGGCATCATTTTATGGTTAAATAAAAATATTCCTTTGTATACATTTAGGATTGGTGTGTGTGTATGTGTGTGGTTTGCGCTTTTGTTTGTCTGGTATTGTTTTGTTTTATTTTTTGCCAGGACACAAAGCTATCAGGCAGTGCTATGTTTCTAAGGATAGTTAGAAGAAAAACATGAAGCAGAGATTAAGCACAGCACAGAGGAAAATAAACATAAGAGTATAAATAGAAGGATATCTGCATACCGTTTATGGGAACTCGTTAAATAATGTGTACAATTAAACCTAGATCTCAGAATGCATAGTTATCCAAAAATAAATAATCGCTATGCAAATATTATTGCTAAATGTATCTTTTACTTGATAGAAAAGATTACATGAATTTCATACCATTCCAAGGTCAGTGTTATATGATTTATTTATGTGTAATATAAATATTTCAAGGACTACGTGGTCTTCTTATGTGACCTAAGTCAGCAGTATGTGAAAAATGCTACTTAGAAGTACCTCAGTACTTATTAGAACTACTTCCTTAAGTACCACATACTGAGAAAGGTAAACATAATTTACATGAAAATCAAATTTGATTGTATATCTGATTCTAAATGTCACTCAGATCTATCTCACTGATAGGTAACATTCCAGTAATCTTGCCTTTCCACAGGTGTTCACAGTGTGGATGTAGGTTGACGCTGAGTGAAGTTTTAGTGAAATTGTGGATCAATTATTACTATAACACTGTATATTGGATTAGACTTTAGAAGTTTGGTTTGTCAAGAGATTGTCAAATAACTCAGGTTAATAGTTCAGCTTGAGCATATTGATGAATGTCCAGAGGATATTTGACTTGCTGTAACCAGTCAGGTCAGCTCGTATAAATAAACCAATAACAGAGTTGCAGAGTTACAGAATAGTTTTAATAGCAGCTTAGGTAAGCTTTCCATTTCTCTTACTGTTCATCTCATGTTTTTAATGTGCACCACCACCTTCAGGCACAGAGTTAGTTTCTGCAGCCCTGAGGCTGGAGAAATCTCATGAGATGGCCATAGAGTGAGAGGAATTTTGATGCCTTTACCAGCTCCAGTGCTGCTGAATAAAAAGATTCCTTGTTTATGTTTATTTGGACAATAAATCTGCTCCTTTCTATAGCTGGTGAGGTTGCTATTTCTGGATCTTTAAGTATCTCTTTTGTAGGAGGAGCCTGTCTAAATATCTAATTTTCTAAGCTATTGAAATTCACAAAGGGTGTTTTCTGATAATATCTCCCTTGACTTATTTGTTTAGGTAAGTAATGAAGATGCTTGTATAAGAAAAAGCAATTTGTTTATAGGGGACAGCTCATCATTTATAAATAGCCAACCTGCCTCTTCTTTCAAGAAAAAAAAAAGGGGGGGGGGGGGTGAGGAGGGGGAGAACTTACTATAATCAATTGTGCAAGATGAGGAAAAGCATTCTACTCTGAATCACTGTAATAATTGTCTGAATGTGTCCCCGTAATATCTTCTGGAATTGCTCTTCTTTACCTTGTTGATATCAGTCCTATCTCAATTTACTACTCTCCCTCTCTCACTATTTTTCCTCTCTGCCTTCCTTAAAATCTCTGATATGAGTGCAAATCACACTGCTCTCTAGTGGTGCAGACATTTTATTTGTACAGACATGTCGATTAATCCTATCCATTGTTTGCTGTTGTGTTGTGTTTGTTTGTTTGTTTGTCTGACATCCACCATTATTTTTCTTGTCCTCTCTTCTGCAAGGTTTCTCTCCATTGACATTCCCAGTATATCTGAAACATATCTGACATAATTTCTGGAATATTCTCCACAGACTTTGATGCTTTGCAGATATGTTGCCTTCCTTTTTCTGCTACTTCTTTTGAAGTAATGTTTGCAGTATCCTAACATATAGTCAGTAGTTTGAACAAGTCCATTCCAAGATGGGTACTGCATATACATGGTAAGAAATCTGGAGACTCTGAAATGGAGACTCACTGCAGTGCTGGCAGAGGCTTTGCACAAACCCCAGTCTGAGTTGTAGGCAAGAGTTTTAGGTAAGGCTCTGCTCTTCCCTAGACCGAATATTGCTCAGTGGGGAACATCCCTAGCCCCCTTTGGGCCCCATACTAACTGCAGGTTGGGGCTTTCAACCCTAATCATCTAAAATATGCCTTTAAAATTCTGAAAATATAGAAGTTATCTACATCTTTTACATGCAACTGCAGTGTTTAAAAAAATCTTATTTTGCAAGAAATTCTGAAAGTTTTGAATATTTGTCATTGCAGTTTCTCCCTTTAATCAGTTTCTTCAGAGACTCGTCATGTTCTTTTATTTGTAACTTGGAATGATTTCTCTTTTCCCCCACTATCAGAAGATGACAGTTCTAATAAAACCAAGTATGTTTACAACTTGAAGTAGGAACATTAAAAGACCCTCCTCACTGAGGTTTAAAACCCATAAAGAACTTCTTATAATTTTGAAAAATATACAACAACACAGAAATATCAACCGTATTTTTATGCATCATCTGTGTTCAGGGAAGATTTTTTTTATTATTTATTTATCAACATTTTCTAGTTGCTATATTCAGACTGTACTTAATAAATTTTTTGTTTCATAATATTGAGACAATGGGATAAAGAGAGATTTCCTTGTTACACGTGAAGTATGACAGTTTTGCCTGGACATAAATCACATGAAATCCAGTGTTTATTTTTGATATTTAGGATGTCTTGCAGGGTTTATTCTGTTCCAGTTATGTGAAAAGACTATAGTATTTTGAATTGGTATTACACAATGTTGGCTAGCTGTGCATTGTTTCTACTTGAGATTCACCTTTATGGATTTTAAATTAAAATTTGCTTAACCTTATTGAGGCAAACATTTTAGTTTTATCATAGGTCAATACAATAAAATGGAAAATGTAATGGTAGCACGGCAGGAAAGATATTTATAGCATAATAAAATACAAAGCTTATTTTTTTCTCTTTTAAGATCAATTCACATTCTTTGCTAATATTTAATCAGTCATACTGACACAGTGATTTACTTGGTGTTACCTCTGATACATTCCACTGAGGCTCTGATTCTTAAATTATTTGTCTTTGAACTCACCGTGACCTATATTCAGTCTTCTGTGGCTGATGAAAATTACTCCTTTACTTTTCAATACTGATGACTGAACGATGAAGAAAGGAAATTTGCATTGACATTCTTAATAGCCACATTAAGTTAGTCTTAAAGTATTAATATATGAGAACGTCTTCATCTTATATACATAATGTTGCTATCTTGTTGTGAAGAACAGCAATCCAAGTCACACAGATAGACAAGACTTCTGAATGTTGTTTTGACTATAGCCTCCTGTATGTGTTTCAGCTATGGTAGCAAGGAGAAGAAAGATGCTGGACTTTGAAAAAGTGATCTTCGTCTAACAGTGGTCTCTGTGGGAAACTGTCAGGAGCAAAGAGAGCAAACCAAGTGTGTCACAACAGCAGCATGATAGACACAATCCAATTACTGTAATATTATGCAAGATAAATTGAACCGTTAACACTAATTTGGATTCTTGAACTTTCTAGTCTGTTATTTCCCCTTTGTCATCTTGTTTTTTCCCTTTATCTAATGGACATTCTTCCTGTTACTCAGGAGGGCTTTTTGCCTTTCTCTGCTTTCATTTGCTGCCAACTGCTGCATCTCACAGCTGGAAGAGAACAGGTGTGTGAAAAATACTGAATTTGGCAAATACTTCTTTTAATTATATAATCATATAATTTTTAATTAATTACCATATTTATGGAATCTCAGACATTTCCCACAGATTAAAAATAAATAAATCAGAAAGGAAGGCACAATTTACGTCCTGAAGCTGCTTTCCTCTAATGTTGTTATCATGGTGATCAGTGGCATAGCCGTAGTGATTGAGGTAATGTCTGATGAACTTTTTGGTGTGAGAGCATCTTATACAGAAAAAGAATAGCAACCTCTAATGAGAAATAAAAAGCAGGAAAATACAGTTTCTTTGTTTCTCATCTTACTATTAACAGTGTAAAACATAGCTGTTGTAGAAATACTCGGTCTTGAAATGGATCTACTGTCTCCAAATCTTGGCACTACAAAGCCCATGCATTGGTGCCTCCAAATCCACACAGTTGAGTTTAGGACAGAGTTTGCTGTTGGGGTTTGGAACTGTGCAGTCCTGCACCCTGTTTGCTACCTCCCATGTAGCACCACGTGGCTCAGTAATGGCAACAAGTATGTCAGAGGGGCTTCTCACAAAAAAATGTCTGGTAAACAGTAAGGCAGGAACAAGTCTCCAGCAGACCAGGGAACCGGTTCTTAACCATGGGAGGTAGAGGGCCCCAATCTGAGCCTTCACTCACCTGTCAAGAAGAGTTGTATAGTAAGATCATCCAGATTGGAGGGAGACTTTGAACTTCTTCACTCAGAAAGAAAAAAAAAGAAAAGGGGGTGGGGGGAGGGGAAGGTTCTTTGTTTTGTTTTGCTTTGCTTTTGTGTTTGTTTGTTGTTACAATTTATTTTTGTCTCTAAGACCAACTGATTTATGTATAAGATTATGAAGATAAATTATATCTTTATCTTTATATAAAGATTTGGCTCAAAGCTAGCAAGAGATTATTGGGAGACAGAAGAGGAATAATTGAAAATCAGCCAACCCTTCACAGATAAAATTTATTGTGCTAAAGTTCTCAATCAAGTTGTGGCTGTTGGGTCTGTACATGTGTGGACATGGATCTAGGAAAGGTAACTGCCTGGGAAATGAGTGTACCACCTGCTTACCTTTCAGAAAGCCTATGGTACAGCCTCCTCCTCTACCCTGCACTCATTTATTTTATTTAAAATGTCTTTACTGTGATAACCATGTTTCAGCACAGAGCTACCTTCCCTGTAAAATGCCTTAGCCTAAATTGTCAATTTTACATTAAGTCTGTTCTGTCTCTTTTTGTGTATTGTTGCTGAGCCTTGCACTTAGAGATTGGACCTGTCTCAGAGAAATGGTTTCCTGAGTTATTTTTAAAAGAACAGTAGGCATATCCTTGAGTCTCTCAGTTGTAGTTAAGCAGAAAGAGTATAAATGTTAAAGACCTCTTGTTATCACCAATCTTCACAAATCTTGTCTTCAAGATAGATTCACAAATCTATCACAAATCTTGTCTTTTGGCTGGCATTGCAGCTAAAATTCAAAAATCCTCAGCAGATATAAGTTCTTGAAACTTCTTATATATTAAGTTTTTGTCATATCACTAATGCTTATCTACCAATAAAATGAGTCTTACACACCTTTTTAGATGTAAAGGCATTATGTTTGTCTCCTTTTCCTCTATATATACAGTAAAAAGTGTGAAGAAATCCATGTGGCCTCCAAGCTTAGCATGAACCTCTGGGAATGCTGTTCTAGAGTATTTTGTGTCCAAAATGTAAGATGGCTTCAGTGCATTATCAATGAGATGCTCAATAATCTCTACCTTTGTGTCTGACTCTTGTGAAATCTTAAACTCACTTTATTATATTTTCTCTGTTGTTGCCTTTAATTAAATTGTAAAGCTGTCTTCTTTGTGTACTTGGCTCCCAAAGGGGGAATTATAGCTAGACAAACTATTACTGACAATATTGTCAGAAGAGAGATGTGGAGATATTATGTTCATGGTAATAATAGAAAAGGAATTCCCTAAGCTCACTTTTAATGTGTATGCCATTCCCATTCAGACTGCAGGGCCCATAGCTCAGTTCTTCTTTCAGGTAAAGAGAAAGACAAGTTAATTTTGTCTGATGTCTTAGCAGCACCAAGTCTTCTCTAAGCTGTACAGAAAACACAGGTCATCTGCAACCTTCAGTTCAGGACCAATACTGTGTGCCAGTCACATCTACAACCGCTTCTGGTAACCGCTCATTACCAGAAACAATGAGCAATGTACATTTTTTCGTAACAGAATAAAAAGTTATTCATGTGAGCCTTTCCATTAAAAAAAAAGGCTTTTTTTTTTTTTTTTTTTTTTTTTTTTTTTTTTTTTTAATATGATACCTTGGTTTTATTCCTTATTTTGGGAAATTTAGACTAAGCTTTAATAGAGCTTTTCTTGCTTATTGGAGATACTGTTATTTTCAGGTGCATTTGGGAAATGGATTAAGATAGCCTGATTAAGGTGCTTGTAGCAAACAGTTTGGGTGTAACAAGCTGTTAAGGAGGCAGTAATATTCAAATGAATTCTGAGCACATAAGAAATTGTTTAAAATAAAGACTAAACACAAGCCAATATATAATAGTATAAATAGGCTAGTATAATACCTGATACCCTATCAAATAAAAAAATTGTGAATTATTGACATGTAATTCAGTTAGTGGCTCTTTCAGCAAAAGAAGTATTGTACAAGTTAAATGCTTATTTTTTCTTCTAAATCTTAAATTTTTGTTTGAGCATCTACAAAGCATTATTATTTTCATTAATACGGAAATAGTAATTTCCAGCAAAGTTGGGAATAGTTCTGTAACCATATTTAGGTCTTTATTTTTAGGATTGGTCAGGTAAATGATAGAAAATTCAGATTATGGATAGATCTTCTAGTGCTTTTAACCAGAATATATTTATATAATTTAGTAGCTTTATGAATAGAAAGAAAATGCATTAATTTTCTTTTAAGATGTATTTCTGAATGACATTGACTAACAGATTTTTTTTCTTCAAGTGAATTTCTGCAGAGTTGCTTAAAGTTTTTGTTGTGTGAAAATGTAATTACGTTTAATCAAGACTTTTCATCTATAAGAAAAAATAATGCACAGATAAGAGCCAATATACTGGATTTCCAAATAATTTCTTCTTAATCTAAATTAAGCCAGTTTCTAGCTGTATTTCATCACTTGATGCACGACTGCGTAATAAGCATAGGTTATGAAAAGTGTAATTTTGTAGAACATAGTATATCAATTTCAATTTGCTTTAATTCAGTATTGGAAATCGCTCCTCTTATGTAGCTTAAGTAACAAACAAATTAATACTAGAGACTTTTAAAATATGTTTACAACAATAGTAATATTTTAGTAATATTATAATTTACAGCAGCTTTTAATTATTGTGTTTAGGGATGCATTTGCCTGAATAAAGGAGAAGCCTGTAATATCCATAGTAAGTTGTTTAATACTTGGACTGTTGGTTGAATCACTGATGAGGGGCATAGCATGTTCACTAAGGTAATTGGCTGATGAATCTGCAGTCTAAATTTATACAATTTGATTAGTTCCACTGGCAGATAATTGGTAATTAGATGGTACACAAAATGTCATTTTCTTCCATGCTTCATCTTTCAATCTTATTTCCCAAATAGCATTTGTTGGAATATAAAATCACAGGCTAACATGAAAACAGCTTTATATCCTAGATAATGCCATGGAATAGAGAATTTGGATTGATTGATACAATTTTTTATACTGATGGTAACAATTAATTTATTCCTTTAAAAGAAAATATGATTTAGGTTTATTTTTCACTATAACATTTTAAAGACAAATCATCTAAATTGCAAACCTTTTATCTTGCAAGAATAAAGCATGCAATTATACTGCCTGTGTTGTTTGTCATGTTCAATTTTTTATTTATTTTTTATTAAAAAACGTTCTCTTTTAAAGGTTTTCACAATGGATTATTTTGATATATATGTAGATCTTACGGAAAGTTTGAGATATCCATTACTGGTTATTTATAGGACAAAAGACTGTAAAATTTGTTTATTAGCATAGCAGAGCACTGGCGCATATCCTATTATTTCAACAGGGTAAGGCAGCAGTTTCATTAATTTGAAGACTAACAGTAACTAGTCAATCCAAAAATTGTCTTTAGTCTGTTTAACAGCTTCATTTCTTACCGAATTCTATTCTAAGCTATGTTATCCATTCAAGAGTGAAAAACAAGGAAGGGAAATATGCTTTACACTAAGGAAGACTGCATAACCCTAGACTGTGAACCTGGCTTCAGAAAGGTGTTAGCGAGATTTCCCTCATAGGAAAAAAAAATAATGCATTATTTTATTGCAAAATTGCAGTATTGAAAGGAAATGATTTAATGATGAAAAGCGTAGAGTGAAACTGAGTGTCTAAAAAGTTGTATGATTTGGGATGTACTCAAATTTAAAAACTAACAAAGCCCAAGGACAGGGAAAGTTTTACTAAGTTCTTGAATTCCCTAGTGCTCTTTGGCAATGTATACTTCACTAGGTTTATTTAAACTCTTTGCCTTCACTTCACTCATAATTGAATAGCAGCAAAGGGAAAGAAAGGGTCTGAATCTGCAACTTCTTGCAGTACATATATTCACCTGTGTGCTAACGCTTCATAAATCAGTACCCCATGAGGATGGTTGGTAGTTTTCTGAACCCGTTTGGAGCAGGCATAAATTACTTCACAAAATTAGTCAGTGGAGAAGCAGCCTATATTAAACTTACATAATTTTTCTAGTTCAATTATGTTTGTAAAGTACAAATTCTGTAGAGCTGAGGAAAAGTTCTAATGAGGATCTGAAGTTCTTTATTGTGATTGTGTTTAAACCCATTTGTGAAGCATAGTTACTGCCATGAAGCACTCAAGGCATCCTGCCCTGTGGCTTTTGCAGGGACGGATCAGAAGTAGCTCTCAGTTACTCCAGGTAATTCCCTGTAAAACAAATAGAAAGGTGAGAAGCAAGTCTGCAGCCTAACCTAAAGTCATAAATGAGTGCAAAAATAAACCAAAAGCAGGTGCTGTTAGCTCTGAAATGCGTATGTGATTCAAAGCAATACCATTTAGATTTAAATCTTTGTACTTTAACGCATAACCTCAATGGAATTTAAATAGAACTAGCCCCTGTTGGGTGCTTGACTAACCAGACAGGCTTTCAGCCTCAGGGTATATCCCCTCCTCCCATACGCATTCTCTCCTTTGCATCATTTCTGGCACACATCAGGCCTCTCATTGAGTCCATTTAGTTCACTAACCTGACAAGTGGTTTTCTGCGTGCTCACTGACGCAAAGAGAGGTCAAATTAGTGTCAGCACAGGGAAGGGGACAGGAATACACAGCCAGGAGCAGGAAATAGAAGAAAGAAGAATGATGCAGCCATTTTAATTGACATTCTGCTGTTAGACCAGCATAGTTCTCATATCATTGCATTTAGGCAGCCTGAAGTGAAAGCATTGCTGCAGAACACCTCATGCTGCCTCTGTGCCCAAAGGGAAGCTGTTGCAGACAGAATGAAGGAGAGGGTCCTCAACAGGGAACGGTTCCCTTAGAGAAACAAAGAGAGACAAAGAATAAACTCTTCCAAGCCTTTCTTTGAGTGGAGAATTACAATAAGATCTTGACTTGCTGCTTGGTGCTGCCTACTGTCTGAATACAAGTGAAAGCTGACTCCATTGCTATCTCTCCAAAACAAGCTTTATGACCTGACCTGGCAGACTTGCTCCAAAGGGTTGCTATACGCCCTCCTGTGTGTTTGCTAGGAGATGCTGCATTGCAGCTCAAAGCACAACCAGAGGCACCTACCATGTGGTTTCCTGCTTTGCACTGTCTTCAGTCTGTTTGGGGAGTTACAGTGCTTTAGCATCAGGAAACTTGTGTAGAACATACGGATGGAGCTTGTGCCATCTTTGTGTATAGAGATACAAAGGCCAGCCAATGTCAGGTATGAATGGTTAGACACTGGCACAGGCTGCCCAGAGAAGCTGTTGATGTCCCATCCCTGGAAGTGCTCAAGGCCAGGTTGGATAGGGCTGTGAGCAACCTGGTCTGCTGGGAGGGGTAGGGACACCACCCCTGTCCATAACAGGAGTTGGGATTAGATGGGCTTTAAGGTCACTTTCCAACCCAACCCATTCTATGATCCTCTTGAACACCCTAAAAATCTTTAGAAAATGTGGGTGATTTCAACTTTTTAATAGTGGTTATATTTTGTAGTATTCTAATTAAAACTGGTGATAGTGTTCACAATCTGCACAAAATTTGGCAGCCTTCTGAGCTTTGTCAGTCTATCTTGCATGAGCTTAGGGTTGAAATGAATGGTGTTTACGTGACAGCCACACACCTAGCAAACAACTTTGTTGAATTTAAATGCAAATATATGTCAGTTTGGGTTATCTTTGTCATCAGAGTTGGAAGGTTTCTTGAGTTCTTGCAGCGAATTGCAAGATGGTGGAGTTTGTCCAGTGGGCCTTTGAATGTACTTTCTTATATATCTTTTAAAATTGTTTGTGGGTATAATTACACTGTGTTCATGGTTAGTAGCTGTTTTTATAAGATGTTCAGCAATATACACCCATATATTTGAAAAGAAGAACTGAGCCTTAAGCCACTTTTGGCTTGCTAAAACCATCAGAAACAATGGATATAGTGTTGTTGTTGTTTGTTTGTTTGTTTATTTTGTTTTTATTAGAGTTTCCTGGAAAGAATGAGTATTTCTTGGTTCTGCTGTCATTTACTAGAAACTCAAAAAATTCACAGGATTAAATAATATCTTCAAAATATTAGTGTTCTCTTGATTAAACTCAAAATTCTCTTCTGCACAGTGAAAAGCACATGTTCAGTCTTCAAACAAAACAAAAACAAACCAACCAAAACAAAAAAGATAAAATCCAGCAGCAATCCTAGTAGCTGAAAGCATGGTTACATGAAAAGGTTTTATTTTAAATTAAACAAAATCAACACCCCCTCACTTTTGATGTGTTGTGGGAATCACTGTGATGTCAGGGCACTGGTTAAATGCATGGAATTTTTTATATCCTATGTCTAGCTACTGATCTGAAAGTTACTGAGATTTGGTGATGCTTCTTGTCTAAGTATTGACCATGAATTATACTTAGACTGAGTATCTTTGAAAGATAGAAGCAGGGAGCCTGACAGTTTTAATCTACTGATTGTTGTCATCGGTGTATGTAAGGTCGGTGGCAAGGTATGAAGAGGGTCAGGGCTAAATCCTTCCCGAGTGCAGGGGCTGCTCCCGGGGACAGCGGGCTCTCCCCCGGCAGCACAGCAGCCATTCGGCGTGAGTGACACCTGCCGGCACCGCAAGCAGCCGCTGATGCTGTGGAGCTCGCTGGTTTCCAACAGCTGCGCTCACCTTGATCTGCAGCTGCTGAAGCAAGTGGGTGATGAATTAAGAGTCATTGAGCAAAGCAGCACAAGAGATGCTGCTTAACTCTTCTTCTGCCATTATTAAACTGCAATGTGCCTCTGTGTGTGTGTGGACTGCTCTCATGGTGAGAAGGCTCTGTGGCAAAATAGTAGCAGCATGCAGATGTCTGACCTGTGCAGGTCAGCCCAGTTTCTTTCATCTTAATCTCTTTGGAGTACTCAGCACTTTAAAACTCTAGCTATTGCTATGCTTGGCTTCGTTTAGTAGTCTAAATTAAGGCACTATTTTTTGTTTTAAAAATTGTCTTTATAGCAAAGGTTAAAAATAAGTTGCTGCTAAGTGGTATGAGTGTGTATCTGTGGGCTGAAATATGCTGTCTATGGAGTTGAAGATGGTCTGATTTTATAAAATGGGATTTTCACTTGAAAGTAAATAAAGGGTTAGTTCTGTTCTTGAAGGAAATAACTGTTTTCATACAGTTCAAGAGTATTATAAATCTTTGTTGTATGCATCAGTACTTTCAACATAATGCATTCAATCTTCACGTCATCGTCTTGCTTTGGGGAATTAAAGTTTAAATATTGTGTTACAGCATTCACGTTATTGTCTTTTCTTATATACAGAAGCTTGTATTCATTTTTGAGTGCACAATTTTCTGCTAATTGTCTATTAAAAGCAGCTTTATATCTGAAGCTGTTTAAGGAGGACTGGTTCAAATCCACAAATACAATCATGTTTTATAGCAATAATGTTGTATTTTTTTGATTTTTAATAATGTGTTTGACCTTTGTCTTGAACCATTCCTTTTCTGTAGCAATTTTTGCTTCCATTGGTTAAAACCTTCCAAATATATAAATTTACAATTGATTGTTACATTTAAATGATACAGCTTTTTTTTTTTTTTTTTTTTTTCTCCTGCATAAAAGCCTGCACTACTTCTGTTTTCATCTCCTTAAACAATTTTGCCTTTATGTATGTGTTTTAATTTCCTGCAGTTCTGCAGTTTGCTGTTGGTGAAAGTCTTCTGTAATTACCTTTTTATTGGAATTTGAAAGAAAATTAAGATAGACTTAAGGAATTTTTTTGTGCTTTGTTTCATTAGTTACAAAAGTTTAGATGTATATATATAGAATTAAATATAATAAAACTTAACAAATTTCTGCCAAGAATGATTTGATATGCAGGAGTTATATTACACAGTTAAAACGTTGCATTGTTCATGTCTGGGCTCATCAGCAGATCTCATCCTCTGTACCTCTTTTTTTTTTTTTTTTTTTTTTTTCAATTGAATGATTAGAAATTAGAAAAATAACCTTGTCAGACTTGTTCTTTGACTCACTTTTTTCCCATTTGAATAAACTATTAATTGATTCAGGTGAACCTTCTGTACCTTCCAGAGGGACAGTGATTTTAATCAAAACTTCCAGGTGTGAAGGTGTTTGCAAGTTTCCTGTTCTCACTAATGTTGCTGAATTTAGATGTTTTTGAATGCTAGAACATGACTGTAAAAGTACATCAGTTTTACAATGAATACATTTCTTTATAAATATGTTGGGTGGAAAAAAAAAAGAGATAATTCCATATATTCTCAGAAACCAAAAGTTTCTTGTTATGCATAGAAACAAAAAGAAACCTAGAGGGTATTGTCTGATTTGTATTGTTCGTAGAGGTTTTAGCTGTTGCTGTTGTGTTTTTATTTTTCATGCTTGGCAGAACTATACTGTAACAAAAGTCTGGAAAGAAGCACTCATAATATGCTCAGGGTTTTGGCAACAAACTGACCAAAACCTAAGAAAATGTCTCACAGAGGAGCAGATCTTCTAACACAGGTTTAGTGCCTGCTCCTTGCTTTTCATTTCTCTGTCCCGCCTCCTATAAATAAACCCATTACTTAATCTTACAAACTCCAGAAGTATGATGTCTCCTTATAAAACACGGTAGAGTTCTTATAATGGAAAATAAGAACCAATCTGAATAGATGGAAGGTGGATGTTCAGTTTCAATAGATGATGTGCTTTTTCCTTTTTTTATTGCTATATGGAGTTACATAAAAATGCAAGCAATGTGTTTATGTATGTTATTCTTTCTTTACATTTGGGTATGTTGTTTATAGTAAATTTATGCTTAGGAAGGCTCAGTTTATATTTGCAAAATAGATATTTTTTTTTATTCATAGACTAGCTGATAGTATTGGTATAAAAGACTAAAGGTTTTGAATTCGTAGTGTAGCAGCTCCTAATTCCCTTCTTTTCGTTGTTGATGTTATCGCTGTCAGGTTGATGTTATCAACCCAGTCTGGTTAGGCTGGGCGAGTTTGTCTCAGTTATTAAATGGCATTATTGCTTCAGAATGATTTCAAAATGCTTGGGATTGCGCATTCCTATGCAGGAAAAGTTGTTGACCTTGCTACTTCTATAATTGTACATTCTGTCTAGTGTCTGCTTCCTGGATGGCCTGTATCTGGTAATTGATTTCCAGTGTCCCACTACCACTCTTCACTTAAAAGAACATGATGTATTTTATGGTTTTGCTCTAAACAACAAAAGCATACTCTTCTATAAGAAGATGGGGAACAACTTAAATATGGAAATTAATAGTAATATGTATTTGATCATAAACGTGCATGCTAGACATCACAAGGAAAATGTATTTACAAAAGCCAGTTCTCTTTGGAAATTAAGGATGTTTTCTTGACTTCTTTTTTAGGGGTGGGTGCACAACATGGATACGATTCAGTGTCAGAAAGTTAGATCCCATTGCATTTGCCTATTCAGATCCTCCTTCAAGTGTATGCCAGTGTGAGTGTGGTACAGAGTGAAAATTGAAGAAGGGAATGTGCCTCTTTTGCTTTGGTCTCAGCCAGAGCATGGAGTCATCTGTGTACAAATGAAGCAAGGAACACAAGAAAAGGATGAACTATGGGATTCTGGTAAGGCCAATTAATTCTTTGGATACTTTTTATTTCCTTCTTTTCAAATGGGAAAACTTTGGTTGTGGAGCCTGAAGCATTTTGTATAAATAGCTTTGCCAAGAGCCTTCCACAATTCACTTGTGGGTATGTTTAATCTTGCTCTGCTGTACCCTGGTCCCTGGTTTTCATTCTAGATGTTAACCTGATATCGTCTTAGATTTAAAAGTTTCAAATAAATCAATAGGTTATAGAAAGCTGATACAATATGAAATGTTCATCTTGCATGTACTTTGTCATACTTTAAAGATCTTCTGGTTACTTTCACTCAAAATTTTGGGACAAACTTCATTTGTACGAAGTTTAATATTCAGCATGTTCAGAGCTACTTATTAGTGTAAAGGTAACGGTCTTAGTAATTCACTAATTAGTTGTCAAAATTGTTAGAGACAAATTTAGGTCTGAACCACAAAAACAGACATATTTCTAGATAATATTAGATAGATAATATTTCTAGATTTTTAGTTGTAACTTTTATAATTTCTTGTGGTTACACCAGAAAATATTAGGCTGAAATATTCTGGGGTGTGTCTTGTGATGAAACAGATAATGGCTACTATGAGAAGCTTATTCAAAATGCTGAAAGGAAATATTTCAGTATAGTAGCATGAGTTTGAAATGAGAAGATCATGAAGTAATGCAGGTATCATATGTCTAAAGATGAAAACATATTTGTCTCTGAGATAGTATCATCTGTGCATAGTTGCTTGTATCTGGAACCATATGAAACAATACATTGAATTTGTATCAAGAAAGTACATAGAAGGTGCCTGTATAAATTATCCGAAGGGACTTTGTCATAATATCTGTAGCATAATATGTTTTTCCACATATTAAGAAAAACAATTTTTCTTGAGAGAGGTTAGACTTGTGATTTTCATGTACAGTCAGCATGGTGAGGGACCCTCATGTTCACTGTGCAAATCCTGGGTATTCAGTGATATGCCTACACTTTCTAGAATGATACCGGGATCATTCAGAGTCCTAGAAGGTCTTGAATTCCAGAATGTTCCCAGGATCTTCCATATGACAGTTTGACCAGTCTCTGGTGACACTGCAGAGATGGCTTTTACCGGTGTAGCATAATCTGTGTAAAATAGGTGTAGGTCAGAGACCAATCACCTGTGAACAGCGTGTCCTGAAAAACATTTCAAACCACCAGATGTACCAGAGATTTTCTTCTGAAGATGCTGGCAGGATTCATCCCAAGGCTGGAGGATTTTCTTTCAATGCAGAGTTGCTTGCTCTGGTCCAAGTGCACCCACAGCATTCATAGCAACATAAAAGCAGCAGTTTTGCCCATATCACAGGCCAGTGTTCTTGCCTGTATTTCAAGTCTAGTCTTCTAAGTATTTATGTTCCTGAGCTAGAGAGTTTTATGTTTGAATACACAGCAAAAGAAGATTTGGGGAATATTTAGAAGGTGTCTGTATGTTCATAGTCACTGGCATTTCCCACCCCTTTGGACCTCACAAGCTACCTCTCTTCAAACTGTAGAAGGAAATTTCTTCTAAGTCAATGGATGTTGGAAATCCACTAACTCGAGTTTCCAAAATTGTAGGCTGGAATCATGATAATATGTTTGTATACATATTTATCCAGTTCTTTTATCACCAAGCAATTTTCTGTGGCACAGCCCAATCTGTGGAATGTAATTTTTAAAATAGCCGCACTGCTTGTCTCAGTCACTGCAATTAGCATCTCTCATTCCCAAGATTGCACAGGACTAATAAGTAATCACGGCAGCATTTATGTAACTTAGAAGTTTTAACATCTAGATAAACAAACATGGCAGAGCTCTCTATTTTAAGAAAAGATTACAGAAGCTTATGAAATGGCTTACTTGATGTAGCGTCTGTGAGAACTGGGACAAGAGTGACTTGGGAGATTTCAGTTTGATGTTAAAATGTATATCGGATTTTAATTTTTTATTACAGGGATGTCTGTCTCTAATACAATGAATGCCCTATTACCTTTTCATTCTCTCAGTTGCACACCTGGCTACTTTTATTCTGCCTTGCCTATAGTCCAGCTAGAGGAGGAGGAGGAGTGTGGCTTGTCATTTCTCTGCTCATGGATTAAATAAACCAAGCCTGCAACCTGGCCAGGCTCTTACATTTATGGTGCTCACAGTTTTCATGTGCAACTCCCTCATATGTGAAAATATCTTAGCGTCTCACAGAAAATGAGAAGTACAGAGCAGTCAGAGATTTGTATCGCTCTCTTTGGATTCATGGGTTAATATATCTACTTTGCAAGATAAAGAGTAGGCAGCCCCATGTTTAGAATTTTATCCCATTTCCAATCTACTTCAGCTGATTTATAAAGCTTAGGAACATCTTTCCTGCTCAATTCATGTAAGAACATAACCACTCTGTCCTTTTTGCCAGTTATCTTTATTGGCAAGCTCTTCTCCCATGATTATCATAGTAGTCCTCCTCATCTTCATAAACCCGTTTGTTTCCTGGGTAATGGATTTTCTTGTAATCTATATAAAGATTTTTTCCCCTCCACTGAAATTTTTATTACCTAATAAATGTATGCTTAAAGGTTGCTTTCAATAGATCTCTTGGCTTAACTCACTACAACACACTTTTGCCTACTCTTCTCAGGCTCGGGTTAAAATCCTAAATGAAACCATGCATTATGAATGCACTGTGGAAATAAGGCGATAAGCCATATTTGGAAAACACCCTTTCTAAGTGCCTTAATTTGAAGTCTTTAAATGAAACACATCTAAACAGAGCCTATCAAGCTCCTTCCTTCCTAAGCGTAATGAGTTTTGTTACACAAAATAGTTTTTGTCTTTATGGTCACCATTGCAAATAGAAATGGCAAGAGGAGAAGCTGGGCTGTCTGTGAGTTTTGCTCTTCTTCATGTAGGCAACTATATTTTCAATTCAGCAGATAGAAGTATCCTTTAAGAGACAGCACAGAACCAATGTTCTAACAGAATCTGACGTTCCAGGTGACAAAGTCAATGTGACGTAGACCACATGGAACAACTGAAAAATGCAGATTATGCTTTCTTCTGTTTTGGGAAGATGGAGGGGAGTGAATGGGGGTGTGAGGAGATGGTGCCTAATTCTAGTTCGGCATCTGAACACCAGGCCAACTTCTGAAGACTCAAGCCTGTTTGCACGCCATGACTTGTGGTGCATATCAGGGCTGGCTTGATTTCATTCTCCCTCAGAGCCACGTGGAAAATGTTTATGTTGCATTTGCATAAAAATGTTTGACATAACACTGAAATACAGATAAAGTACAACAGCTATTTCAAAGTTGCAACCAATGTATTAACATACTAATGTAGAGCCATAATCAGGAAACTGTTAGCCAGAATATTAAAGGAAAATGTCAGTGAAAAGACCTTTTTTAATCATTACAGTACTTTTTGTAATAGATAATTATAGTTTATCTCTTTTTTTTTTTTTTTTTTTATGTTTGTCTCTTAGCTCTGTGATTTTTTATCCTTAAAATTATACATTTAATTTTTGTGTATGTAAAAGTTTGTGTGTCCTTAAGCCAAACAGTAATGTTTTTGTTGGAAATGAATCGTGGATCCTTTAGGTTTCAGGAAGGTCAGTAATTATAAATTGGTTTTGCTTAGCCTGGCCTGTCAGGAGTCACATCAAAAGCATGTGACTTGTGTTTCAGTACACACTTCATACCCACATTGCCTGCTACTCTGATTGCAATACCATGTCATTCCATAGTAGTTTACTATGATACATCATATGGTTTGCAGTCACCCTTACTGTTCACTTCCATTGCCTTAAGCATTTGGAAGCAGTCAAATATGTGGCAGCACACAGATGTTACTCAGTAACAGTATCTTGCTTGTATAATGAGTTGACATTTGTAGTTTTTTTTGTTTGTTTTGTTTTGTTTTTGTATTCTCTTTGAATGCGTAATATGCAATAGCATGTGATACAGACCTCCTTTTGGTTTAAATATCCTACTGAATGGTTTACTTTTTTATGTTAGAAGTTTTCTTATTCAGTCAGTTGTAACAACAGGAAAAGAAATGGTGTGTCATTTTTGTATCAAATGGGTACAGCTCTTTTGACATTAACTATATTTCATTGTAACATATTTCATTATTCAGGAGTTTAGAATATCTCATCTTAATGAGATATTCTAATAGGTCTGTTAGGCTTTGCCCAAATACTTTTCCATGGAACAGTGGGTGTGCTAATGTCCTGGGTCAGTAGGGAGCTGCACTCACCATTAATGTTCTTCAGACAGCTTCAGTCAATTTGGTATACTGTACTGGTAGGAGATTTTTTATTTTTTTCTAAATGCTCCTGCATATCCCACCAAGTAAAAAAATTTATTTATTGTTTGTTTATGTGTTTTTAAAGACCCCTTTCTTTTCAACTATTTTAGAGCATGAGAAGATTTGCTAGTCTTTGTCTTGACCCAAAAGAGTTATTTTAAACAAACTGAGCTGAACCTTATATACCTTCTCTTCAAATCAAAATTAGGTAAGGAGTCACTCCTCAGGGTCCTCAGTGTTTGTGCTTCCGATTCTTTGAGTATCTTATGCTCAGGACTTTCCTAGAAAAGCAGTGTTCCTGTGCTGAGTAGCATCAAAACAAAAACTGCAAAATGTTAACTGGTGTACGGTGGCTGGAGACTTGGAGACTGTGGGGGAAAAAAAAAGATAAAATTATATATATATATATATTATATATATATCTAAAATGAAATCTTCTGTTCCAGAACTACCAACCTGAGTTTCTTAAGCCAAATGAAATTAGCTCTCAGTAGGATTTTTCTTCCCAGCAGTTTGAAAAGTCTGGTTTCAGAAAACCTCTTAGCAATTATCTGTCCTGATGTAGAGTTAAGCTTTTTGAAGTCATTTTATAATAATTCTAATGTATAGTAGAGAATTTCTTTCCCTGTGTTTTCTTTCCCTCCGCTTAGTGCAGAAAAATAAGGAGTGTAATTCTCAGGTGTGGTCACGGCTCTGAAGTCATATGAAGGTTGTAACAGGGAAATCCAAGACCCACAACCAGTTATCCTTTCTTACAGATCTTTTCCTAACTTCTTCATGAGTTCTCTCTTTATGTCCTGCATCATCTTATCTTTTGTCTGATGAAAAAAAAATATATATATAAAAATGCTGACAGACCACTGGTTTTGCAGATGTGGTACCTGCATCCGTGAGGAGCTCTTGAATGGCAAGAGTGTGCTGTCTGTTTTTATTTTTGGGGGTGAGACTTGTCTGCGTATTGTGTGCTGAACCTGGTTAGTACCACAACTCCAATAATTGATGAATCTTGACTTGAAAAAAATACAGAGTATTTATTTCACTGTTTTCTACTAGGAAGCATACATCAGGTGAGGCTCACCTTGAGTTATTTACTTGCTGCATGTGTCTACCTTCCTATCCCTTCTTTTTAAATTGTGCCATCCTATTCTTTAAATTAGGCTTCATTCATAAAAGCATCTTGCTTGGTCTTAAGTGCAGAATGCTCAGGTGACTCCTTTCAACATGCACAGAGCTGATGCAAGGCAAATACTTTCTATGTAAAGGTCCTACAGCACTGTTACCTTATGAAAATTTTAGCAGCCAGTATTGACTGCATTTCTTGTATTTTTAAAAAAGACTGCAAGGTAGCAAATGGCGTGACAAAGAAACGTCAGCTGCTCTGTTCTTTCAGCAGTTCAGGCTGCTGGGATTAGTTTTCTAGGGCAGCTTTCAGAAGGACGTCCCAGGATATTGTCTCTGTAACATCTTCTCTTATTAATATAGTGCTTTAGAAGTAAAGAAATTAGAGGATTTCTTCTCTGAGCCCAGAGTAAACCTTATATAAACAAGCTGACAAGTAAGTGTCCCTTCTCAGGGATGTCTTTGGTATGGCACCATTACTTGCATTTCTGATGGTGACTCTTGATTTAAACAGACTGCTTGTAGAGCTGTGGCACAGTGGAGAGTGAGGATCATCAGTACACAAATGCAAAAATGGAATTCTGCAAACCAGAAAAAAAAAAAAAAAAAAAAAAAGAGGAAAAAAAAAAGCACCTTCTGGTAAGGTTATGTTAAAATAGTAAATATTCTCCTGTCACTGTTTGCAGATGTTTGAGTTGTCCAATCAGTTAAGACTGCAGTGGCAAAAAAAAGTGGAGGACACGCTGTATGGAAAAGACCAGTACTATGGAGCCAGGTGATAGAGAAGAAGACCCATTCTTCCATTGCTAGTATCAGTTTAATCCAAATGCAATTCACAGTGTTTCTTTCTTACAGAGTATACAATCAGATCTCAGTGAAGAAAATGATGCATCTGGCCCTTACATGCATTTTCAGAAAAGGGCCTGGCCTAAGGAGTAAGAGTATACCATCTCTAAAACATGGATTTTATCTAACACCCTTTGGAACTTCTGTTGTCAGATTTTTAAGGTAGTGTGTCTTTTGTTTTGCTAGATAGAGGTGGCATAAAAGTGAAGAAAGATATTTCTGGGAATTTAATTCATTTGCATTTCTGTCTTTCCATCTTTCTATTCTTGTGACTGGAATCCAAAGGATGTAGGAAATGGTTCAGCTTGAGATAAAATTGGAATGTGAGGCAGAATAAATACTTAAATGTGAGTGCTTTGTATTTTGTTCTTTAGAGTATCATTATAGAAAGAGATGGTGATAGTCAAGTTCGTAGAAGAAAATCTATTGAGAGACAAAAAGACACAACCTCTGCCTCAAGATTTTCCTGAGAACTGTATTGCTAAAAGATTAAATAATTTGAACAAAATATCACTACATACTTTCCTGTCCTGATAATCCATTTTTGGCTACTGTCAGAAAAAAGAATATAGGCTATATGGAGCTTTGTTCTGACCTAGCACAGCTGGTCTTATGTTCTTATTTTATTTCATTTCATTTCATTCCATATGCTGTCAGTAAGATTGTGGACCTTTTTGGAATCTTATCTTTGAAGAGCTCTTCACAAGTAGGTTTTTGTGTTTAAAAGCTGTTATTATATACATATAGAATACTGTATTAATTTCCAAACCTTTGAAAATGTTAGTTTTTAAGAATTTTAATCAGAGTAGCTTATGATGACATTTTTAAAATTCCTGAATAAAGTTAGTGTATATTTGTAATGGACTGTATTAGTTAATTGCATAGAGGAAGAATCAGATCATGTTGTACATAGAAGCTAATTGGCTGAGTGATTCCCTAATCTACTGTTATAGGTGGGATTTGGGATTAGCACTGTGTTTAAGGCAGTTTACATAATAAAAGTTGGAGGAAGAAATATGATGCATGATAGAGGACGTTTATGCTCTGAATAACCAAAAAAATAATTTTAATAAATTCTCTTTTATTCATATGGATGAACCAGAACCTGAATTAGGTCTTACATAGTTCACTGTGATGGCGTTTTCAAGCACAGTACTATGTGATTTGCCATACCTTCAGATATTTTCTTACATAATAATTGCGTCAATAAGGAAACATCAAAATGCCATCACACAAATTTAGAGTTTAGGATGAACTTGTCTCATAAATTTTATTACCCTGAAAGTAAGTTGTTCTTACTGAATATGTGAAGTATCTTCTTAAACCCGACTGAATTTGATTAGAACTCTTCCTTTCAAATATAGTCTGTCTTTGTGAAAAAAAAAAAAATATATAAAGAATTTGCATCACACAGGTGTTTTAAGTGCTCAATATTATTATTAACATCTTTGAAGGCATAGAGAATTGCTTACTTTACTTTCAGATAGTACCAGAATGGGAGGGGAACCCAAGCACTTCATAGGACAGAATTACAATGCAAAGCATTCTTGACAAATTGAAGAAATGCTCTAATATGAAGAGCTACAATTGATTAAGGACAGTTCAAAGTATTACTCTCAGGGGAAAAAAAAATGTATAAAAGAGAATGACCTGTTAGGTAGCAGTATTGCTGTCATAAATCTGGAGGTTTACAAATTCCCCTTTGTGAGTCACAAACTGAACATGAATCAGTTATGTTCTGGCTTTGTCCAAACAGGCATGCTCATCCTGATAAGAAAGCAGGAGTTTATTCAGAAATAGGCAGTAATCCTTCTGCTCCACTCAGTGCTAATAAGGCCTCTGTTGGAGTCCTTTTGCCACTTTTGGACATGTACTTCAAGAAATATAGGCACCAACTGCAGAGAATCAAGTGACATACAGAAGGAAGGATCCAAAGTCTGGGAAATATAACTTGTGAAAAAAAATAAATTGAAGATTATTGTGAGTGTTAAGAATAGAGAAGGGAGGACTTTGAGACATGATAGGTCTTCAAAGCTTAAAAGAATCTATGAAGATAAAGGCAAAAAACTTCTACACACCCCAAGGACAGTTGTACTTCTGTAGTAGAATGTGAGGTTTATATAAAGCATTTAATAAAAACTTCCCAAAAGTAAGGACAGTGGGAGATACTGTCTAGTATAAGTTGCATAGAATTCAGCAAAATCTAGGAGCTAGGAGCTTTTATGAACAAGATATACAATCATCTTTCAAAAATGGGTTAGATATTTTTAATCATTTCTTATGATAGAGTCTAAGAGTAGAGGACTGCTTGAAGTCTCTTCCAACTATGTTTTCTATTATTTTCTACTCCTATTACCCATACAATAAAAAAATGCTTAGGGCTAAACATTTTTCATTTCTTTGAAAACATATGGATTTGCTTTTATAAACTTTTTAGGCAATCTTCAAAACAAACAAACCACCACCATCAACAACAAAAAACACATGGGTTCAACTATCAGACTTGACATATAGTTTGCAAAATTACCTTGTACCATGTACCTTGTTGAATCACAGCACAGTTTAGGCTTCTTCCATGAATGTATTTTTGGGAATTCTCCTCTTAATGATATATATTAAAAACTATGCAAAGTTAATATGTTTAAGCAGTATTCATAGAATCTTTCCACAAGGGAATGGTACTATTAGGTGGTACAAGTGTTAACTATGGGTTGGATGAAGAACAATAAACATGTTTAAAAGTTTTATAAAGCAAGTGGAATGCATTAGCATTTGAACTGACTTAAGTATTCTTGAAGCTAACAACTTTGGTGCTTAAAAAATATGCCCCTGTAAATCCACAGCAACTGTTAAGACAGCAAATTCTTGAAAATCTGAGTTAGCAGCATGATTTGCATCTTCACGTATAACAGATGGGGGGGACACAACACTGCTTAAGGGCTGAAATTCAATGCGAGTGTAGACTTAGGCAATACTGCAACATATGCTTTACAAGAACTAGAGACAGCATTAAAATGGCAGTTACAAGTGTTAACATTCTTGTCATGGAAGGATTATGTGGAAGGTCAGTTTGTCTGACATTCTTGCAAATGACTCACTGGACGTAAATATGAGACATTACAGTCATGGTACACCATTGCAAACCATTTAGAAGTTTGTTGAAAGGAGAAGAAAAACCAAGTAGAAAATATTACCAAATATTCTATCCATCCCCTCCAGCTGTTTACTAGGGTCCAAAGGAAGCTATCCAGTTGGAAAATATGCTCACCAAATTACTGAGTATAAGACTGTCTGTTCAATCATTGTTTTAATGTGTATTACAAAGACCGTGGAAAAACATGGTCCCTCTTTTTGACATCTGTCATTTTTTGTGGCTTTCAAGTTAGCATAAAGATTGCGATATATTTGCATACTAGCCTGTGTGTGTCTATATGCACATACAGAGGGGTAAGAGCCTGTTGGTACAATGTTTGCTACAGAGCATTCACCTCAATCTTCAATAGTTACAGCATTTTGTTCATTGAGCTGTTGCCAGTGTTGGCAGAAGTTATTCTTGAGGGAAAAATCTAAGCATCAACAAAATGTGTTTCTGGTTAGATAATAAAACCTTGGTGGAGTTGATCAGCTGGCAGTCTTCCAAATGAGAATCTGACATGCACCTGCTTCATTTATTTGTTTTATGCAGCTTCTCATTTAACATACTGTAATATTCAGGAAAGCAATCAGGTTCTACTAATCAAATTGCTAATGTTTTCTTTATTTAGTTCAAGAAACCCCAGACAGTAATGCCAGTCTGCAGTTACAATACAGAGATTCTCTCCATAGGATTGAAATATAATTAGAAATATGCCAAATTTCTCAACAGAATTTCTCTAAAAGAGAAGCCTGTAGGCATTTATGCTTGCAGTGGCTAAAATTGATCTGTGGGGATGGACAAATATTAAAATGCAGCAGAGTTGAGATAGTAAAAGACAAACAGACCCAGTAAAACTTCAGTTTGATCTTTCTTATTATTCACGTGGATAAATATCAAAAATATAAAAACAAAACAAAACATTTGGAAAGAGAATTTGGGTTTAAAAAGGGAATGTGTTATTTAGACCAGCTTAAAAGACAGTTAAAATTTTTTAATGAAATCTTATATCATAAAATCTTGCTCTGCCTACAGAGAAAGTTCTGTGTTTTTTGAAATACAGAAGTCCTTCTAGTCCTTCCGTTCATACTCATTATTGTGTGTGTTGTTATTTGGAATGACTTGAATCAACAGAATTTTATTAAAGGGAAAATACAAGATCTAAGAAATAATAAAACTCTGATTGTACTCAGTGAAATAATGTAAGGTATTCAAAATAATTCAAGGAAAAGAACTTGATGGGATGACTGATGAATCTAGGTAGCATTTATTTCTACTTTTTTGTCTCTTCTCAGACTTCTCAGATAAATCTGCCTAGAGTAATGACAATGGAAATCATGGTTGAAATTCAGTTTGTTAACAGCATTTTGAGATGATAATTTTTATGTATGTAGGCAGGTATGGATAACATATATGCAAGTACTTATTTGTCTATTATATTCCTAACTGTTGTGATAATCTGGGCATACTGCTGAAGATATTCCTTGCTTAAACTTGTGATTTTTACATTTGATTTAATTATCTTCAGAGGTAGCTGAAAAAGTATTCTGTCCTGCTTCAAAATGCAGTTGATTTTCTTGTTCTAATTAACCTTTGTTCAGAGCTTCATAGCCATAATTTTAATTGATTAATTGCTTGTAAAGCAGTGACATTTTTGACTTAGTATTCAACTGTGTCCCAAAGTACATTGTTGAGGTTTTTTTCCCAGGGTTGGAATTAGGAAGTGCTTTTCTCTGCAGCACTGTTTGAACTGCAGCTGACTGCCCACTGACAGGTATGGAAGTCACTGTCAACAAGATTTAAAGTTGCTGTCATGTTTACACAGCCACATAGGAAAGGTTGAGAGAGGATTGTGATTTTGTTGAAATTAAGTACCGACAGTTACTGGACCATAGCAGTATGTATTGGTTATGATTAATGTTTGACATCTGCATCTTTTTGAGATATTTTAACCACTTTTCTTGTCAGATGAAAAGTGCACTGCAATATGTTTCTAATCATTTTTTTCTTCCAGTATGCTGAAGTTTGTAGTTTTGAGACTGAGCTATTAAAGCCATCCAAGTATTTAGTTCTGGACCCCTGGAAGGATTTTCAAATACATTTGGACAACTGGGAATTATATGTTTTAGTGTTGAAAAATCCCACTAGACTAAATACAATTTTAAAGTATTCAATACTTTTAAAAGTCTACCCTTGGTTCTCTCTATGGTTCAGAAGCATTTATTTCTATTTTGTTCCCCTGGCAATTGGTGTTGAATACTACCAAGAAGGATATGTTAAAGAATCTTTCAAAATGTAACCCCACCATTGCCATTGATTTTTTTTTATTATTTTTTTTTTCCTCTGGTACATCTCTCTAATAATGCCAACTCATATATGACAATTTAATGAGAATATTATTTTTTCACTGAAGCTAAATGGGAAGTATAAAAACACTCAAAAAACACATCACAAGCCACCCCCCAAAAAATAAGAGAAATGGGACTGAGAGCTCAGATTCAAAGCTATGGCTATGTATCTGAGCTCTTTCACACCATAACGTGAGCCAGAGCAGCATGTCTAAAGGGAAACCAACAGTGCTCTCCTGAGCTCCACCATGCTGTGTAGGTATAGCTATTGCTAAGAAACCAACTTAAGCAATACTGTATAAATAATAATAATTATTGTTGTTGTTGTTATTATTGAGAAGGGTTGATGGATGCTGTGAATGCTTTTCCCATGGTAAATAGTGAGCTGGAGGTTAGGTGTGGGCATGTAAGTGGGTCAAAATCTTTAACTGAAAGTTCTGACAGTCTTTACCCCCAAAAAAGAATTTGAAAGTTCATCATATCAAGTTTTCTGGAATAATGTATACACTGCAATGGCCATAGTGGTAAGACGTATTTTCACTGGTTTGTTAGGGAAGCAAAACAACACCAACCCAAACTTATCACAACTCTCAAGTGCATTTCTACTTGTGAGACTAGCAGCAGCAATGTACTAATTATATGAACATCAAACTCGCACTATTTTGTTTCTGGACACCTCACCAGATACCAAGAAAAATGAAAAAAGCATACAAAATTAAAGAAAATGTAAGCCACACAAAATATCATTTTAAACTTCCTGTAAACTGCTTAGGATATAAAACAGGAGAATTCATGTACAGCAAGTATTTATGAAAGTAAGAAAATGCAATTACTAGTACCTAATAAAAGAAGTAATTGCTCGATACTTTTGGTTAAATCATCTTTTTAAGGACTGCCTGAAGCCTGTAAAAGGTTAACATTCTGTCACGTAGAACTACAAGCACAGAGTTTAGAATAGAATAAAATAGATTAGTTCAATTGGAAGAGACCTACAAAGATTGAGTCCAACTGCCTGACTACTTCAGGGCTAACTGAAAGTTAAAGCATGTTATTGAGGGCGTTATCCAAATGCCTCTTGAATGTTCACAGGCATGGGTTATCAAACACCTCACTATGAAATTTGTTAAATTTAAATTTAAACAAATATATCACAGGCTGATCTTAAATTGTATGGAATGACTAACTTACCACCACTAATTTAATTGTTTTAATGCCTATTAGCAAATAGCAGATATTCCTTAAAGTATTTGCCAAAAATCTTCCTTTGATACTATTTAAATCTTCCTCCTTCATCTAAGCTGTTAATAAGAGTAGGAAATTAGGACCTCAACCCTTCATTGGGAACCAGGTAAATTTTACACTATTTTAGGGATTTCTTACAGACACAAAGAACACTGGACCTCCATGAGATGATGATTCTAAATCTTTTGTCAATATTTTACAAATATCTTTAAAAGTAGGTCCGAATTTGGGTAAGAATCCATCCAAATACGCTCTAGAAGTTTCAGAGCACAGTCTCTTCAGGTAGAGTTTATTATATTGTCCAATTTGAAGATATTAATAGAAGGAGTTTGGTTTTTACAGATTCTTCAGGAAAATGAGTGGGGGCCATCAGAAGGCAAGCAGAGGCTTGACAGTCACCATCATTCTGACTTTTTTTTGTACTGAAAATTTGAGACTTGTCTGGTTTCATTTGTGTCTTTTTAGCTCGTTGATTATAACACCTCCTCTCGAGAAAAGAACATGAGCAGGGGAGTTTGCTAAGCTCCATGTGCATTTCATGGAATAGTTTAAAACCTATCCATTTCAAACAACAAAAATCTTTCATCTGAGGAGGAGAAACTACAGTGTGGTAGTGACCATCACTCCCAATGTAGTAGTACCAGTATCTAGCTTTCATGGTAAGAAGAGAATATTAAGAAAAAGACATTTTACATGTACATTTGTGACTTTTTTTTTTTTTTTTTATGGTCAATTTCGTTTTCTTTCACTTGTAGAGAAAAATATCTAGAAATCTGTGCATAGGTCCTATGTAGGCGACCCTATGTTACAGAGCCAGAGTCCAATGTGCTCAGGTGCTGCTGTGACACCTTCTGCTTTTGTTATTGTGTTTTAAACAGTGCTGCCGTTGTAACAGCTTTTTGTTGTTTCCTGCTTGTAAGAAGTTTATTTGCTATTTACAGAATTGTGTAATGCTAATTGTGTTTTGATGATTGCTGTCACATTCACTAAAGGGGGGTTGAACTTGCCTCACAACAATAGCAAGAATACTCATTTTACTGTGCTTTGACTTTGTCAGAAATCTGTAGAATGTCTTATGCCTCTTTTGAAATTACCATGGTTTTTTGTTTGTTTTTTTTTTTTTTACTTTGACACCTAATACTGCCTTGAGTTACAATCCTGTATACGTGGACATTGCCATACTGATGGCCATTTCAAAATACGACCAGGTCTTGTAAGTTGTGTACAGCAAGTCACAACACCTCACAGCTCTGTATGCACCAGACCACACACTTTAAATATCATGTTTTTTCCCCCAGGTTTTCAACGTGCATTGAGATAACTCTAAGTCAAAATGCATACTGCAAAACCCCTCTGATATTTTGACTACTTTGAAATCCAGGTCCAGATTTTGGAATTATTGATTGAAGGTGAGATTTTGATCCTGAGCCCTGAGAGATCTGCATAATTTGCATAAAATTTGAATGTGCCTCTCTGCCAGGACTATCCTGTTACTTTCTTGAGGGTTTCCTACTACGGTAAAAATAGGACAAAATTAATAGTAAGCCAGAAAATGTTCTCTATATACATTCTACTTTTCTCATTTTAGTGAAGCATACTGATATATACTGTTTTCTACTGGGTTTTTGAACAGCATCCATAAATATTCTATTTTAGTCACCTAGTAAACTTGAAATTTACCTCTATGCCTTACTAGGTGTCATAATCAGTTAGCAGGTTAATCATCTCTAGTGACATCAATGCCAGTGAATAATACTTCAAGGTTCTATCTGAAGTTGATGACCTTGCAGTCAAGGCATATTCGGGAGATGCATTCTGGCAGGGGAAAATTTGTCTCCTTTACAGTTTTTGTGATTTTACTACTGCTTTGTCTACTTTGCATTCCTACTGATTTATATTTCATTCCCCTATATGTTGTATGATGTTGATGCTGGAAGACCAAACTTGGCTTTTCTTCTAGGTCATAAAGTATTGTCTCTTAAATGATTAGAAAAACATAAAATATTTACAGTACTTATTTTCAGAGTGAAGTAATTATAATCCCTCCTTCATATATCTGTTAATGAAAATGTTGCACATTAGTTACAATAGCATTAACACTGCTTTGATTACAGTTTTGTTGTTTTGTTTTGTTTTTTTTTTTTCCTTGCAATGTAATTTGTGTGTTTGATATGTCCAGGGAGATGTAATCAGAAGCTATGATATTTGTATATTAAAGTTATGCAAAGCATTACAATTAAATAAATTATCTGTTTTAGCATTGTTGTTCATAACCTCTAAACTAAAAAAAAAAAAGTCTTAGCATGAAAAATAGTTAGAAGGGCTAGTGGATGCACAAGCAGGTAAAATGTGAAAAGTGATAAGATAATTGTGAACCTGCCGTGTGTCTAGGGATACAGACATCAGGGAACAATGTTAAGCACTTCATCATTCCTGCCCTCCAGTGTCTGATGTTTCTGATTTCTTCTTTATTGATTTCAACTAAAGAAAATATAGAAGAGTATAGAGGTGACCCATTTTGTTGACAGATACACATGTTAGTCTTGTACTCAGAGCAAATAGCTTCAACATTGGGAATAATGGCTCATAGGGAAGAGATAAATACAATTTCCTGTGATTTCTAAACATAGTGAATCAGCAGGCAGAAGTTAAAGACATGGTCTGCTTTCATAGTTTCCACTGTTTATTATTGAACAGACTGAAAAATTAACAGGATATACTGTAAACAAAATCCAATGTCAAACTACCAGTCTTCATTGTATGATTTCTGTAGGCCTGATCAGCTCATGGTAAGTGGTGCAACTGATGTCCTGCACAATATGCGATTATTTTATATAAATGAAAACTGGGTATAAAACATTGCTGTTTAAATGTGCTGGTGCATTATATCTACCTTTCCTTGGGCTGGGTGCTTACAGGATTATGGTGAATTTCAGCCTAGGGCACTAGCAGAGGATTTTTCTATTGCATTCCTTCTGGAGTCAGTACCATGTTTTTCCAGACTGCACTTATAAAATGTCAGTGGCAGTTATTTTGAGTCTATGCATGATATCATCCATCAGGGAAATAATTCTTATATTTGTCTCACATGGTGAAAAAGAAGGCCAAAACAGTGAAGTAAAAACACAGCATCTGAAACAGTGAAGAACAGTTGCACAGTTACATTGGTATCAGTTTGATTCATAAAACAGTCATGCCCTACTTTCATATGGCTTCCATTGTTTGCTTAGAAAAATGTTCTTTTCAGGATGAATTATATCTTTGGAAGTGCATGAAATCCCCCTTCCTTTATGCTCAGCTAGTCAATTTTCCAAACAACTTACTAAGGAGGTGTAAATTGTGAAATAAAAAGAGGAATTCCTGGCCTCAAGGAAAACAAAATCCTGTGTTTTTCGTTTGTTTTGTTTTGTTTTTCTTTTCAGGGAAGAATATGCCCTGAATTTTCAGTGTATTTTTGGTGTGACACAGTTGTAGGCTCAAAAATGTCTTACTTTGTTTTGTTCTGTATTAGAACTGATTGTGAATGAGAGATCAGACTGAGTTACAGGTGAGCATGCAACAGGAATGTGTTTTCTCATCTCAAAAATGTTTTTGAGATGGGAAAACATGTTCTTATATTGTACATGCTACTTAATGTAATGTACTAATCCCTTTCTGCACACTGTTCCACAGCCTGACCAGTTATTCTGATCTTGAAGATCAGATGTTACAAGACCACATGCATGAGGTGCGGAAAATGAAGCTGTTCTGATTTTAAAGATGCTGTACATGCAGATCTGCTCCTAAAGAAGATATGACTGAACTGGATTTTTATATATCTACTTACCTTTTAATGCACTTTCATTTCTGATGCTTTCAGATAGGCATACATCTACCACAGTTTATTTTGTGCCAGGTTTATGGCTTGGGTATTTCCTCTATTCCAAATGAAAATATTTGCTGTTCCTGAGAGGAAAGGGTTTTCCTTATAGAAGACAATTTTTTTGGCAAGTCTAACAGTTTCTAACCTGCCAAATAGTTGTGATGAGATGTTGGTGTTCCCAGAAAAGTGTTCAGTGCCTTTTATTTGAGTTGGAAGTAGAACTCAAAGGCAATATAAACTTTAGACAAGAACCTTTTACAGCTTCACCAGCATCTCTTTAGCTAAAGACCTAATAAGAAAACAGGTATGAATCTTAGTCTTCTGCATTCCACAAACTACTGGTTTTGTTTTTTGTTTAATCCTTTCAGCAGAATCCTTAACAAAACACTTAGGATATTTTTCCCCTAATATAAATTGTATGTAATGCCAAAAATAGATTTTCTATTGATATAACATTCTTTTATTGCTTTCATTAAGGAATAGATTGCCCTTTGATATGCCTAAATCAAAGGAAACTGTAATCTAGAAATTGATTTGTGATTTATAAAATCTTATATATTCCAGTCTCTGCAAGCTTCTCTTCCTCATTTCTATTGAGATGGAAATGAAAATTATTACATGCAGAGATCTAAAACTAGAATTATAATTATCTAACTGGTAATTAAAGGGAAAGAGACCATTAGATAGTATTCTAATTTTCTCTGTGAACACAGTGTTAGCCTGGATGTTCTAAGCCAATGTTACATAAAAATAAATAAATAAATAAAGGTAAAATTAAAAAATGGAAAGATTGGAAATGCAAAGCTATTCAAATAGCAGGGCCCCCATTCCCATGTTATTCTTTGATGATTGTCTCATCCTTGAGGTAAAGATTTTAAGAAATAGGGATTTGTGTGTGTGTGTACACAAACCTTTATTTACTTATTTATTTTAAGTAAAAGCTAAACATTTTCCAAGTTATAGTTCTCAAACTGAAAAGAAGAGGAGCTCAATTTTATTATATATAAATAGATCTTGTAATTATTTTTAGCATGGATAAGTTATTTGATTAGTGGTATATTTTAAATATGGAACATGTTGACTGGAAGGCCACATTAAGACAGTGAACAGTGTAGGTTAAAATAGCATCCTTTTCTTGAGATCTTTAAATGACCCTGCAAGAAGCCAATTGCTTTTTGCTATTGGACTTCAATATTGGACTTCAGTACAGGGTAGTGACAGGATATTTTTAGATATTCTATTAGTCTTTAGTTAATCTTAGTGAGCCAGTTAATGAGTGAACCATAGTTGCGTGTACACAAGGAAACTAACCAATTAAAACTACAGAAAAAAATACATGGAGTTAACCTTAAGAGCTTTCTTTAAGCTTTCTAAGCAGAGATAAAAGGTCATTTATACCTCTTGGTACCTTTTGTCCTTAGTTTCACAATTTCTGGTGTCAAATTCTCACTGAAAAACATAACTCTATTGTAGTTCTTGAGGTATGAACCCCAGGAAGATCGCTGGTGGAAGTATTAGTTATTTGTAGACTGTAAAGTCTAAAAGCCCTGATGAATAAGAACTAGAATGGTGTTTCAATACCTTCATATCACACTCCTACTATCAAACCTTGGTGTTATTTTTCTTTCCAGGTATGATTTCTTTTTCTTCTGAAACAGAACTGATACTACCTTTTATTATGTATTTCAATTGCCACTAGGTTTCCGTCTGCACAGAGAAGCCAGTGACACATTAGTTCAGAATTCTCCACGGCCCTGGGATTGTAGACAGCAAAACTTAAAGGATGTTAGTTATTTGTTAAATATGAGCAGCCTTTAAAGCATTTAATGCCATTTTAATTTTTATCATTTGCATTACTGTAGCTTAACTAGACCTGAGAGCACAAACATAAATACGTGACACATTTACTCACTAAAATGTGCTAGATCTTTCATAGTAAGTTTTAATATTTGCAATGAGGAAGTGACTGACAGTTAAATGTACTAGGCATGTTGGAGCAGTCTTAAAGACTAGGCCTTTCCTTACAAACCATTATCTTTCCAGGAAAGGAATTTAAATTGCGAGATGAGTGAAAGTGAGCTTGTGGGTTTAATTATGTTTTCAAATATCTCTTCACCTTAGAAACCTTGAGGTGTCTGACAAAACTCAAAATGACTTCAGTGAAGCTGAGAATTTGCTCTTGGTTCTTAACAGCTTACGTGTCCCTTACCTGATTTATTTTTCATTTTTATGGGTTTTATTTGTTGGCTTTTCACATGTATGAAGTGACTATGGCCACTGATTTTGCATTTTCTTCCTCTTTTTGCACAAGTGCATTTTTACCCGAATCTTTTTCCCTCGTATGTGGCATGGATGCTCTGGATACATTTTTAAGGCTTCTATTCTAAAATTATAAGGTTATGTTTAGGGTATGACACCTAATTCATTCATAAGAGAATAAAAATGCTATCATACTTAATGAAGTATTTTCCAGTTTCTCACAAATGGTAAACTCTTCAAAGGGTTTTGAAGGGTTAGGGACAGAGTTTACCTGTTGGCTGCAGATCAACCGCAATGCCCAAAATCAGGTTTATGACCTTTAATACTTTCCAATTTCAAGAAGATGAAAAATAGTATAAAACCTTTTTTTTTTTTTTTTTTTTTCAGCATACATTTTTCTGTAACTGACTTTCTTATTGAACTGCATTTCGTATATGAGACCAAAATCACAATGCAGCTCAAAACTTTCTGTAAGTTGCTTGGTCAAGATATTTGGTTTTTGATTTGTTTTGTTTGTTTATTATTTTTTTTTCCAGAGTTAAATATATGCAACAGTTTCAAGTACCTTTCAGACAACCAGATTAAATACACAGATCATTACATGTAATAAATTGTTGAAAGTCTTGCCATTTTTTTAATAATTGGATAATCCTCATATGATCTGTATCAATGGAACTCCAAACATTTCTTTAAATTCATGTTCTGTATGGATGACAATGAATACTTAAAATTATTAGTGACTTCTGTAGGCTTTTGTAACCCAGACTATATGACTGTCTGCATTGGCAAGTACTGTGATGCCTTGACAGCATAAATTTGCATGAACTCCTCTGTTGCTCCACAGAGCTAATCAGATGATGCAGAGAACCTGACATCCACACTATGTGAATTTTGGAGTTGCACTTTGGACTTAATTGATCTGTTTGCATGGCCTAAATGTCCATTAGCAGCTAGCGTCATTTTACCACTTGCTTGATCTAAAAGCCCTCTGTACAATTCAAAGAATGTAGCATAGCAAATAGGGGCAATTTAGAAGTGTACCTCAAAAACATACTCCTGACACCAATGAAATTCTTATGTAGATGCACCCTTGAAGTCTAGTTGCTAGAGAAAAGGAATTGGGGGGAAAAAAATGATCCTGGATCTCACTGTTGAACACTCAGAAGTAACTGGAATCCTCTGGTCTTCAAAGACAGTTAGTAAATTTTATTGAGAGGGGGACAAGAGAGCCACTTTATTCTAGTGTTTAAAGGAGAAAATATTTAAAATTTGCACATCCTTCTAGTAAAAGAAAATGGAACTTAGTATCAGGCATTGTTTTGGATGTGGAGGCTGGCATAGTTCTGTCAAGTAACAAGCTCAAATGTAGTTGCTTGTGGTAATCTCATTCACGGGACTTGAGCACTTGCCCTGCCAAGTAGTGTTGAAGAATAAAAATGCATTAATTAAAAACTTGACTGAAAAGGCACTCACGTGATGGTAGAGAGGAAGCACTCTTCTGTGAAACTATGGAGTACGGTTGTCCTGTGCTGCTGCAAGTTTACCCTTCTATTTGCATACTGGAGAAAATATGTTGACAATATAGGCATGAACACAATGCCACGGGTCCATATTCAACCCTGGTGTTAAATTTAATTGGGATTTAAATGTTGCATCTAACAATAAACTGACAGAAGTTACACAAATAAGTACTACGTAGAATAGGGGTATCTATGTCTTAGTACGTTCAGGAAATCACCATTGAAGTCCAATTACATGCTACACTTTCAGTAGCTCTGCAAATAAGATTAAAATTCCAGATTTTAGAGAATAAAGTTGATTACTTTCTCATAATTATTTGCATTAGTGTCAGTTTCTAAGTATCTCTGATCAAGTTGTTTCTCATAATTGGTGTATGCAAAGTATACAATGCCACTTACTCGGCAAGGTCATAGTTGTAACAGCCTTGTCATGACTGGTGAAAATTCTACCCAGTGAATACAATATTCCAATTATTGACATATTTTTTTTTCCTCAATTTGCTTCAGAAGTTATTTATAAAATTAATATGATTGCCATTCTTTGAGTACTGTCAGTATTCTGCTGGAAAATACGTGTTCCCTCAATAAGTGAAAGAAATGCATCTCTGTGTTCAGATGTTTTTTTTTTTTTTTTCTGTATTTTATATACCTCTGATTTTATCTTTGAAGTTTGAGGAATGTTGTTCATTATATTTCAGGTGCTACTGTACATCAAAGTAGTTTCTATATGAACAAACTTTTAATTTGGCAGTGACTGACAGAGAACAGCAGATTGTCTGTAATTTTATTTTATTTTTTTAACAAAAGAGTTGTGAATAATTTAATCCACAAGATATCAAATTATCAGTTACAAAAGTATTAAAGTACTCTATACCTATCTTCTAGATTTTAGCACATGCGTAACTTATATTTTTAGCTAAGATTTTAGCATACACTATTAGGTCTTGAAAGCATGAATGAGAATTTCATGAGTACTCACCAGTGCTGTCCTTGTTTCTCCTTACAAATACTTTAAGGACTCCTGTACAGTGATTTATGACAGTAAAGAGAACATTTACATTTACTACTAAGGTATTTCTTTGGGCTAGGTACAGACATTAGAAAGCATACCAGAAACAACAACTTTCTCACTTCTTTGTTAGCCTACATGTGATTAAAGTAGAACTTCACAATTCCCTTTAAAAAATGGGAAAAGATGAATATCTTACAGATACCCAAGCTGAGCTCTCCGTACTTGGCAACAGAGGTTATCAAGTTGCTCTTAGTGTTTGAGCTTCATAACTCAAAATAGAACAGCAGTATACAGATGCTGCAGGTTTGAGATCATGTGAACACTGTCATTCAGATAGAATGCTCCCTAACAGAATGCCAGCATAAATCTGTTGTTCATGCCTTTATGCCACAATCAAGGCTTCTGTGATCATAGGAAGAGCCTTCGAATACTCCTGATGTATTCATGTATTACACTCCTGACTCACAGAAACTCAGAAAATATGAGAGGTCACTTGATTCTTCACTTTGTTCTGAGGCAGGGTCAGTTATAGCTATTCTAGGGAGAACTGGCTGTAATAATTGGTTGTGACCTTGGTTACAGTTATCAGGAAATAGTGGAGCTCAAGATCCTTAGTACAGACCCTGCACTTCAGGCAGGCAGGCTTTGGCTTACTCAGGGAATTAGAAAGTGGGATCTTATAAGAGGCACCTCTGAAAGGTGAAGGAGCTTATGAAAGTAGGCAGGTCTTTAAGAACGACCTCTGCCAAATGCAAGAATGATCCATCATGATATTCAGGAGAGGGTGTCCTGCTGGGAGACTGACTTAGATGCATAGGAAACCCATGATTGAGCTCCAGTGGAAACGACAGTACATAAAAAAAAAAAAAAAAAAAAAAAAAAGAGTTCTAAGGGTTGGGATTGCCATTCCCTCTCCTACTCTTAACTTTCAGGGTTCCTACTTCTTTTACTGTTGTTTATATGTTGTGTTTTCTACATCTTAAGTCATTTGTATTCTCATCTTTCTGTTTAGGCTTCTTTCTTGAAGGGCTGTACTCATATTAGACTGAGAAATGTTTTTGAGACCAGAAATACACTGATCTATGTTTCTCAGCTGTTCTGCTTTTAGACATTCATTGGATTAGGTCTAAACAACATGATGTTTATGGCTTTTTTTTTCATTCATATCAGCATGTGATCAATTCCAATTCCTTCTATTATTTATTTATTTATTTATTTATTTAGGAGAAGTGGTCTAAATAGTCACTTCTCATCTTGGGTTAGTGCAGCTGATGTTCCTTTTCATATATTATATTTTACACCTCTTCATTTTTTTTTTTTCCCCCAGTTTACACAAATCTTCAGTTTGTAAAGATAATTTGGAATTCTATTGCATCCTTGCAGTCCTTCCCACTTTCATGCCATCCTCAGCTTTGGCAAATACACTCTTGTCTAAGTCAATAGTATTATTAATAAAAAGGCTGGACAAATCCCAAGCCACATGAATTTCTGACAGGTCAGCCTCCTTTGTCTTTGGTTAACAAACTATGAAAAACTAGTTTCAGAATAAAGTTATTCAGCCAATTTTTGCACCTGCATTTTTGCTGTTTTACCTGTTTTACCAGTGTGCTTGTAAAGTATTTATGCTAATGTCAAGTGAGATGCTGTTAAAACTTTCATAAAATCAGGATGTAAGAAGGTTCATTTCCTGTCTTTTAAATGTAGAAGCTCCACTACCATGTTGCAGAAGGAAATTAAATTTCAAATTTGGTTTGACTTAGGTGTTTACAGATCTATACTCTTGCTTTTTTTTTTTTTCTTTTTTTCTTTTTTTTTTTTTTTTGTGCTAATTTCTGAATGGTTACAAGTAGATGGAAAATTTATTGCAGAAATTTTGGAACTGAAGTTAGCTCTCTGGCCCATAATTTCTCTCTTTTTTTTTTTTTTTTTTTTTCTTTCTTTCTCCTTCTCTGTCTTTTTTAATACAGGTGCTTTGTTCACCCACTTTCCATCTTCTAGTCATCTCTAGTCCCCAGAGATGACTATAAACAACTGATAAATTGTTTTGGCCAATTCTTTCAGTATCCTAGAATAAAACTGAGCATATTCCAATAATCTGGAAACATGCTACTTTTCAGGCAGCCTCCCACATAGTTTACTTTTAAGGAAGTACACCATACTTCAAATTTCATTTCAGCTTACTTTTTACTGAAGCACAACATCCAAAAAAAGCTATAGCTTTTCATATTGTGAAAATCTGACACCTTCCTTATAGATCCAGTTTTACAGCTACATTTGTATGATCATTGAAATGACCCATAAGAATGAAGGCATAAAACAAACAATTCATTTAAGAACTTAGGAAAAAAATGAGATGAATAAGTTAGTATTGCAATTTATATGGGTGCAGGAGATTACTTAAAATAGTCAAATTTATACTCTATTTCCAGATTCTTATTGATTATTGTTTTAAATGGAATTATTACTACTTATAAGGTTTACCCGGCCATTAATGTGTACCTCGACATCTGTGGTGCAGTTTAATGGAAAGCATCGTTGATGCAACTGTTTCCTCAAGGTGTAAAATCTAGAGAAGGGAGAAAATGATTAGTCACAGTGACAGAGTGAACATTGGGGAATTACTTTTCTGTGCATATCATTAAAAGATCAATAAGATGAATATATAGAGGCCAATACTATTTACTGTAGAAGTAGAAGAGAAAAAAGAACAGCCATACTTTGCATGACTTAGATTTTGCTCTTTGATCTAGTCCTCTTCTGTGATGGAATTTTGAAGGGCTGTGATAAAGGTCACCTTTGCTGTTCGGTGTTTGTTCTCATCATAGTCCTAGTGCACATTTGTGCCTCATGCAGACTAAGAGTCAGATAGCTTAGTTTTAAAATGTAAAATTTACCTTCATAGATTGTATTCATAAAATTAATTTTCTGTGCACTCTATATCAACCTTCCTTCTACATCTAAAAATAAAACTGTGTTTGTTGTGCTTTACTTTGGTTGACTCTAATAATATATTTTTTTTCTGTTTGAGGTTGATGTATGCCTTAGTATATAGATAAGTCAGGGAAAAAAAAAAAAAAAAAGGAAATAAAGACAGAAAATTGATGCCAAATCTACTAACTCTTCATCTTGCATTGCATGTGGGAGATTATGTTTCAGTGGTTCCTCTGTGAAGGACTACCACAGAATACAATATATCTATGGCTAGTGTTACACTTAATTAATACAGACATATTACAAAGATTTAATATATGTAATATGCTACATATATCCAGGTATTTCTGTTTTGACTAATGTTTCTGATGCACCCAGTTGGCCATATGCTTACGGAAAAACCTGACACCTGCATGCTTCAAGACAGACATGTTATCTTCAGCCATGCAAATCTGCATGCGTATTTGCATGTATTTTGACAAGTAGTTTTAGTAGAGCTTGATGGAACATTTGAACAGGATATCTTTAAGTCTACTAATAATAGTAACTAGGCCTGTAAACCAATTGTGCAATGCTTTAGGTTAATCTGGTAATAATAATAACCACAGATACTGTTTTTTTGAGGAAATGTCTTCATTTAACACCAGAATACAGACACTAGTATTGACACTGCAATAGGTAGTGAAACAGCATAGCATGTTAATATCAGAAAATAGCTAATGTGCATAAGACCGGGATATGGTAAAGAGAGTCAGCAGTTTGGTAAAGACAGTAATTTGTTTCTTAAATCCAATTTAAATGGTGAAGATTTTTTACTGAATAATAATAATAAAGTGTTTTCACAATATGTCTCTTTAAAACTTTTATAGGTTTTGTTAATGCTTTACAATATCTTTTATCTTTGTAGAAAAATAAGGTGGATATACCACTGTACAGAGTGCTGAGATCTATTGATATTCTCACTACATACACTGTGACTTCAAAGCCAAGTTTGTAACAGTACTACAGATGTTGCAGGAATAGGCCCAAGTTAATTGGCAAATGTTATTTTTCTATCTGATTTAGCAATTATATTTACATATATGTATTACATGTTGCATGAATTGCCTACATTGTAAATCCCATTATGCATCTCTCTTCAGAATGTTAACGTAATGTTTTCTGGTTTTCCCTCCTGCAGTCCATTGCAATATGTGAAGAAAGCTCTGTCCAGGCCCTTCTCCATCCCTACTGAGGAGATGAGCTACAAATGCATCATTTCTCATGTATCATTCTGCACTGCTGTGAGTACTGATATACACTGATAACTGCTGTTTGTCTGTCCAGCTCTAGGGTCTGGGGGAGAGGCAGATGAATGTTGTGTTATGGCACCTTCTATGTATAGTGCTAGTCTTTGGCCACCCACTTTCAGCACAGTCATATTCTGACCACCAAGATTTTATGTTCTTGCTCCTTTCTTATGGCTATAATGACTATAATTATTATCATTGTCTTAGAGAGTATGTAACAGGATTTTTTATTTTTTATTTTGTCAACGATCTCTTTTATTCCTTGGGTTGTGTTTGTTTTTCTTCTGATTTTCTTATATATTTCTTACTTGTTTGTTGAAGGATGCATAATGGGAGCTAATATTTTGTTGATGAGGTCTTCAACTTCCAGAATGGGAAGCTATAGCTTCTTTTTGTTTTTATATTTATGACATATTTCCTGAAAAGTGACTAGAGAAGTTACAGTTTCTCATCCACATCCAGTTATGTCACTTTGTCTGGGCCACAATAACTGACTGTATGTGTGCATTAAGAATTGAGAGATTAAGTAAAAAAGGCTGGGAACAGGAAAAAGTGCTTATAGTTGATTACTGAAGCTCAGCTCCATATTAACTTCTTCAGCTATAGCAACTTATTGAGCATCTGTACTCTTATTTGCCATAGTTCTGGATGTAGAGAAGAGATTTAGACTCTTTTGGTAGGTACGAGCACTGACTGTGGTGGTAGGTTAATAGTACTGGAAATGACAGCTTCCAGCTCTGTGATGGATCATGCAGAATATTTGAAGCGTCTTGCAGACCATTGCCTGGCACAGGACGCTCTTCTGTAATAAAGAAACGGTGCCAACAAGGTTGTACTTAAATTCCTATTCCTCACAGACTCAGAGGTCTGAGTGAGTCTAGGCATCAGGAGGTGTATACAGTAGATTTGCATTTCACAACATTGAATACCCTCTTGAAAGAGATTTACAGGCATGGGGCAGTGAACACTTTTTTTGGTTGTTTTGCTTTTAAAAATGCTCAAATTACTCGTGGATCTGGGTCAGCAAAATAATGGCGTTGTTGTACATATCTGAGAACTTTTACTGTCCAAATAAATTATACAGAAAAAAGTATCCACATCTTTAAGAAGTAAAATTCTCTTCATGCAGGCATGAAGTGATTAACAGATGTTGAGGGAATGCCTTACCTTTTGTTGACTATTTTGCAAACTTACAGAGCCAGGAGACATCCTTGAAACCACAAAAAAAAAAAAAAAAAAAAAGTTTTATAAAAGTGACAGAGGCACAAACCCAAATTCTGAAACCTTCATAAATGAAATGTAAAACTTTAAAAGTCTGGATTTCTCTTCAGTCTCTAATGAGAGCTCATCTCATTAAAAATTAACACCTTTTTATGATACCTAATTTACTTATAAATCTTATTGCCACTCATTATCAACTTTCATGGACATCTCAATCAACCTTATGATTAAATCTATTTTATTCAGGCTATTCTTTTCCCACTGATTTTAATTCTACCTTAATGATTCTCTTTTTCTCTCTGAAAATTATTTCAATATATTTTAATATTTTCTCACTGTTCACTATTTTCATACCTTTAAACTTGAGTTTTATTTTTATTTTTTTTTACAAGTATGCTGTGTTTGTTTATAAGTGTATGAACTCCTAATTGTATAAACGCATTAGCATCCAGGAATATTTTTTGTTAGAGGTTTCTTACTTCCCACAAGAGTTTAAATGCAAATAACAGATGCTGCATTTTACATTTCACTTTAATGTTTTTGCAAGCAAAGGCAACCTTAATTGTGACTGAGAAACCACTCAAGGTCAACCCTGCCATGTGACAAGGTATTAAATTCGATAATCCTGACCAGGTGAAATGACCACAGGCAAGCAATAAAGTCTATCTATTCCCTAGAGTTCTGGTATGCCAGAAAATTATTAGACATACATTCTAGGAAGGTTTCCTATAGAATCTGAAAATGAACACATTATTTTACCTGATTATCTACTGCTTGAAGGGATGATGTTACTCTCTGACACATTGTACACTAATAACTAAGAGTATATAAAAAATAAAAAGACAGATCTTTTTAATAAATGTTAAGTCATCTTGCAGATAGTATTCATCTTCATTCTCCACTGGTTCATGTGGTGTACTATGTCTCAGAACCTCCTATGATAAGTTGTTTCTTACCATGAGACAAATAAATGGACAGGGGCTTCCCTTTTGTCCTCTTTATAAATTACATTCTATTTTGTCAGGTTCTTAAAAGTGCAAATTAGTCTGTTTAAACTGAGTCAAGCACTGTTTCTTAAAACATTTCATAACAACAACATATTTCAAAAGATTATTATGATTCTTTCTCTTTGTTGCAGTGATATATAACAAAAACATTTCAGTGCATTTCTCTCAGCAAATGAGGGTTCATTGAGGAATGTATTGGCAGAAATATGGAGCAATACTTCTATTGGCAAGACAAAATCTCAGTATAAGAAAACAACTTGGTTGTTTCCAGTGATGTGTATTCTAAGAAAGTAATGATAATTGTTCCACTAAACCTCAAGAAAAATAAAGGAAAAATTAAGGAAACTGTATCAAAATGTGCTCTTCTTAATTTATTTCAACAAATGCATGCTTAACGATATTTTTGTCTTAATTTGTCATGTGTTAGTTTAGTGTTAGGAGCACTTTCAGTAAATACTTTTAAGAATAGGTAGGCATTTAACATATATATTTGTTTAAGTACTCTTCAGAATACTGGAATGTTGAAATGTAGCCAGCATCTTTTATCCAGTAATGGTTTGTTTTAGCATCTGGGTACTCCAAACTCCTGTCAGTCATGACAAATATTAGTTTCTTGTTTGTTTAATTTTGTGCTGTTTTGTCTGTACGGTAGAGAATTAGCTATAGAGAACTGTTTTAAGGGAATATTATGCAGTCCGTCATTCATTCACACTGCTCCCATGGCATAATATTGTTCCTTTATGCTCTGTTGTTGTTACTGTTCCAACATGGATGGCCTAATAATCAGATAATAGTCATAATACAAGCTTTCTTAAAAAGCTTTCAAACCTTGAAGTCCCCATTGTATGTTATTTGGAGAAATAGTTTTTAATATTTGCGTCTCAGCTTGCACGGGCAATATCATATTATCTGAAATTGTGTTCTCCTATGATGATTCCCTCAGGTAAGGACTCCACAGATTCAAAATGTTTTTGTCCCATTTGGCACAGGTAGATTTTTCTGCTACTCAAACATGAAATAATGGAAAGTTTTGTTTGCTCTTGTCTCCAAAATTTTCCTCAGTTCTGTCTCTCTAGATCATGCTTCTGACTTCTTTTCAGACAGCAGGTGGCGGAGTCCTGAGCCTATGGATTCCCCTGATTAAATAAAAGAGAGATGACTAGATATATTTCCTACCTAAGTGACATGAAAGGATGTATTTCTATTACCATTTTTACTTGGAAGTGAAATAAAATTCAAATGCTTTGAATTTAACAAATATCCCTGCTTAAAATACTTACCATTTTCTGACCCATGGGTCATTGCTGTCTAGACTGCTTCAGGCACCATGCTCTCTGAAGGTATCCCTGGTGGCTGCTGACATTTAAACTGTAGACTTTTTTAAGAATTGCCTCTCATTTTTTTCTAATAAAGGAATTTTGTTATTTTTAGGGAGGAACTGAAATAGTTCTATTCCCTGATTTTAGGTAAATATTGTCTATTTAATCATTCCATTTCTCTTTAGCTGAGTCTTTCATTTAGAGGAAGTTAAGAAAATTTCCAGTAGCTTTCTTGAGCATTATTTTTTTATCAATGTGAATAAAATAAAATACAGTAGAATGTCCACTTTTTTTTTTTTTTTCCTAGAAGGCTACTCTCTTCTGTAGCGTATTCTGAGAGTTATGCAAGAGAAAACCTGAACAGGACAATGCTAAAATACCGCACGTTTAGAAAGATTATGAAGTTATACCTGTGATAGCTTGTTGCAGTCAAATGCACTTGAATATTAGTGATCTCAGATTGAGAGCTCTGGTTGCCAACAAAACAAACTGTTAGGCCACTGTGTCAGGATGCATTGATTGATTGGATACAATGCCACCAGTCGGCACTTAAAAGCCACACATGCTCAGCAATAGCAAACTGAAGCCCTTAGAAATTGTTTCTAATTGCCTAACAAAGCAAGCATTGCAGTATTTTCAAATTATATTCTATTGAGACTGCACATTACAAAATATTTAAAATACTGTTCAAATATATAAGGTTTTTTAACCAAATTGAGGTGTCATAATTTAAGTATCTTATCCCGAGGCAATTATTTGATTCTTAATTTGATAGTGCCATACTGTCTATAAAGTATGTGTAACAGTTACATAAAAAATAATGAAAACTTAGTTGTATTCATAATCAAGTGGTGACATTGACATTAAATAAGTAAGTTCACCATGATGTTCTAATCATGTAATTGGCATTTATTTATAAACATAATTCTCGGAGATAGCTTGATTGCATTCATTATTACCAGTTGGAGCCTCCTTAATGTTTCTATCAGCCTGATTCAGAATGCTAAATCAGGGTACTAATGCTGGAATTTACTCCTAACTCAGGCTGCAGGTTAATGTTTTCGTCTTTTAAACATTTCTGAACTTAAGTTCTCTCTTGAATCTTGTTGTAAAAACCTTTTGCCTCATGAAGTAAATCTATGTGTCAGCAAAACTAGACAAGCTTATTCATTACAATTAAAATAAACTAATCTGAAGCTAGTTTATTTAAAGTTTGTTTGTTTTCAAGTCATCTCAGGTTGGTTTGAGTATGAATTTCTTTACTGCCCTGCATACTCATCTGGAGACAGCACCTACCTCTTGAGGTATTCTTGAGGTATACTTCAGGTATTGGCCCTTAAAAAAAAAAATAAATAATTAAAATTAGTTATTAAGTAACAGAAAATCAACAGTACATGCCTTCTGGTGGTCATATAAAGGACAGTGAAAATAAACTCTTTACTGTGGATGAAAAAAAAGCTGACTGAGAAGTTCTAGCTGTTCTTCTAATCAGAACATCTCTGTACTGCTAGATAAATATCCATTTACTTTTTGAACTGATAAAACATGCATGCTAATATTGTTTATTTTCATCAGTGAAGCACATAAATTCCTATACCTTAGAAAATGAATAAATTTCATCTGTGAATAGGAAACACTAATATTGTTAAATAATACCAATATATATATTTATATACATATACATCTATACACACAAACAAGATACTTTTAAAGTTAAGTGCTTGGGCAGAAGATGTCCCTAGCATTATTGATCTCGATCCTCTGCTGAGTTTTTTCTTCTCTACTTATAAAAGAAAAATCTAGTAGGGAAATTCCCTCAGTGGTAACTTCATTTAATGTGTTCTCATGCATTTATTTCTCCCCAGGTGAACTCAAGTAGAATTAAGCAGGAAAGGGTGGTTAATTTGCTTGCATTCATTTTGAAAGAAGATGCTTTTGCTGCACTCTGCTGAGTCTTTGCATGAGTCTCTTTGGCAGATATTAGTGTTTCTGTTACTAAACTGAATAGAAGGTTGGTAATAAGCTGTATTGCAACCCATTGAGGTTCTGTGGAAATGTAAACCAGATAGTACATCGTGTAATTTAAGAAAAATTTCCTAAGTGTGATACAGGTGGGATAGCAGTTCTGTGTCTTATTAAGATGTCAGAATGGAGCCATTATCTGAGACAGTACGGTACGCCAAACTGTTGTTATTTGTAGGGACATTTGTTGGTAGATTTATTTATTTATTTTTAAGGAAACAATAAAGCCATCACATTAGCCTTCTTAAGGCATTTTGGCAAAGTATTCTTTGAGGAGTCCTAAATATGGACACTTAAAATTCATCCTATGTGCCTCTGATATGTGCCTTTCACCAATTCTATAAAAGAATATCTGACTTTTGCCAGGCTTGGAGTGTTTGAAAATATGTGAGTACTGTAAGACTAGGAGAAATAATCAGATTTGGAAACTGAGTTCCTTGAATATTCTCTGCATTGAGCATGTTCCAGCTTTGAGAAGGACCTTCCTTCCCATTAGACCCTTTACTTATGGAGGTCTGAACCTCCAGATCTGTGAACGCAGGGATTTACTTTCCTCGGAATTGTATGATGATGGTGTCAGTTTCCAGATACCAGAAGAACTTGTTGCCACAATTGCTGTGGAAACAAGGCTTCGTGTCTGGGAGAAGGAAAGTTTTGGGTTAGACTGGGATTGCATTTGCCCAGAGAGCAGGCTGCAATATTGGATTGGCAGGGAATGAAGAGTTGGGGAGAAGGAGAAAGTGAAGACTGTAAGTCAACAGTGAAGGGGAGACTGAAACTGGATGTTACAACTGGCAGGTTTGCCCTGTTCTTGTTGCTGAAAACTGATTCATAATATGTTTGTGCAATGAAGCTGAGCAAGGTCTCATACTCAGCTTTAATGTGCCTAATTTCTCACAGTTTAGCACTGTAACCTTAATAATCATATTTTAATTACTAATCAGTGTAATGTGTGCCAATATGTATATGGGTGCTAAATATGAATTTCTGGAAGTAATGTTGTAAAGCAAATGAACTGCTATACACTAATGTTGTTCTTTTGAAAGTTAATTTATGTATCTAGTGATTCCCTTATAGAGTCCCTGTCTGGAGATTAAACCCAAGGGTTTAAGGTATTAATTAATTTTAAGTATTTGACCTCATCTTTTTAATTAGAGGGTAATCTGGTACCTGCCTGATTTTCTTGCTAGAGCTTGAGTATTATTCTTGATTAAAGTCTGTCAAAGGTAAATCATTTCTATGCACAGAGATGCCCTGTCAGGGCTGTGGGTGTTTTGAGACCAGAGCTCATCCAGAGCAGATATGTCTCTATGTACCCCAATCTTGTTTCACCTTCTTGTTAGGAGTACTGCTTCTCTAAATCAGTATTCTAAGAAACATAGTAACATAGTTTCAATGCATAGCTTTGTAAAAGCTATTATTAAAATTATTAAACAGTTCTGATGGCTGTAATTCACTAATGGAGCTGCAGCACCCGCATAAGGCCCTTTTTCAGAATTGCTAGCCTGAAGTATTATGATGAAATTGTTGGGTGAAATCATGGCTGTATTGACGTTGATAAGAATTTTAGCATTCACTTCAGCAGGAACTGAATCTCACTCAGTAGCAAAAGCACCAGGGCCAGGACCTTTGAGCTTTCTCTGCACAGGATAGAAATAAGCAACTGATTTTTTTGTCTGTTTGGAGGAGCTGAGGCCAGGACAAACATTCAGAGGCTACACACAGCCACCTGTAACCATATGCCATGAGCCCGTTTGCTGTTGCTTTTTGATTCACTTTTTCAATCTATGGATTATTATCTGAGGAAATAATTGAATCGTAGAGAATTTGGGGCTGGTTTCTTGAGAGTTACACTTGTCTTTACCAGCATGCCCATATTAAACTTGATTCTAAATAAAACATGAAAGATAAAAACTTTGTTGTATCACTGTTCAAAATAAATTGAATAATTTCCTAAAACATAGAAAGAAAATTCCCAAACTATGCAGGCAAGGAGCAAGAACATTACTGATCTTGTCTACATCTGTGAGTAACTTGGACCAGTATCTGCACAGTGAAACAAGTTTCCATGCTGTACCCCTTTCAAGGAAGATTATGTCAGACTCCATCTAGTGCTGTCCTGTAATTTGAATGCTGATCAGTGTTTGGGGAGAATCAAATGTTCTCTGCTCCACAACTTCTGGCTTAGTTTCAAGTGAAAGGCAGTGATTTATTTCCTTTCTGCTTCCTCTAAGAGCACTTTGTGATGCAAAAGCATGTGCTTAAAAGAGCTACTGCTATTTTTCCCTCAGGAAGAATGTTGCTGTTTTCTATACACTATTACACTATGTGTTACTTTTGCTCTGCTTCTGGCTTTCTGCCTTTTTCTTTTTTTCTTTTTTTTTTTTTTTTTTTTTTTGATTTGTTTGTTTGTTTAATGGAAATAGCTTATTGAGGTAAAATATTTAGTTTGATTCCTCTTTTTTTTTCTTTCTTTTTTTTTTCTGGGAGACCGGGTAGTATAGACAGATGATGAGTCACTGAACTGCAACTACTGATGTCATACAATTACATGAAAAGTTTCTTGATCTTTCTTTCCATTCTCTTTTCTTGATTACAAATTTTCAAGATGGTGAGCATTAATTCACATCTGGTTGCTATAGTGTAATTTATGACAATCAAAGACAGAAAGATCCACAAGTCCAACTTTACAACTTATAAAAGCATGGGGTTTGTGGTTTGGATTTTATGTTATTAGGGAACATTCTGCTTTAGTTTTTAAAAAATAAATATGTGCCCTCCTAGTAAAAAATGGTAGAATATAAAAGAGCATTCAGTTAAAATGAAAACAAATATCCAAAATAAGCATAAGAATTTACCCTTTTATTTTTGGAATAGTGATTATATGCTCACTGGGGGCTTATTCATTAAAATAGTAATAGCCATCATTTACTCTCTTTCCACAGTGAGAGCAAAGTGACCGTGCAAAAAGGAACTGCCAAAGTGATAATCCAGCTGTTTCTTTCTGCTTTTACCTTCAACATTGCAGAATTCATAGCTACATTAAACAGTAGGAAAATATTTAGAAAGATGGGATTGTTTCTTGGGGGACAGAGGGAAGCATGGGTAAAGCCATAAATGAGTAACTTTGTGAGGCCAGGGAAAATGAAACAGTCCTAATAAAGCAGAATGTCATTTGAGAAGGTCTTAGCATGGCTCAGAAATGTGATTTTTGCCACTGCTGGTGCATACCGGGCCTTCTTTTACTCTGGCAGAGAGCCATACCTGGCCTACACTTCCTGTGTCTGTTTTCCCCGTGTCCAGCGGCCTCGTGCCTCTGGGCTCCCCAGATGCAGCTTCAGCTTCAGGTGACTGCCAGGGCTGAGAAAGGGCTGGTGGCCTGGGGGTAAGGACATCACAGTGGCTTGGAGTCACTATGCCCCGGCCCCCAGCTAAAGGGAGCAGGCAAGGGCCCTGTGCAGCTGGTTGGGTGAAGGCCCTTCCCCACCTCTGCCCCGACTGACCGGCCTCCTGCAGGACCCAGGGGATACTGGGGGGGCAAGTGTAGCACCAGAGAAGGGTGTAGATACTAAGAAGATTTCATAAAACTGTTTTACCAGTTTTATTAATGAGAGTTTTCCATATTACTTAAATAGTTTTGCCTCTTAGGCTGTTAAAATGAAACAAACAAACAGAAAGAAATAAAAAAGATTGGATTAACAGTAAATTCTTGGTTCCATATATACATAGTGGTTGTTTTTTTTGACTATGGTAAGTTGTTAAATACAACATTGCGTGGGGCAAAAGGAGATGGAAATTAGATATGTTGAACACATGGGAATTGCTAACTGCAATGGTCAGGTTTAAAAACTAGAATAAAAGGGTTGAACAGTTGAGGTAGAGGATTGACAGTAGGAAGCGTATTGGATTAAATGGACAGAAGCAACGTTACAATGTGAAATGGAACTCAGACTTTGTTTTCTAGTCAGGAGATTGAAGTTCTTCCGAGGATATTAGAAGTTAGGAAATTATGTAGGACCTGAAGGTTAAGAAAGTAAATGAGAATCAACTGAACTTCCTGGGTACAACACATGACTGTGCCCAAGGTAGCACAGGGTTGTAACTATAGGTTAGTCATAAGAGGAAAGAAAAATGGAGCAGATCCTAGCCCACAGAATGCAGTGTAGCTCCAAGTAGCTGCCTTTTTCGTTGACAAGAAGTGGAGCCTATCAATATAAAACAGATATAGGGAAGGAGCTTCTGCAGAATCTTTATTTCTGAAAATTAGTTTATTTTAGAAAAAAAAAAAAATCTGTGCTCGCTGAGTCTATCCCCCACGTGTCACTGTAGGAGCACATTTTATTCCTGAGTTAACATTACTATTCACTAGCAGGAAAAGAAGCTGGACTACATGCAGTGTTTCTGGGCTTTTTGAAAATCAACCTCATGGTATATACTATGTGCTGTATGTTAAAAGTTGATCTTTTTAAATGTAAGCTGTTATTTTCCTAACTATCTGACAACCCACATAAATTCACAACTGCTTTTATGGTGCTTTTCCATTATTTTTTGTTGCTTGCTAATTACTTTTCTGGTCCAATTTCATTTGCAGTTTGAATAAATAAACTGTTTGGTTCTGCCTTCAGGTTATTGTAGGAATAGTCAATATGCAGCTGTAATAAAATCATAAATTTCTTTGAACAGGCAATTTCGAACATATCCTTCCACAGGGTTTTAAAGTTCTATTATTGTGGAAGTAACTTGCTTAGGAGCTGGAAAGTTTTAGTGCTAATTTCTGAAGTTTGGAAGAAATTGAAATAGAATCATACATAGCTCTATGTCCTGCACAGGTTGTTGAAATATTTGGCTGGTAAGTTAGGTAAATATACGTATATTGGAATGCAGAACATTGAACAATTTTATTCCTTTTTATCTAAGTTCAGGGAAGTTTTGGGCTGCGATCAATAAAGTGGGAGGAATCATTAGTAACAGAATTACAGCGAAACTACATATTTACTGCATTTCACCATTCTTATCCTGGGTAAAATTTTGTAAACTAAACACTCACATCCTTTTCTATGATGCTACCTTTGGTAGTTGATCATATGAAGTGGCATCATTCCTTCTTGTCCTTCTCACCTTCATACTACATGGATTATCTTTATTACTTGGATGGAATTTTGTCCCCAGGCATGCTTAAAAATTTTAAAGAAAATTAGATGCACTAACTTCCAGTAAAGTATCACAGAAATTTCATGTTAACATTAAGGACAGGAGGGTTCTTAAGAAGTAGGATTCATTTTCCCACTTCTGTCAGTGTGGGAGCAAAGTTAGGTCCTGCTGGGTGTGGAGACAGCAAAGGGAGTGCAGGGGTGGCACACTGATTTCACTTTCATAGTTATTCTGTTAACATGCATAAAATAACTTTGTTTCCTACACAGGTTCAGTTACATGGCATTTACAGTGGTCTCCTGGGTCGTTTTTCCATTTGTAGTTAGATGTTTATTGTTCTTGTTGTGCTCTCCAGTGATTGTTAACCTGAGTGTTGTAGGCTTGTTGGGCTTTGCTGTTGCAGCCAGGTAAAATCATGACAAACCTAGGAGCATGTATATCCCATTTGCTCAAATACGTAGCTGACTTATCATATCCCTCAAGGCTTTGTAATTAGATAATAGAAAAGAAAATGCCAGCTCCAAGTAGCTTTGCATGTATAAGCTTGAAAATAATAAGGTATTAATTGCATTTTGTCTAGTATTTATATCAACACAAACACGTTTGCATTTGTAACACAGAGCAGTGGGCATAGATTAACCGTGATTGGTGTATCAAAGCAACAAGAGGGATCATTAACAGCACCATAAATGGTAAAAAAAAAAAAAATACTTAGGTATATCTAAATAGTCACAGAGATAATTGCTTTTTAGCTGCCGCACAGCTATTTAATATTCTTTAGAGGTCAGTTGCTTAAGCTGTACGTATTACTGCATTGTGCAAAGGCAGTTTGTAAGAGCTGTGAATAACAGAAATGTATGAAAGACCTTATGATATATAATTGCTAATAGGCCACTGGTGGCTACTGCCTCAAGAATAAAAATTAGGATGTTTCATGAAGAGTAATACACATCTGGTCAGTGTTCTGCTGATGTAATATGACCTTGATCTCTGGACTAGAAAAAGAGATCATGGTGGCAAAGAAATTAATTCAGCTTGGTTAGCCTACATTAGTGGCAATGGATGAGGTAATTTGTCAGGACACAGCTAAGTTTGCTGACTAAAATTTCCTTTCTTCCTTCTCTTTCTTCCAAATAATGGACAGCCAGGAGGATCTTTAGCTGTTGCATCTAGAGGAGATTTATAATCATTGTTGTGTGCTGCTTGCATAATGTATAAGCCTTGGGAATAGTCCAGTTACGTACTTTCATACCTGCCATAAGTACAATATTTTAGCAAACACTGAATTAATTGATGTTTAATCAGCTTGGAAGGGGTTTTTGAGGTCAGGGTCACATCTAAACCTTGTATCAACCAGAAATTTATTTATTTTTTTGCTCTTTATTTTAAAGCCAACACTTAACTGTGTGTTTCTGTTAATTCATCAAAAGGTGTGTAACCAGCCTCGTACAATATGTCGGGCCAAAACTCTTGAAGGTTGAAAGCTTGAACTCATGAACCCAATAACTGGTTCTACAGTGCTACAGTCTGCAATATTTTACAAATCCTAAAAATCAGAATGCTGCTGCTTTCTATGCTGCAAGGATGTAAAATGTATACCAGCCTTTTAAGCTTCTGTAATGTTAAGGGGAGAAGCTATGAGATGCCTTACAGCATGCTTGTAAGTTTTATACACAAATGACTTCTCTGATGCTGTTACATGCATCTGAGACTGCAAATCCTTGTGCTTGTCCATGTGATTGCAAAACATAGTATTTATCCCAACTAATGTGTATCAATGTGTTTCACGGCTAGTTTTCCATGAAGGGATTATCTAGGCATTGAAGGATGCAGCCGGATTTCTGACCTCATTTACTCTGTTACAACATGCAATTGTTTTTGACGGCAAAAGCTGCCGTACTTAGCTTAAGCATTGTCACATACAGGATATTTTCCAAAGAGTGCTTTCCTTTCCTTCTTTCCAGATAACTTTTTTTAGACCAGGTAAAAATGAGATAACAGACAAAGAAGTGGTGATGCTTTGTTTCCACCCTAAGGTGTATTGTACAGTTGGTCCACCAATGCATTGTAACATGTGCAAAGGATGCAAAACACATAGAATATGGAAGAAGGGATGAATTACTGGAATTAAATGAATCAGGATAGGGAGGTCACTCATGTAACTAATGGCTCTAGCAAACAAGCTCTGGTATATCTGGTTGGAGCAGACAGAAAAAGTACAGCCCTCACCAGTCTGTCCTTGTCCTCTTGCATCCCCTGTAGCAAAACTGGCAGAAATACATACTTGTTTCCATGCTAGCTGCTGCAGTGCGGCGCTAAATATTATCACAAAACTTTTTTAGTTGTACTTTTAAGCTAATAAACTAAAGGTGTAAGCATTGGTGGCTAAAGGGTAGGGATATTTTTTCTGAGTGGTGGGACCTTCAGCAAAAGTAAATCAGATAGTTGAGGGCACTAACAGCTGAAACTACAGGAACTGTGCAGTGCTTACAATGAGTCACGTCAATACATAGCCATCTAGATATTTTGTGTTATGACTGCTAGAAGGGGGAATCAACCCGTAAAGAAATTAGAACAAGGGGAAAATTATGTGAAATCAGTTTGAATTTTATGGAAAACAGGCTTTATCATGCATCATTCGGGGTGGGGGGCAGGAAGAGATATTAATCAGTTTCTGTTAAATGTATTTAAAATAACTTACTATGGATTATAACTATGGATAAAAAAAAAATATATATTCAATTGATTAAAACCACTGACAACTTCTGGAATTGATTATAAAAGGTGATTGCCATAGTATAAGATTGCCATAGTATAAATGTTTCTAGGCTGATAGCACAGATTATATTATTCAATATAACAGTAGTGTCTGAAAGAAGGCATCACTTGTAAAAATTACACACATTAGTCATAATTCATAGATGGGTAAACAGCTACAATTGCCACCTTCTCCCCTGCCACAAATGTGTGGCAAAAAATACTGTCTGCACTAAGGCAACCCCTTCTAATTTTCTTGCTACATTTCCTGTGTAAAAGGTCTCAGAAGGGCACATGCTAGCTGTAATGAATATAGGGAGTGCTAAATCAAGAAACAGACAGTGGCTCATAAGGAAGAAGATGACTGCTATGAAAATTAGCATGGTATAACTGAAAAAAAACACTGAAGCCATTGTTGGCTGCATTCAGAAATGTTTTGTTTTAGACCATGGCACAGGGAATGATTTCTACTCAATAAAATGTTCAAATACAAATCTAGACCCACTAAAGTAACATTTCTTAGATCTCCAACTTCCCTGTGACTTCTCAGTAATATCAGGTTTATATATCCAACTCAAATATAGCTTGTGTGAGCAGTTAATAACACTGTCTCTTGGCACAACTAATCTAAACTGGCATGAATTTACTAAAAGTTATGATGGCATAATATTATATCAACTCAATATTGATGATTAGCACCAGTTAAGGTTTCATAACAATATACAGAATTATGCTAAGTTATATGAATTGTGACATGCTATTTTATATTTATATTATATATTAATGACATCCGGCAGTAATTCATTTTCCAAAATGTACTGAAGTTTCTTTAGTGAAACTAGCCATTTTTACAAACTGTGTGAATAGTTATTGGTCTGCTTCAGTTTGTGCTGAACTGAAGAACAGTAAATTTTGGATAATGACGGGAGAACAAGTTTTAATCAATTCTAGAAACTATACTCAGTACTCTAGTACTACCACAGTACTTCAGTGACATGGTATCTTTTAACTTGAATATTCTTCCTTAAGAGCCTCTCTTCATAGCTACATCCATCTTTGAGAAACAGTAAGTGCCTTTTTAGCATATTGAACCATTTAAACAACATACAAGCAATGGAAGTTGTATACATTCCTTATATTAAAAAAAAAAAAAATCTTAATTTTACCCTGTATGATGATACTTGGTTGGTTTATTAATTATCACTATTTTTTGTTGTCATTAGTTAAAGTCAGTCTGCCTTATTAACCTTGTTGTTTGCTTTTAATAGCCCATCTAAACATTTTCTTCCTGCTCTTGTCTTTGCTTGTATGATCAGTCCTGTTATGTACTGCTATGACCTAAAGTAAACATTGGAACTCAGCATTTATTTTATCGATAACCATAGATTTATTTTTCTTTAGATATGGTTTTCCTTATGTAATACTTTCTTTAGTGATTAATACATGAGTTGATTCACCTTCCCACAGGAACATTTTCATTCCTGATAGACTTTGACATTTAAAGTGTAAGTCTTCTAGTGACAACATAGTACAAAAAACTCTAGGAGACAGGTTAAAAAAAAAATAATAAATTAAAAGAAGATGTCACTGAAAGTTTAAAATTGCAAAACTGCTCCTACTTGTGAACTGTGACTAACCCAAGTGGAGACAGTTTTTTTCAGTAGTTGGACTTGAAAATTATTTTGTAATTTATCACTCTCAGGTGTCACTGTTAGATAAAGAATTTCATTCAGCATGCTATAGCACGTCACTTGCCAGTGTGAAAACCTGAGTCTGATGTAATTCTGATAGGTTAGAATTCCAGTGCTGAAGTCCAAATCTAATTTTTTTTTTTTCCCTTTGGCTACAGGTTTTAATAATAATTTGAGATTTTACGTCTTCTACCTTAGAGGCATATACATGTACATTTCAAAATATTGAAGTCAGGTATAAATTCATTTACAGGTAAAAGTTTTCTATCAGAACCAAGTGGTTCTGATAGAAGTTATTTTCTACAAAGCACCGTAGCTGCCAATATAAAAAATTAGAACATGTTTTAGAGATTTCTGAAATTGTATGTTTCCTTTACTGTCTACTTCTATAGTGAGGAAACGAAGCCTGAGTATATCCATTTACTTCCTGGGGAAGCTCATTATACCTTCTGTGACTGACAGAAGATCCTGGAAAACGTTAACAGGTCAAAGCTTCCACCCTGACAGGAGTTGGCATATGTTCTAGGAGGCTATGAAAAAGTTTAGCATAATTAAGAATCAGCATGTTTGCATCTTCCTCTTTTGTTGAGGTGACTCCAACAGTACCTGTTCACTCTCCCCGTTTAGTGTGTGTGGGGAGAGGGAGGGGGGAACATAGAAGAAAAAAAAAAAAAAAAAGAGAGAGAGAAAATTGTTGTAAATCAAAGACAGCACAGCAATTTCCACAATTACAGGTTTCTACCTAACAGCTGATGGTTAAAATGGTAAAGCCTCCCAGCAGTCACCTCTGTAGGCAGGGAAATATTGGTACCTAGAGAGGAGCAGTGCTCACAACCTCAATATATCATCACTTCCCGTTTGCAGGGGCACAAGTACCAATGCCACAGCTGCCTCTGGTCAAGGGCCAGAAAAACAGTCCCATGTTTTGTTGAAATTGGCTAAATCCAACATAAAAATGAGAGATGGTAAACTGTGGAATAAAGCTAACCCTTCCAAAAAACAAGAGAGCTATAACAAGCTCACTATTTCTATATGTATTTTTCTCTGCTTTCTTTTCCCTTCCTCATTCACATCTTTTAGTCAATCTTTTATAGCAGTTATGTATTCCTCCAGGCTGTTTCCTTCTGTAATTTTTAATCTTCTTTAATTGTTTTCTATTTTTTCCTCTAAAGCACTCTCCTAATCTTTAAGGCATTTTCCTTTTTCCTTATTCAGCTTTCCTGTATCAACCCATCTATTTAGCTTTTTGTAATGATACCCCTCTCTTTGGCATTCAAGTACCATTCCCCAGGATCAACCATAATATCCCCTCCTAACAAGAAAAGTTTTAAAAATATTGCTAACTTTCTTATAACTGTTATTTAGGCAAATATATAAAATGAGAGTAGTGCTGTGATCATAATGGTTATTTCAGGAAATCTAAATTAGTCTTAGGTTTTGAATTAGCTTCCTAGCCCTGAACTTAACCTTCTGTATTTAGCCAGTAGACAAACTTCTGTCTTTTTCTGGGATTCAATGGAAAAGAACATCTGTACCCATACATCAGAGACTTCTCAGTATGTAGTATGGCATATCAAGAGGTAATTCTTGCCTCTAATTCCATCATCAGTATGTGTTTGTTCAATACTTTTACATTCTCTTCTGCCTTTTCTTCTGTTGTTGTTTTGTTTCTTTTTCTCATGTCCTCTTTATATTTTATGGGGATGGTATCTCTGGGTAGCAAAATAAAAAAGTAATTCTAGATTTATACCATATCACCCGTGAGTGAGCTTGGTCGTCCATCCTTGGTGTTTGTCTAAAAGGAAAATTGCTAGGGAACTGTAGTAAATGGAAAAAAATATATTAAAAAATCTATAATTATGTATGTTGATAATAATTACTAGCTAAATGATAGGAAGTACTTATGAAATTTTTAAAAATAACTTTTTTTTCATATACAAAGCTCTCATCTATCTGGGCTATGAAAAAGCAAAACAACATCCTACAAACAATATAGATAGTTACACTATAACTGAAAGCTAGCCAGGGCGCATACCAAGTAGTGTTATGTGCTGTATACACATATTATAAATGACAATCTCTGCATGGATTTGCAAGCTAAAATCTGGCATAAAATCTGCTGAGACAGACGAGAAGTCGGCTGGGATAGAAAGACATCTTAATGGTGGAAACTGGATGTGTTCAGGTCTTGGCTATCCAGTAGCAGCAGTCATAACTCTCTCATTGGTGAAACAGATTTCTATTGGAATTATGCAAGAGGGGTACAACAGAATATTGAAAATATTTCTTAGAGAAGATGAAAACCACAGATCACGCATCTTTAGTATCACTACATTAAGAATTTCTCTAGAAACAACACGATAGGCTGCAAGGAGATCAGCTTTGAGAAGCATTGTAATAAGGACCAGGAACATTTATTTCATGCAGTGGTAAACAAAGATTGAGGAGGATATAAACTGTGTTATCTAGTTCAATAAGCAAGTAAGATTATGATCTTCAGAATAGTGTTTAGAGTAAGCTTTAAAGGATGAGGTTGCAGATGTCATGACCACAGATGAGGAGATAACAATGATTCCAGTTTGAGAAGAGAAGGGGTGTGTATGTTAGTTTGTGGAGTGTGGAAGGTTAATTAAAGAGGACTTTGCAGGAGGAAGCCTCATGACTTCTATTCAGTCTATGTAGATGAGTGAAAAGCAACAAAATGTTAAAGTTGAAGCTAAAATTAGAAATAGAGCAGCAGAAAGCCATTGGTGATGTTGACTATAATAATTTGGGGGGGGGGATGGAGCTGCAAGGACATAGAGTAGTAGTTGGCAGCAAAAAGTCAATGAACATAAGGCGAGAGTATTCTACATGCCAGGCAACAGCTATATTTATGTATATAACTGTAATTGAGCCATAGTCTGATGATACAGTAGCATTCAAATAAAACTAGCCAGCAGTTGTAGCGATAGACTGGTATAGACTAGAATCTGCAATATTGATATATTCCTTGGCATAATATTTATTCAAAAAAAATGTAGAGGTAATATAGATATACAGACATAAATATTTCATTTCATTTTATACCAAAATTTCAAGTAAAAAAAAAAATATATATATATATATATTTATGCTTCTGAAATCTCCTTCTGCTGTGGGCAAATTAAATTTCTTTCTTCTCTCCTTCATCTGTAACATATGTAAGTAATATTAAGGATGTCTGTGCATGATAAAATTTTCAATATGAATTGCTAATGGCTCTATGTGTATAAGCTCAGAAATCAGCATATAGATTTTTTTCATTTTAGCTGTTTTTCCTCTTTTCTCCTTGTCAGCTGTTTTCTAGATTGATATCACTGTGAACAGATAGAAGTTCTAAAGTAATATTCAGCCACTGCTCCAGGGCTAATTACTAGAAAACAAAGTCACAGACCAAGCTCCTGACAGCACAAGCCTCTCCCTCTCCTTATGTCTTTGTTGCCCTACATTCACTCACTGGGATTTAAATCAAACTCTAAAGTCCAGCCAAAAAAAAAAAAAATCAAATCATAAAAAAAAAGTATCAAATCATAAAACTTTATGAAATATTTTTAAAATGACATAAACATAATTGAACATGACGCACATTATTTTTTAGCAGAATATATAACCAAGCAGAATTTATTCTGCTGTAGCACAAATATTTTGGTGTAGCATTGCTCAAGAATTATGATGCTCTTTGGGTGGAACAATTGTTATGTAAAAAAAGCCTAAAGCATAATGTCTAATATGATGCAGTCCATCACTAAACACACCAAAATTTGTGATAAAAATCACAAAGCATCATTGAAAAAAAAAAAAAAGATGTAAAGAACTGACAAAAGCCAAAAGGTTACAGTATCTCTGTTTTCCTTTTAAGGATGGTGATTTTGCATTTCGGTTCCAGATAGCTGATTTGTCTTCAGAATGGAACCAGACAAATGAAATACCATTCTCATGAATGAAAGTACACATAAAATTTGTAAATGGTTAATTCCTGTTAACAAAAGAAAAAAAAAAGGGGGGCGGGGGGGAGGATTGTCAGCTGTCTAAAACTGCATGTAGGCACTGTAACAGGCTTCCCAGAGAAGCTGTGGATTCCCCATCCCTGGTAGTATGGATGGGGTTTTGGGCAGCCTGGTCTGGTGGGAGGTGTCCCTGTCCATGGCAGGGTGGGTTGGAACTAAATGATCTTTAAAGTTCCTTCCAGCACAAGCAATTCTATGATAGAACTTGCATGCATTGCTGGACTGATGAAGCATGAATGAAAGGGAAATCAAACTGATAATTCTTTCTTGAAAGTCTACCGTTTCAGTGCAGAAAAGGATGATAAGGAGCCTATGCACAGAGAAATTTGCTTTGTTTTTGAGTTAACATTCCACAAAGCTTCTACTTCTATTATAAAAAGCACCTGGTATTTTGTGCTAGAGCCTCTTTGCAGGGAAAAGATAAATATTTTCCCTTTGCTGGGAAAAGATAAATATTGCTGGCAATCTGCTCTTATTATTGTTTTCACTCTTCTCTTTCTACCTTTTTTTGTGGGCCCAGGTGTTTCCTTTCCTGACATAGCTCAACTTTACCAATGCATGTGAGTCTCATAATATTCAAAAAAGTATGTAATGCTGTTTTGTTCAGAATATCTATAGCCTCTGATACTTCTGATGACTCAGGTTCTTCACTGATTCACGAAAAAGTGGGAGATGAGAAAACAGAAAGAAAGTGGAAATTGGTGAAAATAGAAAAAGCAGGAGTTTTGCACAGTTGTGCAATTGTGAGTAGGAAATAGAAGAAAAAAGATTGCCAAGCAGAAAGCATGACACAGAGGGAATCTTCCCTGGGAGTCACATGGCAGAATGTACAGTATTTTGACTCATGGGGGCTCATTTGTTAACTTAGATTCAGAATTTGTATTTGTTGTTTAAGTAGAAGAGAACAGAAAGTAGAGGCAAATCATTATTCTCAGCACATAAGGATGATTCCACTCCACCATTTCTATATGGGTTTAAAGAAGGCAATGTCAATTCTTTCAATTAGTAATCTGGCAGTAAGGCTCCATAATGAGACTCGTTGACTGCTGACAGTCTGATGAATCTGCTACATGCAGAGGTGCATATTCCCTCTTTTCAATGACCTTGCCACTTTTTTATCTGCTGCCTTTTCTAAGTCTCCTTTGCCAGTAGGGTGGATCCTATCACTAGCAGAGCAAACTTCTTTCAGTCCAAAGGTCTCTGTTTGTTTCATGAATTTGTATATCCTTCTCAGGTTGTCTTCTATCAAAATACTCATTAGTGTTCTGTGTTCTCTTCATTTCCAAACTCTTTCAACAAAAAACTAACAAACAAACAAAAAAAAATTATTATTTTTCTTTTCTAGCAAATCTTATTTTCTTGCCCTTTTTTGAGCTAACCCTTTCATTGGCTGCTCACGATGACATTGAGATTTCTTTTCTGTGTACTAGCTAATTTAGAAGACATCATTCTATGCATATGATTAAAATTCTTTTTCCTCTTTGTACATTTTTTAGAATTATAGAGTCATAGGATATCCCAAGTTGGAACGGATCCACAAAGATCAAGGAGTCCAACTCCTAGCTCCACACAGAACCACCCCAAAATCAAACCATCTGTCTGACAGCGTTGTCCAAATGTGTCTTGAGTTCCAGAAGGTTTGGGGGCTGTGACCATTTTCTTGGGGAGCCTGTTCCAATCCCTAACCACCCGCTCAGTGAAAAACTATTTTCCTAATATCCAGCCTGAACCTTCCCTGATGCATCTCCATGCCATTCCCTCAGGTCTTATCTTACAGAACGAAGAGATCGGTGCCCCCCCCCCCCGCGCCCCGTTCCCCTCATGAGAAAGATGCAGGCTGCTATGAGGCCTCCTCTCAGTCTTCTCTTGTCTAAGCTGAACTATCCAAGTGACCTCAGCCGCTCCTCTGGCCCTTTCACCATCTTTGTTGCCCTCTTTTGTACCCTCTTTAATAGTTTTATGCCCTTCTTATATTGTGGTGTCCAAAACTGCACACAATACTCAAGGTGACGCTGCACCAGTGCAGAGCAAGACAGTCACTTCTCTTGTCTGTCTAGCAGTGCCATGATTGATGCACCCCAGGATACAGTTGGCCCTCCTGGCTGCCAGGGCACACTGCTGGCTCACGTTCAACTTGTCATTGGCCAGAACCCCCAGATCCCTTTCTGTGAGGCTGCTCTCCAGTCTCTCATCCCCCAGCCTGTACATACATCCAGGGTTGGCCTGTCCCAAAAGCAGAATCCAACACTTGCTTTTGTTAATTTTTATGTGATTGGTGATTGCCCAGCTCTCTAATTTTTCAAGATCTCTCCGCAAGGAAGGCCTCTGTACCCTCCAGGGAGTCAAGAGCTTCTTCTAATTTAGTGATTTTTGAAAACTTATTTAGTGTACCTTTAAGTCCTATGTGCAAATCATTTACAAAAATATTAAAGAGAACTGGCCCTAACACGGAGCCCTGGGAACCTCACTAATGACTTGCTGCCAGCATGATGTAACCCCATTTATAATAACCCTTTGAGTTCAACCCATCAGCCAGTTGTTCACCCACTGTACTATGTATTTAATCTATCTGTGTACCAGACATCTTGTCCAGCACAATACTGTGAGAAACAGTATCAAAAGCTTTGCTGAATCCATAAAGATTATATCAAACTGCTTCCCTTGGTCAGCTAGGTGTGTAACCTTGTCATAAAGGAAATTAATTATGTTAAAAAGGGCTTTCCCCTCATGAACCAGTGTTGACTGTGACCAATGAATGTTTTGGCTTTGGATGTATCTTTGGATTTATGAAAGCTGAATTTTATCTGCCACTTAATCTTTCAGTCACTCTATTATATAAGATGCTTTGTAGCTCTTTGCACATATTGTCTTTAGTGCCCTCAATAAAGTTTCCTATCGGCAAACTTTATTGTTCTACTGCTTAGGCCCTTCCTGAATCATTAATAAATATGTTGAAGGAAACCTATTCTCTTAAAGATATTTGTAGATATCCCTTGCTAACACCCTCCCACATGGTATGGAAAGTGACCTTTTGTTATCACTTAGATATTAGTCTGTGGATTTCTCCTCTCACCCTAGAATTTACTTGCTCTTAAATCTTCAGTGGTCAACATTGATAAAACAGCTTTTCAAAATCCCTTTAGATTAGATCAACAAGTTTTTCCTTTGTGTGCTTGTGGATTCCCTAAAAAAAAATTGTAATTCACTGGTATAATACAATTTTTCACTAAAAAAATAATAAAATCTCTTCTGCATTGTATCATACATATCAAAGCACGTTCTAACTCAACATTTTACTAAAATTTCTGCCTGTCATTATATTAAGTGTGCTGGTATTGATGCTACTGAGAACACAGCTGAGCCATAAATGTATATTTAGGACTCTTCTGTCAATTTGTTCTACACTGCCTTGAGGTATGTTGATGTTCACATGCTCAGCACCTGAAAGTTGTTATGTGAAAAATTTAAATATTTAACCACAGATTGCAGAGAACAGGTACATTTGTTTTAAAAGATAGGTTATATTTAAATCTGGCATTGATTACACTAGAAAGGTATCTCTGCTCTTAAAATATCTAATTAAGATTAGTGAAGTAGAGATTAGAGATTATTTTGCAGATAATAAAGATAAATCAAAAAGTAGGCAAGTCAGAAAATGAATATCACTCCCCACTTTCTAGCATTATTTAAATTTGATCTAAATGTAGTATATCCAGTCAAGTTTTGTTGATCCCGTTTAGTTGAAAAATTAAGGAACTTGAGATATCAGTAACTTTTCCTCAGTTGAATTCAGACATAACAGGATAATCCCAAAAGCTAACAATAAGCAAGAACAGAGAACACCACTGTGCTCAGGAAACATGTTAATTCATTCACGGTCCAAAGGCTATACCTAATACTATCTAAGACTTTTTATAGTTATTTTATTTAAAATTACTTCATCTATCAGTGATAGCCATTGCTTTGAGGTGATTCTCATTCCATGGACAAGAAAGGATGCAGTTTATAGTAATGCATAGAAGTAATTGAAATAAGACATGTTTATTCAGAATATACATGTACATGCACATGCACACTCGGATACAGAATATATGTTTATGCTAGCAAAAACATACGAACTACAAATGTTTCCAAAGCAGAAATAAAGTTGCAGTGATGAAAGGCAATGTGACTGTAATCTGGCGATACATAACTCTATTATCACTATAAAATATAAGAAGTAAAACTATCAGATATTCTCTGGAGTTTATCTAAAAACAGAAAGTTGAGTTTATTGTCTTATTTATTTTCATCTTCTAACCTGTCAGGATAGCATGATGGCCTTTTGAAGATGTAGTTATTGAGTAAGAGTCAATATAAACAAAACTGTGTAGGATTATATATCTTTAGCTAAATGGATGCAATATGATACAGATCATTAACTTTAAGCACCTCATCCATTCATCTTTACAACATACATATTGAGGTTGTTGGATGAGAAATGTTATTGAGTGTACAGACCATTTTTAACAATGATAGAAGAGTGAAATAAGTATGAAAAAAAGTGAAGTTCCTGTGAATTCTCTGTGAATAATAGTTTAAATAACATTTGCTACATATACCCTTTCCCATAAATAGTCAGTATGGACCACCCTGAAATATGGAATGGGGTACATTTATTTTGAAGTGCTGGGAAAAATTAGAATGTTGTAGGTTTCTTTTTTTTCTGGTATGTTATATATAATATGTATATGTATATCTATATCTATATTATCTTCCCACAAAGAGGACTCATGTAATACAAGGAAGCAGTTCTTTGGCATATTGCTAACTTCACCTAATCATGGTAAGTTACAGTATGTCATTGCTGCTAACCTACAATTCATATTAAGATAAATCTCATAACCTTCCAAGGCAAGGAAAGCCCATATTTATAGGCTCCTAAAGCAGTATTTCTATTTCACAGATAAAAATTTATTTGGTAGCAGCAAACATCCCAGCATTTTAAAATATAGATTTGCAACTGTGTAGTACTGTTAAAATTTAGTACAGCTTTTATGTATAAGTACTTCATAGTTGTATTTTATAATAGGAAGCATAATCTACACTTACAGATTACCCTGTGGACTTTACACTTGCTGTACCGATTTACTCAGACTTCTTGTCTGGACCGTAAAAGCATTTCTTTCTTTCAAGCTAAGGTTAAATAAATGTAGCATTAAATAAATGAAGGGGAAAAGGCTGCTATTAAGGTCAATGGATACAAAATATTAGATGAAAACAAGAAGGAAAGAATCTGTAAGATGTGTTCTTTCTGATAGTAATAAAAAGATAACCATAAGATGCAGCCACAAAAATAAATAAATAAATAAATAAAAGAGAGAGACAGTTCATGGTCAAAATATGCTACATGGAGGAAAACCAGCAGCTCCTATGTAAGAAGTTTATTGGAAAACTAACAACTGGATTTGAAATCAATGTTATTATTGTATCTTTTGATCGAGGTTACATTCTAGGGAACATGGAAGTGACAGTTTCTCAGCAGTACTGGAGAGAACAATGATTGATCCAAAATATATACAATTACTGGTTTTACAATTGTTCACAATAAAATACTAGCCATAATCATGTGGAGATTTCTTTTGAAACTTTGAATACTAACAGGTATTGCATACAGTTATTTTGAGGTACTTTGTAGTGCAAACATTAGCAGAAATATTTCAAACATCAGAGATACTTAATATATATATTTACATGCTAATGATAGTTGAATGATAATGTTTCATAATAAAGATTTTACTATAGCTCAATTATACTTATAAGATTATTTTTTTTTTTGTCAAGACAAATACTGAAAATCTAGCTCCTCTTGGTATGAAACTTAAGGTAGCTTGAAAAATTTTCCCCATACAATTCACACCTGCAAAATCTTGACCTGTGTGTATCTGTTTGGCCTCTGTTTTTCTCCTCTTTCTTTGGCATGACACCAGCATTTTATGTTTGGTGAGAAGCATTCCTTCTTTTATTGTTGTTTCTGTAAAAGATTCATAGGAATATATTTCCCGTATGTATTTCTTTTACATTTATTCACAGATAACATATAACTATTTGAATATTAGGAGAGAGTTTGCTAATACACTTAACAGCCTTGGTCCAGCCCCCTCTGCAAATTTTGACAACAGTGTGTTTGGGACTGGACAGTGGTTTTGGGACATTCGTATAAACTTCTAAAAGTTGCTTGCAATTTACATCCAGGAGAGCAATAATTAGAATAATGACATATCTTTTGCCGTGTTGGTTTGTATTTTACTGTATTACTTACCTTTTGTCACTCGTGTTTACAGGCTATACTTTTGCAAAGTGAAATCCCTCTTTAATATAGTCTTTGCTTTTTGAAGACCCAATCGGATTTCCCTCGTGCAAGGGTTTAATAATAACAATAAGAATGATGGTTAGGATTACAAAAATGCCTTTTCTTCCCTCAAAGCATCTCTTCTCAATGTCAGATATCAGGAAATAGTCATTGTACCTAATGGCAGAGAGCAGGTAAAACTTCAAACTTTGTAGCTTCATTGTATTCCCTCATATCATCCCTTACTAATATTTAATTCTTTCAAAAATCTTTTGACTGTCTCTTTTTTTTTTTTTTTTTTTCTCTTCTGAGTTTCATTTTCCTTCCTTTTGATACAGTTAAGAAGCTTAAACACACTTAGAAACAATTTTTTTTTTTTTCATTTTAAACACAGGAAGCTCTGTAGTCTTCAAAGTGTCTGTTATTTTCTGAAATTATAGTGATTGTGTAGACAGTCTATATGCCATGTGGCACTTAGCACCTAATGCAAAGCCCATCTTACTAGGTGTTATTCCATTGACTTCACTGGGCTTGGGACCGGGACCTTTCTATCGCTCCCCACATTTCAGAATTTCTTAATTAAATGTAAGAGAAGTGGTCCAAGTACCAGTGCCATGAAATACTGACTTTTTAGCAAAGGGAAAAGGGAAATTCTAGTAAAAGGAACATCTGTACAATCCTTCATTATATCTGAGGCTCCCACCAGTGGTATTATACCACACTAGCACATCAAAATTACACACTGTCTTTTTTACAGAGGGTGAGCATGCAAGGCTTTTGAGGTGGCCTAGGTGTGTGACACACAGGAGAGCTGCTTGTAAGGGAGCCACTAGCTCCCTCTTCATCATGCACTGAAAGCTGCCTGGGCAACAGCTACAAGATTGTTTTATCTTTCTAAACCTAGTTCCTTGCCGCTTTGGCTTCAGAGAAGAATCACAGAAGTAATCTGCAGATAAAATCTGTTAATGAGTACAAGACGTTCTTATTGTGCAATTAAAAGCTGTAAGAGTGTTTAGATAGTTGAAATGATTTTATATGCTTCTAATAAATATTAATCAAAATATAGTTTCTTTTCTATTATTATTATTATTATTGTTATGGTTTATTCATAATCAGACTCCAAAGTGTAGAGAAGGCAGCTGCCTACCTGATCAAAAATCTATGTTCTTGTCACCTGTTATGACTTCAGAGGCTCCACAGAAGGTCTGAGATAAGGTTTATGTGTAAGTAGTTCTGTAGGATAATGATGCTTACCAAATTGTTTTGCATTAACAGATTAATCCTGATAGTACAACTGTGAGCCTACTGCTTGGAATTTCTAAGTGGTGCAGGGGATGTAACCACCTGAAGTTAGGTGATTTAAACCATAATTGGTCTCCCTATGAAAAATGGTTGGATTTTCAGTATGTTTAGCACCCACAGCTCCTACTAAATTAAACTTCATTAACTTATCAAAAGACACAGTGGGAACATCAGTACCAGTAATAGAACTAAGGGATTCCTGCCAGCCAATCTTGCGTTCACACCACTGATCTCTATTATAGTGAAGCCTGTATAAGCAAGGAAAAGTTCAGCAGACATAAGATCTTAAGCATAAATAATTGAGAGAAAATGAAATTTTTGTTTGATTGAAGTCAATGGCTATATTGATGCTAAATTTTGCTGGGGCTTAATTTAACCCTACGGACTTGATTTCCATATACAGTAAGCATTTGCATCTCTTCCATAGCAAATAATGATGGCAAAGTATAAAAACAGTCTATTCTTGAAGTTGCTAAAATGATGTGAAGTAACCACAGAAAAGAGAATCATGCCCATATAATGAAGATTAGATAGGATCAAGTAAAGGCATTGTTGGTCCTCTGGAAGGTGCTGGTTAACGAATTATATGTCTACTACAGGAGAGTATTCCTGCACCAAAACCAAAATGTAGTAGCAGTAAAATGAGAGAGAAGGAGGGATACTGGGTGATAATGTACAGTAGCGATTGGAAAAGAAATCTGAAATATCCCACTGGAGGATGGTAATCAAAGACAGTTTAAAAGATCAACTTGAAGTATTTTTATTTTCACAGCACACAGAAAGTGAGAAATTAAATTAGGATGACCTGAGCACATTTTGTAAAGGGCAATGCTACTGGAGTGGAATACTGATGACTCACAAATGCTACTCTTATTTATAATACTCAAACTGATGAGAAGTTGTCTGCTGTATACATACGTTATTGGAATATCATTACTTTGGAGGGTAGAACATTCTAAGATTAAATTTATAGAATGTTCAGACATTGTGATTTTGTTTTAATATTGCTAATCATAGATCTTTCAAACAAATGTGATTAGTTAGACTATATGTTACATATTTAAATCACCACAACTCCTCTATTTCAGAGTAACTAAGAGCTCTGGGCAATAATAAAATGTGAGTAATGACCCTTTTCATTTCAACACTGTAAGCAAGAGGTAGAAATGCTCACTGTTTATGAGAAAATTGTGATCGGTGGAATGAATAAGCAGTAATTGTTCTGCATTAGGTAAACAAAGGAAACTATCATAGATTAATGCACTCTCAGTTTTATTACAGCTCAGATATTGTAATCAACTGCGACAGGAACTGAATGAATTGGCTGCACCCAAAGGTGCTTTTTATTAATTTATCTTAACAAATAATGATGGTGTGTCAAAGTAAATTATGTTGCTTCATATGTTGCATGTCTTTGTATTGAAACACCAACAGTGAAAGAGATTTGTTCACCTGCCCTTTTCAAAATCAGAAGTGTTAAGCCAGCCATGTGTTGTCAGGTTTTGTTTCATTCCCCTTTTCCCTGGAATTCAGATTAATCATAGGGTAATGTGTAGGCATACAAAAATAGATAAAAAAAAAAAATACCCACTGCAAGTGTTTTCCTATACACTCTGCCAGACTCCTGTTTCCATATCCCTTTGGTCCTGCACAGGGATAGTTAAATTCTGTGATTATTTATTGTCTGTTTTGTAAAATGTTAGGGCTTAGAATCCATGCCACAGATGGCATTTCATGTGGAGATTACCTATTTTTTATACATGTTTACATGTCTAGATAAGCATTTATATATGCATTTTATACGGAATCATAGAATAACCGAGTTGGAATGGACCAGCAAGGGTCATTGACTCCAACTCCTGCATCCCCAAAAGGACTAAACAAAAAATCAGACCACGTGTCTACCCTTGTGTATGTACACATGCAAATGTAAATTCATAAGGTAAGAAATTGTACTTGAAGGTGAGAGATGGCCATCTGATCTGTAGAAAGAAAGTTTCACTTTCCTTTCATTGATGACAATTGAAACATTAGACCTTAAGTGATGTGCCCAGTGCCTGAAAGTAAATTAGTGTCAGGGATAGGAATGTATCCTATATCTCCTCCATTCCAGGCCTCAATAATGTCAGCCTTTTATTTACTCTACTGTATATTTCTGATCGGTGCCTCCAGCTCCATGTGCCAGTGGCACCTTAACTTTTATAAAAAAAGTTGACTTCCCTTTGAAGTCAAATAGCCAAATTCAGAGTTGATGGAAGGAAAAACAATTTTACTGTGTTTGACTATATTGAACTGATACCAGTTCCCCGATTAAAAGTTACACAATTGAATGACCACTTTAGTGCCTATTTTTTCACATTTTTCAAGAGTAAAGTTCGAATTACTGTGTTTGTATTAAATAGGAAAGAGATTTGATCCTGAATAGATGAGATCTTCCTGGCAGAGATAAAATAAGGGGAAAAATATGTGCATGTGTGTAATGTGAATATTATTGCTTTGAATTTTCCAAACAAAATCCAATTTGCTGCCACATACAAAAATTGGTTTGTAATACTGGCCTTATAGTGAGTCAGAAAAATTGCTATATTAACAGGTTTGCAATTCACAGAAATTGGTACAGGAAATTTCTGTAATGAACACAATTTAAAAACTAGTTGGGAAAAGATACCTCTGAATATACACTATTTTTCAGTATGTAAATTTATGAATATTATTCCATGGTGTTAAATGTTAACTGTAATAGTAATATTTAAAATAACATTTAAATATGGATTTAAAAATAGGCAGACTACTCAACAATATCTGTAAACAACATGCCCCAAACCCTGCCACAGATCCTGAATTCCCCCTGCCTAGCAATCACAGTAACTGCTTGTCTTCAAACATGTCTGCAGGATCTTGTTTGGAGTCGAGACCCGTTTCTTGGGGTCACTGCCATTACAGACCTCATCACTGGAGCTCACTGTTTTCCTAAACTAAACTTCTGCTTTCATCCGTGGTATCCCTGGGCAGGTGATGCCTAGTCAGACATATTTTCAGTTAAGGGTTACTTCTCTTGAAAATGAATAATATAAATCCAAAAGAAACATGTTTTCCACTCAAATTATACAAAATAGAGAAACTGTACATTTTCAAGTTATATGAGTATCTGTGTACAACTATACAAATTGGCTAAGGAAAACAAATTGCAAGGAAAAATGCTTTCCCGGAACACTTGGCTACTTCTGAGAATTCCAAGCTTAATATGTAAACTCCTACATCTATATTAGAAAATATCATCAGTATACCCTTAACATAATCTTAACACTAGCACAAAACAACTCATTTTAGAGTAACTTTGCATTTTCCACCTAATTTATGTATTTCTTTATTAGAATTTATCACACAGTGGAACGGAACATGAATGCTTAAAAATAAAGTTGAACACATGTTTATTTACCATAATCTTGTTTACCAGGATGATTTTGATGTTTTTAAACCCACAATAGCATGGGGAAAACTGTTGATTGTTTTGTTTGGATAATCCACTGCTGGGTGGCTACACAGAGAGGAAAGCAGTGGAGAATAATTATCCAATTGTTTGAACTACTTAATAGGTTTGGATTATTTTTGCTCCTTGTTCAATATTTCAGATGTTTTGTCTTTCAGTTTATGGATATAGTAAAAGAATTTCCCTATTATAGAATGAATATGATCTCCGTATATGAGGACAAAGGTCTCAGTGAAATTAGAGGGTTTTTAGATGTTAAGTGAAATGTAGCTGCAGGACTGGGCAGTTAAAACTACTAGGTAAATTAGCAGTGCTGACGAAGAGTGACTCAAATAGGCCTATTCACTGTACTCCAAATTTCACCTCTGTATTTACCCACTTAAAAGGGTGGCTGCTCCAAAGAGCACTGCATGTCCAGAGCCACCCAGTTTGAAAGTTCCCATTTTTTTCTTTACAGTTTAGAATCAGGGGTAGAACACAATCTACCTGAGGTGAGCTGATCTTGTGTGATCAGAGAGAATATTAGTTAATTGTGATTTAATTAATTGCATTTATGCTTTAGATGTGGAAATTATTGATGCTTAAAATGAAATCTGAGAATTAATAGGACCTGAAGTATTTTGCTTTATCTGTTAGTTCTGACAATTTATCACTTCTTCAGCTACAACAAGTTACATTTACTGCCATGGATCCTCATCTATCTAACTAGACCATAAATATTTCAGGGGTTATAAACTTGAGTTATAGATCTTGGTCACCATAACAATATATTTTATTTCTGTGGATCTTTTATATTCATAAAAATTCACCTTATTTTATAAGATTTTGTGTAAATGAAATCAAGGTCTTTGCATCTGCAAAATAGAGGGTGATTTTTATTTATTTTTTAATATGTTTATTTTTCTACTCAGGAAGCTTAATAAAAATATTCAGATTTTCTCAAGTCCATGAGAAAATTTCTTTCTTTTGTAGCAAACATAAATTCATGAAGAGAAATCAGACACCATTTGATTCTAGTTTAGAAGTTAAAACCATCTTCTGATTTCATAATCCTTCAGCTGTCAAAGCCACCTTATCAGTATTAGCTTGTTTTTCACAACAGTTTTGAAAGAATAAAATTTTGAACCAAATGTATTCACTCTCAACATCCCACATTCAAATGTTGTAGCCTAGAACCTATGACAAATCAACTAAAAAGATTCATCGGTAGTATGTTGTCAAATTCATATGCTCTAGGAGACATACAAGATTAGACCTAACATTAAAAATATAGCCAAAACTTAAAAGTATTTTACCTTGAATTTAGAATCTACATTTTCTGATATTTATATATAATCAAGGTCTTGTGTGAATTTACGAATTGGCACAATTAACATCCATTATTAATATTAACATGTATATGTATGGGTCTGTTCAGAGCTTTTTTGTATTGCTTCAATCTTCAGATCTTTTGTCTTCAAATCTGTTGCTAGGCCAAAGTACTGAGCACAATTTTCCAAGAAACCCTGATTAGGGTTCTCAAAGATTGCAGGAAAGATAGGGGTAAGAAAAAAAAAAAAAAAAGAAAAAAGAGGTAACCAAAACTACCTGCAGCTACTTACCAATTTACAGTCATGTTTCGAGTCACCTATTTTTAATATGTTCATACACATATGTATACGCATACACGGATGTTTGCAGCTTTTATGAAATTACTGTTGCTAATGCAGCAGGTGTTCAGAAATAGACTAAAAAAATGGATAGCTGAAATGGGTATTATTCAAACGAGAAAGAAAAATTTAAGAATTACAAGGTGAGTGTTTCAGCGTCAGCATCTGATATGCACATTGTTATGTTCTTACTGTCATGAGCCAGCATGACCTATTATGACTAGAAGACTGATTTTGTATTTCAGTTTTAATTGAGCTTTCAATATAAAAATACTGTGGACATGTGTCCGATTTTAATAACTTTGAAATACATGTTCAGATTGAATGACCAAGTCAATTATTTCATCAAAAGTACTTATTGGGATTGTGTTGGAAGCATACAAATAGAAAAGGAAACATTAATATGCCACTTGTTTCCAAATTAATTTCTCTCAACCTTGGCAGCATGCTTTTTGATAAATAATTATTCCTATATTTGAGGTGTTCTTGTAGTGCTACAGCAAATAAAATTTACAGCACTCAATGTATTTGCCAAATAAATGAGCTTACAATTACAATGCCATCTGAGTCAGGGCTGTATTCTCAAACATGGTGAATATGGTTTAATTGGGTAGTGAACAATGAAACCTTCCTGTAATATGTGGTTCAGTGACTCAGTACATTGTGTTTTGTCCTAGAGAGTATTTACCAGTACTACTCAGATAATTCTGGCATATAGTTTTATGTATGGCATTTATATATGGCAGGCCAACTAAGGTTTTATTTTGCTGAAACACCTTGCAAAAGCAAATAGCATATCTATCATTTTTCAAAAGTATTAAGCAGCTATGGTTCCCTTTGCTACTGCTTAAATGATTTACTTTGTCATCACTCACCTTTTTAATGAGTAACAAACTAAGGCTCTCTGTGGGGAAAAAAAAAAAAAGCCTTATTATTGCATGTTCCGATGTTAGGTACATGAAAGCAAACTATGCTATGTTCAGAAACACCATCTTTTTTCACTGGCTAATTTAGTAAATTTTGTTTTTGAGAAGACACATTTTGATGATAATATGTCTGCTTAATGTACTTAATCTGCGTGTTGTCAGAGCATTTGGCCTTCACTCTTTCCTTCCAATCTATTAATCTTCTAGCCATTTTATCTCAGCCCTTGAACTGAATAATGCCATAAACTAGAAAACCAAAGGATGACACCAAAAAGAAACAAAGAACTATTACTGAAAAAGATAAATGTAGTGGCACTTCTGCTAATCCTAATTTATTTAGAATTTAGAGAGGATTCTTCTGTCACATCATCTATCACAGACAGACACTAGTGTGGGAGAGAAGTAAGCAATTAAAAGCATGTTCTTCATCTCAGGTATTTTGTGACTTCTTATTCAGTTAGGTTCCATTAACTGTTTCACTCTTCATGCCAAGTATAAAATAATTTGTCAACTTCTGAGGTTAAAATTAGTGTCGCTGAAAGAACTGGCATTGACAGCCACTGAGGATAAAGTATAAATATATTTTACTTCTAGAACAGGTGCTGCATTAACAATGACAGTTGAAGCTTCCCCTGGCTGTCCCTTTATCATGTGCTTCCACCTTGACCTGTGGTGTAAACTCTTCTTGATGAAATCTGATGTTTTGGCATTCAGGTCACTGGACTTTCAGTCAGCACAACCCACCTGTAGAACTCCTGCCCGAGAAAGCTATTGAGTCAAATGCTGCACAGGATCTCTAACAAGATTGAAACATTTTATATGCATAAAGGACAGTCAGAGCTATGCAAGCTAAGATAATAAGTGTAATCAAATTTCATACTCCAAGGAATACACTGATTGCCTCACGGTTGAGGAAAAATTTAACTCCATATATTCACCTTTCATTCAGTTTCAGGGAAACAGAACAGATATAACAGGGCAGAGAGACCTCTAATCCATTGTTTTTTGTCCACCTTTTCTGGCAGGATACTAAGTTATTTAGACTAAATTATATTGTAGTTCAGCATATCAGAACCTACTGAGGAGAGAAAAATTTTGGTCCTGTTCAAAAAATGGCAATTTGGGTGTGAGAGAAGTATTTTCTACACTAGAGCAGTTTAAATTAGAAAACGGTTTACTTTAGGCTCGTATTTGTCTTTGATTTGTTTCACATCACATTCCTAAATATTGCAAGTCCAATCTTCTAGTTAATATAAATATGAATGTAAAACTGTTGACATCAACCAAATATTCACTGAGCTAAATCGTGACTAATCCAAATTGGCATCACACCACTGAAGTTGAGCTAAAGTACTTTACATCGCTTTAACATCTTGCTCTTAATTACTGTATTTTTTTGTTTCTTGATTCACATGATGGAAAAACTCTGGGTACTTTTGAGCAGGCTGCTGACTTGTTTGTGAACCAAAGTTAAACTCATCCATGTACGCTTCTGTTCCCATTAGCATCCCTGTTGTGCTCAGCAGGGCAGAAGGGAGGCCTGCTTACCCCACAACAACAAAGCTGCTTCAGCCATAGTGGTACAGAAAGTTAATTTAGAACATGCAATTTGTAAGTAAGGTGTTCAGTGAGAATTTTGGACTTAGATTACGGTTTACTTTAAAGGGTACCCAAGTTCTGACTTTTTTAAAAAAGAACAACCAAAAAACCACTATAAATAAAAACAAAGCTGCAAGGTAAAAACAAGCTCCTTGGTTGAGAATGCTAGGGAGTCGGGGTTAATGCAAAATTTTGTACTTTGAAATGTTCTTGAAATCAGGGACTGCAGTTTGTAACAGGTGTAACCATACCTCAGGAAATAAGCTGCATTTTGTGAAGTCAGGGTGTGCCTGGGCAGGGTCATTAGGGTGTGCCTGGGCAGGGTCATTAGGGTCTGCCCGGGCCCACCTCAGGCTGGGGCCCTCTCACCTTTCCAGGTCAGGCTGCAAGTGACTTCTCTCTAGGACTGTCTCCTGGACTTTTCTCTAAGTTTCTAAGGTTATTCTGGGACCTGACCCTGTGTGAGGACCACTGAGCTTCAACGGAGACCCTTGCTACAGCCAGTCCTGCAGGTATGTGGTTTGCAGCCTGTTGGTAAGGTTCCTGCTCTGCTAGTGCCACCTAGGGTCATCCTTCACCCTCCCTCACGCCACAGTCCAGCTCCCAGGTCCCTCTAGCATGGTAACTCTAAGTCGGGTGGTGAACCTGCACAGTAAGCAGGTTCCTGACTGGTTTGATAACCCATTTGATAACCCAAAGTCTTGTGTTTGTGGTGTTATCTTTTGGCTTATTTCCCTCACTGAAAGGTGACTTGAGGCTTGAAGCTAGAGGAGAAACATCACTGAGGGGGAATGGGTGCAGAGGCTTGCATTTGTTTTGCCTTGTGGAACTTTGTTGGTCTGTATTAAGTTGATGTCCAGAGGAATGACATTTTCTGAATTGCCTTGTGGTTCCTCGCGAGTCTGCCTGCATCAGACTGTGGATATCCACTGTCCTTCATTGCTCTGATGTGTTGCTCTGTTTCTATTGCTCTGTCCCCAGATAGTGAATATGTACATGTATGTATCTTCATTTTGTGCCTCTATCTGTAGAACTTTATCTAAGAATGAGTCAAATATAGGGCATAAATTTGGACAAAAACATCTACTAGTATGGAGTAGCTTCCTTAACTCTAGCTGCACAGGTGGCTTTTTGGGGAGCTGGACATAGAAATCAACTGGGTTACAAAACACTCCTGCTTCAGCTGGGTTCCTCTTTCAGTTGAGCCAGCCCCCAGGTTAGTGCCACGGTAGCTGCACAAATGACCATACTAGGGCTGCTTGGGGAGGAGAAGGGTTGGAGAGGTTGGTGACGCTTGGCCTTGGGTTGATGGAGCTGTTTCTCTGAGCCCTGGTCCTGGGTTGTGCAAGGGGGGTGTTGGCATCATTGCAGTTCATTTTGTGACTTGGCAACTTCTGAAAATAGCTAAAAGCTTGCTGACCATAATGTTGGTGTTGGCTGGTAGTTTGCAAGGCTTTGGATGCTAGCATCTCAGGAGAGTCTGGAGGAAGATGAGAAAAGGAGTAGCTTTTCTGTGTGGAGCAGATGGAAGAGATACATGAACAGGATATGTTAATTGGGAGACATGGAATGTAGTTAAAGTGATGTTATGGACCTCAAATTCATATAAAATTGGACTTTTCAGGCTAAGATGCTTAAATTCATGGATGAAACTAACACTTCATATAACTATATGGTAGACGTTTAGCTATTTTTTTCCATTTGTTAGTCTCGTGTTTTTTTTTTTGTTTGTTTGTTTGTTTTCCTTAGGTGGTATCCTCTAGAAAAGAGGTGTTATATTAACTAGTACTGTGGGCCTTGCTTACTTGCTCTTAAGTCAAGGATAACATGTTTAAGTCAATGAGGCTGCACAGGTATAAAAATAGATTTTAATCAGGTAACTGTCAAGTAACTGTTCCATTTTTACACATGTAGTCTTGTATTTGCTAAATTATCTTTTTAAGTTTGGGTCTTTTAGTTAATTCTAAAAGAAGATGCATATACTAGTAAGGGTATTTTCCAGAGATTCGGGAAAAGTCCTTGGAAAATGAGGTGTTTGAACACTAAGTGGACAACAGTGATGGAAAACTCAAACTGGCAGATGGTATTGCTCAGAGGAAACTGTGGGCAGAAGGGGAAGGAAAGGGGCTGAAGCTGGGAGGACAGTCATCACCTCCAGTGGAGAGGCTGGAATGGAAGTAGAAGTGCTGTAACTATGTAGTCAGTGTGAATGCCACAGCAGCTTAAGTCAAGGAAGGTGTCCTGGTGATGGAAATAAATTGTGTGCTGCATATTTGCAGAGGAAAATGCAGTGGTGGAAAAGCAAAAAATAAGATGTTAACTGCATTGGATTTGGGACTGTAACTTGGATATTGAGCTGAAGTGAAAAAGGCAGAAGTAAAATTAGCTGACTTAAGAAAGGGAACATGTAATGCTGAAAGTATAAAAACAAGGAGATTGCTTGTCTGTAGAATATGGTAGCTTAAAGGAAATTCAGCTTTCCTGGCCATGACCCTGTAACCAGACATCTGAGTATCTGAAGTACATCATCAGTACAATGCAGCTCATTCTTAGTCTTTGCTAGGGGAGGTATGAAAGCTTTATCTAGAGATAAGTAAGATTGAACTATTTTGAAGTATTAATATTTATAATACTGTTGTGTATTTCATCAGTAGTTTTGTCACTGGTTTCATCATAGTACTAAATGGCAACATACAGAACACTTGCTCCCAGCACTTTTTATAAGGGCTCCCTGTGTCTCTCATGAATTACCTGGTAGGTCTGGGGATGTTATCTACTACAATTATATTTGTCATTTACATGTCAAAACAAGTTTTCTGGTGCAGGTTCTTTCAGAGTGGTTGCAGCCTGTACTGGCTGGGTTGCCTGAGATCTATTAAAGTCATTCTGTTATTCTTTGTACTGCACAACTTCTGTACAGAGAATCAAATCACCTGTGAGGTTGCTGCCAGTTTAATAGTGTAATTGAGTAGTCTAAGCACCATCTTAACAGCTGCTCCAAGAGGCTTTAACCTCAGTGTATACACGTTTTGTAGGATTTTGTTTTACAAAGAGGGGGATTATTGTAATATTCATTGTAATCACTCTAAGTACTGTAGGCCTGATTCCTGACTTCTTTGTACCTTCTGCAGTCATTTACAACTGTCTAAAAGGACTATAAAATGTGAAGACACTAGAATGGCTGCAATCTTATTGCATTTGCAGAGAGATAGATGATTGTATGTTGTATATTGCAGTGGAGAATCAGGCCATGTGTAGAATGAATGGAAAGTAAATACAAGCATTAAGTCATTGTTGAGGTGTGAGAACATGGTAGAAAACTTCACTCTAGAAGGGGGAAAAAATGCAGCAGAGGCTTTAAGTGTAATTCTGATTGAGATTTTATTCAAATCTATCTTCATGTCTGTGCTGCTTAGGCTTGCTGGGAGTTGAATCAATCCTTTATGCACCAAACTCAATGCAGCTGTTACTCTAGGCAATGGCGAGGACTTGTTAGTGTTAGGTCAGTTGTTGGACTAAATGATCTTGGAGGTCTTTTCCAACCTAGATTATTCTGTGATTCTGTCTGTGCTGTTTTGATTTTTTGTTTGTTTGCTTCTTTTTGTTTTTCTAGATAGTATTCAGCAGACATCTGCCATGACAGACTGCAGATAACTGAAGGAGTAGGTCATCTTGGGAACCAGTTGTGAGCAGTAAGTGTAAAGGAGAAACTGAGGCTGGAGCCCACAACTAAAATGCATCTTGAGTATAAATAAATAAAGATGGCCAATAGTAATGGAAAAAAGAAAAAGGGTAGATTGTCTCAGACCAGCAGATAGTAATTTGGTAGTTGCCTAGAAGTTTGGATTAAGCTTGAAGAAGGACAAAGTTTGAAATAGTTACATCTATACTGCTTCAGAGGCAAAGTTTGGCAGAATTTCTGTGCTCTGAGAACCAGTTCTCTCCAGGCAGTCGAGCAGAATGCAGAGACAACAGACTCCTGGAGGTTCATGCTGGCAACCGAACCAGAGCTTACAGCCTTTGGCTTGTAATTAAGATGGATCTCCCTTTGCCCATGTATAGCTGGCTCAACCTGAATTCATTGCATTTCCCCTTGCACCATAAGTAGCTAGACAGCCTTGTACATGTAAGTGTGAAGGAGAGGGGGGAGGAATGTTGTCACCTCTTAAGAGCAACTTATATGTCACTGTCCATGACCCCAGTAGCACAAAATGTCTCAGTCATAAAATGCCAAATCTTCAGTATGACAAATAATCCAGAATTATATTAACATTTGGTAAGGGAAAGGGGGAGAATACATTTCAGTGAAATAGTAGGAGATTTAGTAAATTTCCATATGAGGAAATCACTCCATTGTTATTGTTTGGAAGTACCATACTTCCAAGGTTATGCTGTTGTCACGGCAAAAGGTTCCATATTGCATTTCCAACCAAGCCTGACTGATTAAGGGTGTTGGAAGGAATATGTTTTCCTTCCAGAATCTTAATTAGGTTGACTTTAACTCACGACAGGAGATTCTGCCAGCTGTCAGCTACTGCTTGGATCTCTTACTAATTAAAACTCCGAGGAAGCCTATTAAAGGTGTTCAAAAAGCCAAATCTCCCTTTAAAACATCTCTGGCACTGCAACAAAGAGTGTGTGACAGTGATATTGCAGCTTAGATAACTTGTCTTTTGCCTTTCTACTTGGCAATATGCCAGGTATGATACCTGAATATATAGGCTCTTCATTCAGAGTCCTGACCTGTCATCTTCCTGTGAGTGGACTAAAAGGAATCTGAGGTGAAATCTTGCTGGTATTCAGTTTCAGTCCATCTGACATTCAGACTTCGTAAAGCGACAAATATAGCTTATACTGAAATACTTGAGGTTTAGTTTCTGAGGTAGCAACATTATGCAGTTGGTAAATATTTTGAGCATTGGAACAGATGACAATATAACTCATAATTAACAGCATTATTGTGCCACTTCATGTTAATTAAATGGTGCAGCTGGGGTACTGTACTTTAAAGCTTTCCCAGTGTACCTGCTTCAGTCAGGCTAAAAAAATCCTCTTTATATACCTAGTTAATTTTCTAGGCCAACAGAAATCCTAGGCAAGGTACAGGTATACTGCCAAAAAGGATTCTTTTTTTGGCAGTATCACTTTCTCTACTGGGGACCTGGCAAAATAGCTCTTTAGCTTTTGTAGGCTGTCTGCAAAAGGAAAAAAAAATGCTATTATAGCTGTATTTTATCTTCTCAAGTGTAGACAGATAACAATCTAAGAAGATTTTACGGAAAGAAAAGAGTTGGAGTAGAAGGAGGTTTCAGATGGCAGGGATATTAAATAGATGGGAAACAACATTTAGTTTTCCAGAAGGTCACCAAGTTTGGAAATTCACTCAAAGCAGGGTGCTGGCTTCTTGCTAAGGAAGTGAGGGGCTGTGGGAAGCACTTTTGAGAAAAATGAGAGAGCCTCTAGGTAAAACTGTTCTCAGTACATGGCTGCTAAGAAAATTAACTAGCCATAATAAGTTCTCCCTATGTGTTCTGGAAGGAGATATGTGGCAGGGTTTCTGATTTGTGGAAGATAAAGTTTAGAGCGGTTGACAAGATTTAAGGTAACCTGGGATTATCTAGAAGTGAGATGTGGTGTTTCTTTGGAAGAGGGGTGAAGAGTCCCTTTGACTTCACGTATGACCTTCCTCGCCTCAGTGTGATGACAGGTGCTGCCGCTGCTTCTGTTGTCATGGCATCTCACAAGGGCTTAAGAAAGCCCCCTACATTCCTTCTAGAATTTAGTCCAATGCTATGCCTGGTGTAATTTTATTGATGTACGTGTGTGGTGCTGCTGCTTTCGGCCACATGTCTAGCAGTACCTGTCCAGACTGATGGAGGTGTGGTGGGCGCCTCTGGCCTAAGCATGAAGGCAGCACAACACTCATAGACATAATAGCCCAAAAGATTGATTTCTGATTTCTTCTTACAGGTAATCTATTCCTGTTGCTGTATCTCCCTTGAAATATATGCATTTTTGCAAATTGTTGACTAGTGTTCATGCTGTGATGCTTTATAGTCTCTGGATACTTATTCACGGAATTGCTTTATCTCCGTTTTCCTGATGTTGTGTGTGTTCATTTACTTATTCCTATCCTTTGATATGCTTGTTACAGTCAGTGTTGTGTTGGTCTTATTTTTTTCCCTGCTTTTTCTTCAGTTGAACATGATGTCATGCCAATCATACATATTCTATATTATTCAGTCCCAGTTTTTACAAGGTGCTTAAGCAGTTCTTTAAATGTTTAAGAACTTAACAGGTTAATTAAGGAGTAGGGTTTTGTTAATTAAATTTCAAATAGTGACTTCCATCAAATACTTAGATTAGGAAACGATAACGTGATTATCAAACCCTCAATATTTAATTTACTTCGATGTGCCATCAGCTTTAACGAAAATAAAAATGCATCGACAGACTTATTTGAGCACTTCTAAGTAGGTAACTTAAGTCATGCTTTTCTGTGCAGTGCTTGTTAAATGTGATTCTAATCTTTGATTCATTCTTTGAGTTGTTTGTATTACTGAGACTATACATTTTTGGAACAACAACAAAAAAAAAGACTTTGTATACATTTCTGTAAGCATACACAACAAAATACTTGTGTTTTAAAATATTTTGAACCTCTTCCATTTTCTCCTTTAAAGAAAAGATCTTAGCTTCTCTCCTTGCTATTATAATGGATTATCCAGTTTTTCTGGAATAAAGACATGGTTATCTACACACGTGTATCTCAGTTGTTTTTGTGTTAGACTTAATTTCAAAAGTCTTTCTTAATTAAACTGCATAGAAAGGAAGAGTGATTCTTTTTTTTTTTTTTTTTTTATTGGTAAAAGCATCACTTGAAATGCACAAAGATGTCATCCATATATTCATTGCTTTTTTTTTCACCTGAGTTTACTAATCTATTGTAACATTAATAATATAGCTTTCTCAGTGTCTCACTTAGAGTTATTTTCAATAATTATCATGCAGGAATCTCTGTCTGGTAAAAATTGTGTAAGAAGCAAAATGGATCATAATTATCAGTGCAGCCACACCAATTTCACATGGCAAGGACTGATGTTTACAATGCTGAGGGAGCCAGTTGGTAGCTTGAGAAATGCAAGCTTGCATATGGTTTTCATCTAATTAAACCTCATGTTTAGAACATCATTTTGTGGTTCTAAGCATTCTAACTCCTCATCGTGTTATCATTAAATGTCTTACACTTGCCAGGAAGTAGTTTGCAATTATGTGTTTATGTATGTACCTGTATGAGCATATGTGAAACTTGTGTTCTTTCATGGGCTGATGAAATCTGAAGTTGTTAACAGATTTTCTTCCCACATCCAGGCAGAGCTATGTGCTGTTCTAGCCTCTTTTGGCAGCATATTTCCCAGTTTTCACATCCACGTAGGTACTGATTTATTTCACAAAAATATAAGTTACAGCAAGGAAACTTTACCTTTTGACCTGTGATGGTAATACAGGGTGTTTAAATAAATAAATTTAAAAAAGCTGTAAAATTCACCAAGGTGCTCTGAGCAGGCATTTTTTCCTGAGTAATGTGAAGAAAAATAAAAGCAAAATACAGAAGGTATTGATGTCTTTTCCAGGTAAACTATTTTAAATAGTTTAAGCTCTAGACTTGGGTCACTCTGTTTTATATGTTTGATCTGAGGTGTTACCACTTTGAACTAATGGCAGGCTAAGAATTTTGACGGGGTGTTGGCGCACAGCTCTACTCTAAAATGCAGAATCTGTGCTTTGGATCAGAAACCTGCAGCCCGGCAGGAGAGCAGCTCTGCTTTACCTGCCAGCGTGGAAGCCCTGGTGGTGTGGGAGTGGGCCAGGAGCATTTGGAGCAGCAACTGTGGCAGCAGGGAGACTCCCCCGTCCCTGGCCTGTCCCTTCTGGGTGTCTGCCTCCTTTGTTTGCACTGCTGTCTTGGCCCCTCATCTGATGCCCTCCCACTGCGCACTGCTAGCTGAGGACACCTTCTGATGTTCTTGTCAAGGATTTTCTCTCCATTAGCCCTGCAAGGGAAAGGTATTTTTTTTAACAGCAAGTATCGAGGAATAAATTGTCAGGATATGGGGTTTAGTTGCTTGTTCTGTGTGTCTCACTCACGTCACTGAACAGTGAGTATACAAGCATGCCTGAAGTCCTCGCTACAGAGGTCTGAATGTATCCTCAGACATGAGACCACCTTTCCTCCCTGTTCTGTACTGAAAACACATCTTATCTTGAGAGTAGCACTTCAAAACTCAGTTAAGGCAGTCCTGATAGGCAGCATTTTCTACTTCCAGCATCAGGTAAATAAAGAAAAAATAAATAAACAGAAAGAAGACCTTTATGAGAGTAAGACTGGTCTCATCATGAACAAGCAATATCATCCCAATGTTGAGTTGTATCCACTTGGACTTAGAATTCATTTTTCTATTTTATGGTCTCTTATGAGAAATGATTATCCCTTCTATTTTGTACTATTTGGCAGGTGAGTGTTTATAGATTCTGTTCAAGGATGCTGCTAAACTCATTAGCTTTATTGTGCATGTCAGACACACTGAGATGCCAGCAAAGGGAACTATGGTAACATTTAGACAAAGATTTATTTGTTAAACAACATTTTAATACTTCAAATATTGAAACACTAAGTATATAATTCATCTTGATTCAGCTCGTCAGGTACAATTCAGCACTTTAGGTAGGGCACCATATTGCATGAGAAAAATAAATCTAATACTAGTCATCTTGCTTCCTTGGAAAAAAATATACTTATAGGCAAAAATATGATGAAAACCAGGAAGTGTCATATAGTATTTGTGTATTGGATAGTCTTGTGCTTTAATAATGACTTCCATAAGAACCCTGTGCCAGTTTTATGGGAATGCCTCTGGAGAATTTAATACTTAGACACTTTCAGTCACACTTTAATTGAAGTACTTAAAAAAAAAAAAAAAAAAAAAAAAAAGTGGAAGTCTTGTGGAAGTCTTTTGTTCTCTTTATAAGCCCTCCTTTGATTTTTTTTTTCTTTTTTTCTTGTTCCCACATTATTGTTCAGGCCCCTTAAAAAATGTTGTGGGATGAATAATTTGTATTAATAGGTATTCTCTTTTTCATACTATCTTGTATCTCTTGTCCAGTGGCAGGACAGAGATTACTATTCTCTGAAGCTTGCAGTATTTTTGGAACATTTTACCACTAAAACTAGTCACCATAACCATATCTGAGTTGGGTTACCACAGGGCTACTGGGATGCATAAACAAGTTTCTGGAGCCCAAGGGATGTGTCTTTTTGTTTTGTATTAGTAGAATTTTTTTTATTCTTTTTTATTTTTTTTTTTCACAGAGTACAACAGGAAAACAAATTGCATAAATAGCTTATGCAGTAGTTGAAGGTACATTCCTAATTAAGCTCCACAGTTAATGTTATTCTCTTAGCCTAATTGTTTGTTATTGAAGAGATAACGAAGTCCTTTGATTTTTATAAAAGCTGTAATAAACACTGTTGAATTGAATTATTGTCCAGATGCATCTTCTTCTTTCTGTTTTCATTTTGGAAGTATTGTGCTAAAGTAAGAAACAAGGTTAATGTACACTAAAATCCTGAAGTGTAAACTTAATTTGATTTTTTCTAATGTATTTTTTTTTTTTCTGGCTAGTTCTTGCTGTGATATTTCCTTGTATTTAGCAGGACAGCAGGACTTTTTTTGTTTGTTTCTTGCAAGAACTTTGATTTATGGGGAAAAAAATAAAAATAAAAATAAAAGGAAAAAAAAAAGTGAAAATTAGCTTCTTTCCTGGCAGCTAAGATACAAAATGAAAAATGTTATTGACTGTAAATGGACTGACAAGGGGCAGGTTGCCATTTTAACCTTGCTGCATAGAGAAGCAAGGTACGTATTTGCTACCATCAGGTAGCAAAGGCATATTTAAGTAAAGGCATATTTAAGTTGCAAAAAGTGTGAAAGACAAAGTAGTTTGTGCTCTGCTTAGATGTTACATAGATCTTCAGATGATGCTCCCAATGCTGCTTCCTTTTTGGCAAGCCTCCCTTGCTAGTTTACATTGGAACCTGCTTCTTTTAAATGGTGGAGATCACAGTATGAATGTCAACATCTTATCATATTTCAATTCAAAACCTTTGTTTAGCCAAAGCACTGTTAAGCTCTCATTTCCTTTAATTTACTTTCACTGTTCAATAGAAAAACAAAGCAAAATATTCTGGTAGATCAAAAATACCTTTTAGAAAATCTCAAATGTAAAAAATGAAAAAAATATCTTGCAAGGGAATGCTACTTTGATGTTAAAATCCCTTATGCCATTGAACTAGAAAGCACTGGAAATACAGGATGTGCTTCCATGGCTGTTGTCACAGGATGATCCGCTATTACCCATTTCATCCAAATGAGGTATTTGAGCATGAGGATACTTCTGTTGAAGTAGCCAGAGGTTAGGCTGGTTTAATGCCTTCTTAACAGGTTCATGCTGACAGAGAAGATACATAGCGCATAATAAATTTGTGATAGAAATCTGACTCTAAAATTTGAGACTATTTTAATGGGGAATTCTTATAACAGTATATTTACGTGTATTTACTATATTTACTTATATTTACTTGTATTTACACAGACCCTATCTACATTGGCATGAACAGTATTCTGAGAAGAGAACATGGATGTTGTGTTCTGGCATGTATAGGCAGTTTTGGGGTTATTATATGTGATAAAGAAAAAATGGTATTGGAAAGTAAAAAGGATGACAGCTCAAAAAATGTTATTTTCAAGGGAAAAAAATCAAAGCCTTGTTCTTTAAAACCAAAGACAAAACAAAAATGTTGAGCATTCCCGTATTTCTGCAGACACAACTTTCCAGTGTTAGAACGTGAAATCCCAGGTATTAGTCAGTGTTATTCAACAGCTGCAGTCTGAGGAGCCTAATAGTAACATGTGTGATTGAATGTGTGTAGAGGTACCCTAAGGCTTTAGATTGCTACAGTCACACCTCCATCTGGTACCCTGTTGTTGTTTCACACCCTTCATTGCATCTGTATATTCTGCGTGGCATCTCCTTCTGGAGGATAGTGTTTGAGGGATATGTGTTGATTTTTCAGAAAGAAGGATCCTAATCAAGATCCTGTACTACTGCCACAATAGAAATAAAGTGAATATAATGATAGCATCTTAGGCCACAAGAAGCTAATCTGTATCAAGTAATACATTGAGTTTTAGCAGACTGCTATCTAAAAACTGATTTATTCTTCATATGGGTCTTGAAGAAGAATTGGTTTCATATATGAACCACTGAGTGGAAGAACATTGTGTTTCAAGTGGTTCTATTTATCTGTATAATTGGCATATGTCTAATATTGCAGATACAGTTTGGGGGGGGACAAATGTTAGCATAAATGAGGTATTCATGAAGAATATGGCCAACAGTGTATGTTCTTAATCTAAGCATAATGCAGGGTACTCTTCAGATGTGCTGAAGAGATGAGAGAAACGAATGCTTTTGTATTATGAGTACTATGAGGTGAAATGTTACTTAATGCAATATGAGCTCAGTATTGTATTAGACCCTCTCAATGGGACATGAAAATCACATCCTATTAGTGTGAAATAGGATCATCTTTTACTTTCTTTTAGCTGGTTAAACCTTCTCTTTAGCAAGATATGTTACACTGATGTAAACCTCATGTTTCCCCCTGGAATTCCTGAACATTATGTAGCATTAAGGTCTAATAGCATACACTGCCACTTTGCTCTTACTGAGCACAAGACAATGTTTTTATTATGTTAACATCTATTTGACTTGCAGAGACTTTTTGCTGCTTTAGTACAAGTGAACAGTGACAATCCTATTATTCTCAATGTAACGCCTGTTAGAGGACTCCTGTGATTGGGCATAGGTCACATTTACCTCTGGTGCAACTCGGCAGCTGTATCTGGGATGAATTTAGATCTTAATGGGCATGTAGAAATATGTTGCCAGCATTCACAATGGGCATTTAGGGCTCAGAAATATTCCATGTTATTCCAAGCTGCAAAAAACTAACGTGGAGGGAGGGGGGAGTGTTTAATTTCTTGTTGTCCAAGAAGCATAGTTTTTTTTCCCATTATTTTTTTTTCTGGCTCTACCAGTTAACATGAAACACTAATCATGATTTTTAAATTGCTGACTGCACTTAAAGCATCTAAAATGTCTATTTCAAGCTCTGGCTGCTGCTGCTGTAGAAGTTAATACTGCACACATTTCCCTTCCAAAGCATCCTTTCCTAAGAGCTCTCATTTTTACTTAGGTAATGAAGCTAGAGAATCATACCTTCCTTACCAAATTCCTGTACTGTTTGCCCTAACATTTTTTGCTGAAAGAAATTAAATGCAATCTAGCTGTTCAAGGGTATTTTTTGGCTTACCTGTGTCACCAGTGAAATAAACACAGAACAAGAAATCTGCCTAAATGATTCCACAGGGCCACCATGTTTATTTGTGTTTTAAAAGCCTATTGCAACATCTTTCTCTGGGGTAAATGGATGAGATTTGATGAAATTTTGTTCATGATGCTTTGTATTTTTAAACCAGCAACTTAAATGTTTATTATCTGTTTATTATCTGGTGAATGATTTCAAGATAACTTTTTATTACCCTATTTTTGCTGTGGATTTAAACTGTGCACCTAGATAATTATCACAACTCAGCTGATGTGTATATTATAAAGCCATAGGTAAAATAATAATGTATCTGAGCTTGTTAGAGCCAAGGTAATTTAAATTGTCTATATAATATTTGCTTTTTCTGAAGTTCTTTTTGTGCAGAGCAATGTCATAAAGACTGAACACTCAAGTTCCTTATTAGTAGCAACTGAACAAGCCTTATGTTGACCCTTTGCACAGGGATGAACTTTGCCTAAGGAAAAAAGGTAGTAAAATGTCATGGAGGTGTCACATATTCTGCCTGTATTAACTTCACATGGAATGTAGAATAAGAATGTTCAATCTGTTCTCAGTGGAGGAGGAAAGGAAAAGGTGGTGAAAGTGAAATGAAATTATAAAATAGATATCAGTGCTAAAATGGGAATGTGACCCTTTCTTCTAAATGTGTGTGCAAACGTTAAGCAGCAGACAGGTTTACAAAGCTCACATATGCAAGTGCAGTGTTTGATAATTAAAAAGTTCAATGAGAGCAAAATGGGTGGCTGCTGTCAGTGCTTTCTTTAAAAAAATAAATAAATAAATACAAAAGAAGTGCTCATTCCCAGTGACATGAGGCTGAGATATGCAGTTGTTTAAGACAGTGAATTGAATTTATGATTATCTTCTGTACATTGGTATTGCCTTGAATTTCTGTAGTGGATTTAGTACTTGCATATTGGTTTGTCTTAACCTGATGTCTTTTTCTGCAACATTTCTTTTATCCTTGCTATCCTTATAAAACATATCTATATCAGAAAAAGAGAAAGAAAAGTCCTAAACCAGTCTTTTATTTTCTGTGGATTACCATAATTTGTTTTAATGGTATTGCTGGCCTGAAAAGATACGTTCAACCAGGAATACTTACCTTGGCATAAAAATCTACGTGAACTCATTAATCCTTTCAGTTATTTTTAAAGCTAGCACCAGAAGGAACTTCAATCGATACCAAAGGTCACTTCACATTAAAAATATTCCAATGAGCTTAAAAATTCAGACATTTACCTATTATGCAGTTATTGCTGATGAAACATAAGACAGAAGTCCATACATTAATTTGCATGAGCAGTTTGCTGTGCTTCTCTGATGTTGATAGGATGTTCAAGGTGCGCAAATTATTAGACAGATACCAACAGAATGTAAGAAATAGGGAGATAGCAGTGCTCATTAATACACTTCTAATGTATAGCACTGTTGAAATAAACCTCTGCAGATCAATACTATTACTGTTCAGTACAGACATCTTTGTGAAGCAAGTAATTAAGCAATGTCACTGGCATAAATAATAAAGATGTTCGGACAGATAGAAGGATTGGGTAAGGGAAAGCACTGTGAGGTGCTACTGGGCTGCAGCAGAATTAAACTTTTGTTTTCTCTTAGGTAATCTATACTAAGATCATCCTGTAACATCCTGGTTTTTGTTTGTTTGTTTTTGTGCCCTTTCCCCAGATGTGCAATGCAAATGGAATGCTTTTTTACAGCTAGGGCTAAAATGGAACAGGAGCTTTCAGGAAGGTGGAGAGAGCAAACAAAAACCACGATTTAATCATCTATTTAAAAAACTGGGCCTGATCTTGCACTTTGTTTCATGTTACAGTTGTGCTGAGCTGTACTCTAGTTATGCATTGCAGGTGTAGATCCCAAGCTTATCCATTGCCATGCATACAGCCAATGGATATTAGAGCTTAAGCTCATAAATTTGGGGTAAGAGTAATATAAGCTTCTTTCACTTAAGAGGTTTTTCATCAGCAAAAGTCCCAATGGTAGCATGACTTAGTTTTCCAAGCCTATGGGTGGGAAAAATAGTTAATAACTGGATTTGCAATTGGTAAAAAAAAAGGAAATTTTACCCAACAGATGAATATAGCCACTTAATAGGAAAACCTTTTTCTTTCTTTCTTTCTTTTTTTTTCTTTTTTTTTTTTTTTTCCCCAATTGTTTATGTTTATAACTGTGTAACCTATACCTTCCTCTGGAGATGTATTTCAGAAAATGGCTAGGATGGTGAGTTGTAGAGCAACAAGAAGTTGTGGGATCATTAGCATTTTTTCTTCTACTAATATGTAGTACATATCAAATGCAGTTTTCTCCAGATTTTTTTTTTTCACTATCAAAACTTCCATACAATTGGTGATGTCCCATAACTGAGGATTAGGCTCCTTAAAAGTAGCTTAAAGGTAAAAAATGGAAGTTCTAGCTAGGCTTTTAGGGAAGTAGACTTTGCCATTTTCTATTTTATCTTTGATTAGGTGGTAAAAAGAATTTGGTATGTTTTATCATATGCATGTGGGCACTCAGTAATTTTGGTGCTAGAGTTTGAGCTGTCATTCAGTTGGCTAAAATATTTAAGACAAATTTTCCTCATCTCAAGAAATAACATCTTGGTTACACAATTGGTTCGAAAATATTTGTTGATTTTTATTTATTTTTTTTTTAACTCAGCATAGCCGTCATGTATTAACTCTTCTGAAGGTCAGACGGAATATAGCATGCCACTTGCACCACAATATAAATAGATATAGCCATCAACAGGTGTGGAGCAGAGTGAAGATGGAGGTCTGTAACGCTTGTCCAGAGGGCAGTGAGATATGCATGGTAAAGACAATACACTGTGACATAGAGCAAAAGGAGGAGAAACAAAGCAAGGACAGCAAGTCCTAATACACTTCAGGGGATCAGATAACAGTGACAATGATGAAAGTGATGCCCTCAATCCAAATTAATTAGCCTTGAATATGAATAAAAAGATCATCAAGCATTCCCCCTCTTTCAAAATATAAGTAAAAATATAAACCATGAGAATAAGGGAAATTATCATTAGTCTTATGAGAAAAATGATTTTCCTTTCACTTTCTCTTCCTTTCTGGAATCAAAAAAGATTTACATTGGCTAATAGGTGGCCTGACTCCGTAATTTCTTTGGATGTATTTTACTCCTGTGATCAACAATAAGAACTTTTTCAAAAATGCCATTTGGCATTTAAATTTGAATCAGGAAAATACTTTTGTTTCTGCTGGTGACTGGACATTTGGAACAGCAGAGTAAGTCTGTTTGCTCTCCAATCCAGAGTGCTGCTAAACGTTGAGCAACTGAGCAAGCCCCAGCACTTGTAGTTTGAAGAGGAAAGAACTACCAATTTAGCCAGAAGTACATGGACTCAAAGCAGCTAAAACTAGATAAGAGGTTTTTCCTGGGTAGTGTGCCTCCAGCTGCTATGTCCATGCTCTCACATGATCTGACAAAGGGTCTTACTCTGATCCTCTCCTGAACGCGGCCAGCTGACTGACTACCCACAAAAACTGGGACAGTTTGCCACTCTTCTAGAGCCCTGGACTAGGACAGCAAGTATTTAGATGAGCATTCCAGCCAGTTCCAAGGAGCTGTGAGAAAATGTGGCTGGGAGGGTGGAACTCCAGCAGTGCTGTTTTTTAAGATGAGGTTAAATAGCTAGCCTCTAAGGTGATTTGCATCTTAGCAAAGGAAATAGAAAATGCAAGTGATACATGGCAACTTAAAATAGCTGCTCTCACCCAAGTTTTTGTATTGCTTGTGCACTGATTTGCTCCAAGACACAACCAAAAGGAAGCATCAGCCACACATTCAAACCTGCAAATTAACAGCCTCTTAGTGTTTTATAGGATGGCAAAAGAATGATACAGCCAACAAAGTAATGTTGCTGGGCCATGCACTTGCTTCACTAGGAGAGAACAAATAGGGCAGCACTCTGGAGGGCAACTCGTTACTTTCTGGCATAGCCTTTAAATAGGAAGGGTCACAGTCTCACCTGAATTAGGAGAGATGGATCCTTGCAGACAGGGAAGAATACTAAGGATGCAGACTTCAAGCCCTGTGCAAGAACTACCTTCTGAAAAAAGCTATCAAATACCTACAGGTAAACAAATCGTTATTTTCACGCACTTGGCTAAATCTGCGTGTAATATGTTTCCAGGAGTCCTAATGTTAGGGGCTTGCTGTAAAATGTTCTAGTGGGTGCTTTCTGTGGAAAAAAAAATAATAAAATAACCATTTTACAGAAGTTTCTAAGATTCCTGACAGCAGAGTACAGCTTGAAAGTAGGATCTGAATACATCCAAAAAGTGGAATTTTTTTTTGTCAACTGACAAATGATAGGATTTGAGTTGTTTTTTTTTTTTTTTGGGGGGGGGGGAGGAGGACGACTTCGTGAACTGTAAATTGATTTTAAGACTGTAGAACTGAGGAATGTGATTAACAATCTTGATGTACCTACTGCTGACTGTTCTGTTCTTGCACAAAAGAAGATGCTGTGTAATTTTATTAAAGCTTATACTGGCAATTCAGTTCAGAAATGTTCAGCTTGAGCCTATATGCTCAAGCATATCTTTTTGGTCTTTGTATGTGCAAGCAGATAGGAACAGAGTAAAGCAGTGGTGTGAATGTTATGCTGTATGGAAGCATCAGATTTCATAACTCAGTTAATTCAGGTTTTTTGAGTCCCTGCTGTTTATTACTGTCCATGTTTTTACATAATCTCAAGAGAGAAAGCCAACCATGCATTCACACATTTACTTCAGCAGCAGTCCTTAAAAATCATGCTTTTCCTCTTTGGCAGAGGTTTTCAAAGCAAGCTCACAACTTCTCCTAATTTTCCCTTTCAGAGCATTGCTTTTTATTTTTTTCCTAATTTCCACACAGTCAGCATTTGAAAATATAGCATTACTCATTGACTCTTGTCACTAAAGAAAAAATGACTATGTAAGCTTGATTAGAGGTTTAATTAGAAGAACAGGCTTTTGCAGCCCTGAACGGTTTGGAAGCTGTCCTGAAGCCAATTCAGGGCTTAGAACAGACAACCTCCAAGCACTAGGTACACTGGATTGTTTTTAAATCTTAGTTTTACTTTAACATTAAAACAACAACAAACTGTCTTGTTATTCCTAGTTGTTGGAGAAACCTTCAGAAATATCACTTAACTGTGCAGAGGGGAAGTCCTTCTGGGTCTTTGAGGCAGCATGAACACAAAGAAGAGGTTGAGGAGGGTCAGAATTGCCTCATGTGACTGATTGCAGGCCACCCAGTCATTGGTATTGGTTAAGATATCAATATAAGATTAATGAGATATTGATACATCTTATGCACAGCTGAATTTTTACAGCAATGAGAAACTGCATATGTATCAGTCTTTGCTCCAAGAGATGCATGACAGGATTGTATGGTTTGACGTTCTTAGGGTTTCACGTTGCTTTCATACTGAGGTGGTTGTTTGGTTTCTGACTTGAAATGCAAGCCATGGTGTAGACTAGAATTGCACCCTGTGAAAAGCAGACAGCAGCATGGTTCTCTTGTTCTACAAAGGCTCACGTATTCTGCTAGGTATTCCTCGGCTTTTCAAGAGCATAATATGTTAACTTGAAATGGGGGTGAGCAAGACAACAGTCTAACACAGTTATATCTTCTGGTATTAATTATGGTTTGTTCAGGTATCTCTTCATGCTATCCTGAGATAGGGCAGTGTCTTACAATATTGTACCTATTTGCCATGATCAAGTGGAAGATATTTTACTTTCCAGCCTATTCTCCTGTCCTATTCTCCTCTCCTGTCCTATTCTCCTCTCCTGTCCTATTCTCCTCTCCTATTGTGAGGTACATATGTAGGTCTTCCATATAAGCTTACCACATGCTAAGTACAGGTGGATGATTGGACTTGCCCATCTCAGAATCGTATTTATTTCTTCATCTTAAAAGCAGGCAACTACAGTCCAAGAGGCATGTATTCAGTTTTGCCAGACCTTCAGGGCAGCTTCAGTGATGCTTAATAGTAGGAAATGAGTGTTTTACTTAACTTGGATGGGCACGTTGTGAGAATTAGAGAGAAATCACTAACGGAAGAAGTTTGTTTATTCTTCCTATCATAGACAATGAATTTGAGACCAGAAGTGCCTTTATAGACAACAAAGAAAACAACTGGGTTAAATTAAACCTCTCACTTTTAAATGGCTAAAGTTTAAATGAGTGGTCTCTCACCCTAGGTGCACAACGAAGGGCAGCTCTGGATAGGTACTTTTTTAATGCTAGATTTGGAAAGAAGATATAGACTTCCATGAGGTACTCTTCAAAGCATTTTTCTCTGTAGTTAATATTAAACACATCATCCTAAACTAGCCTTTTGAGCCTGTTCCCACAGAGTACTTTAGACCTACTTCTCATTTTTTGTTCCTACAGCATGTTTTTTCCCCCTCGCAAGCCATACATTATGTAAGACTTCTGTCATATATTATATTGGGTTTAGAAAGAAACAGGATTTACATGGCTGCTGGTTACAGCCAGGTAGAGTGTGTGTATACACATATATATTTCAAATATATATATAGAGAGAGAGATATATTTGAAAACTAATATCCAGAGTTTCTGTGCTGAGGTGTGTATGATCCTATGATTTCTCCGAAAACAGTTGCATAGGTAGGTTAAACATGATTGGATTTCTTCTTTCACAACTCCTTTTCTGTGTAGTGTATCTTAACTGGTAAGCGTTTAACCAGGATAGCTGCTTTATTGGGACATCTCCCAGGAAACCAATTTAGCCTAATGATAGTGAATGACAATGACTGCTGTTTAATTGGGACATTATTAGCCAAAATTCAGCTTATATGAGAAGTAGTTGGCCAGTGCAGTGAGGTTAAGCAATGTTTAACCAGGTGTTAAATAGGCCTACAGGCCTAAGCTCTCCTCTCTGAAGAGGAAGTAGATGGATTTATTTAATATATTAAAAAATCTGAAGTGGATATTATTCCTCCTTGTTATGCTGTTAATATATGACAGCAATAAGCACATGTTCATTTTTTCTTTAAAAGTAGATCTTCTGCAGGGCAGCTGTACTGCGGGGCAGCCTTACAGCACAGAAATGGCCTGCTCTGACAGGGGCTCTGAGAGTCAGTCCCTTTCTGGCTATCCCTCAGTGACTCGTGGTATGCTGTTAGGAAAGACAAATTCTGACATGTTCTTTGCACCTTAGGGAACATGCAACGGAGAACTGGTAGCAAGTAGTGTTCTCCCGGCATGGCTGAATAGAGAGCCAGGCTGGTTCTGTATTTGATGGTGAAATACACATATTAAGAGTTGCAGGCTGAAATCAAAAGATTCAGATAGTGGTACTGTTTTCAACAGCAGTCTCTGATGTGGCTAGAGGCATGGCAGGAAGACAGCATAGTCCCTGAGAAAGCGTACAAACTTACATTTTGGTTTCAATGTGTTTAGCAGCTATTAATTACAAGTGCAGAAGATCTCAATGAAATGTGCTGTTCTCTGGTTGAATATATTCCACTTCAGTTTAAAATAGATTGGAGTCCTCTACTTTACCTCCAGTGGCTGTATGTTGAAGGCTAGGCTAGTTGGAGCTGGTTGGTACATGAAGGTCCTCGATGCCTACCACCATTATTCTCTGCTGAATCATCCTTGGGTCTATTTTCCAGCCATGATTTTCTACCACCACAGTTCTGACCTTTCAGTTTCTTTCCCACTTAATTCCTACGTTAGCTCCACAACAGAGCAGTAGAGGTGCATTCCTTTGTTTCTTTTGAATGTTGGCCCTGAGATCTTTCTTTCTTAAAAATTGTTTCAGAAACTGAATTTATTTAAATATTAGCATTGCATCATATTAACATTGCCATTCCTTTAAATTGAGTACTCTTGCTAATGAAATTGTATCATTAATTGGTGGGGTGTTTGCTTCCTCTGCTGGTGCCCAGAATACAGGGACCCTTTCCAGTGCTTTTTTACTGTGTTTTAGGTGTGTGGTCCCTTTCTGTCCCTTGAGACCCTTGGGGAAGCTGCCCCTGTGGGGAAGCTGCCTGGCCCTCTCTGCTGTCAGAGGGCTCCCCAGGGCAAAGAACAGCCATCCACATTAGAGCAATAGCCTGGGGGGCTACTCACCATGGCATCTGTGCTGCAGCATGAATCCTTGATGCATTACTACCAGACTATAGGGTGTCCTGCATGCCCTGGTGTTCTGCAGAGCCCTCTGAAACAGGCACCTATTTCAGGATTATCCATAATTGCAAAGGATTTAACTGTAAAGCAGTGGGTCTTTTCCAGTCCTATATTGTATGAAAATTCAGCCAAGTTATAAAGTAGCTAAGAAAACATGGGGTACCATGGGCTCAATTCACCTTGTTTCCCCTCTAGAAAATCTTTGATGAAATTCTTCCCAATCAACAAGTCACCTCTTTCTGCTGGGAACTGTTATTTCTGACACCTTCAGAAACTGAATCTTGGAGACAGGCAGGGTATATTAAACTTCATCCATACAGCTTTAAAATAGAAAATATAAATAAAATATAAATATATGATAGGATTAACAGTGAAACGTATTCCAATAACTATTCTGTTGAAGAAAAATTTCCTGTTGTACTGCTTACTTCTGAGGTCTGTCTCCCTAGAAAAATGAAATAGCAGCATAAATTTCTTTAAAGCCAAAACACAAACCTAAAGCTTTCAAGCTATTCTGTTGTTGTTCTTGCATTGCATTTTGTTAAAAACAAGCTTTTAAAGTCCAAAAGGTAGAAAAACTAAATTTGTGCAAAATTTTGTACCAACCAACCACTTAATTTTAAGTTAACTATAAGAAGTTGAAGTCACATTTTTCCATTTCTTTCAGAAAAGAACACTAATTAACACTTCGTAATTTCTGTATAGGACTATTTGTTTAGCTGTGTGTTTGTTTTTTTTTTTTCTTTTTTTTTAAAAGGCTATCCAAGTCCTAAAATGCTGATTGTGCCTCTCTACTGTTCTAATTCTTCCATTTTCATAAAGGAATTAAAGATTTATTGGACTAGCTGCAGACTGAACAATTTAGTTATCAGTGCCTTCCCCTGAGTGGAAAGTGAGGTGAGTATTGCTTATGTAGATGTGTCCCAGTGCGAAGATGGATGAAAATACCATAAAAGAACAACTAGATGAACTTGAGTACTGTAATAATAGCTATGAGATTGTAATTCAGTTGTATAAAATGCAAATTCATGCCCTTTGAAAGTAACAATAGGGATTTCTGCTCCAAGTGTGAAGCTCATCATCTGGAAGCAACTGAGGGAGGGGAGGACTTTGTAAATGACTCTGAGGCACTAATGAGACAGAGCCATAAGAGAGATAAATGTGATCCTTCAGGATGCATCAAAAGATGTTTTTTTTTCTCAACTGAGAAAAGGAAATATTAATGCTATTGTGCCAAGTAGTGTAGTGATTCTCCTCATAAAGACTGTCTGCAATTCTGCTTACCCAGAATTGTTTCAGAAGATGAGTTAAAATGGGAACAGATAAAGAAAAGGTCTGGTGCTATGAATGGGGCCTTGTCATGGAAGAGAGACTAAAAATGTGTAACTGTTAGACCTCTGATGTACTTGTAGTAAGTGATTGCTCTTTCAGCTTTTGTTTTTCTGTGCTGGGAAGGAAAAAAGCTATTTAAATTTAAACAAATGGGTGTTCTGGAATGTTTGGCTGAGAAGTAACTTAATTAAGAGGTTCTCCAGCAGCTTTCCAGTAGGTGCAATGGGAGCCTACGGAATCTAATTGGTTTTAAAAACAGAGGTTGATCAGTTAGTGAGTGTAATCATGTGAGATGGCTGTGGCCATGGAGACAAAATGATACCAGAGCCAGGGGATGCTTCAAAGGTTGTGAGTATTTGGCAGGCCCTAATGTTCTCAATGGTGGTAACTTGGTGACTCCACTGGAAAAGGGACCTGACTGCCCATACATCAGAGTGCTACCAGCCACTGAGAAAGCAGCCCCACTCCTGTCCTCTGGCTGTTTCAGTTACACTAGTATAGATGCTTGTGTAGTTCCACAATAAGCACAATTCAAGGTGATAAACTGGAAGGCAGTTGAGCCTTTAAAAAGTGTGTTTAGGGAAGAGTGTTTTTACAGGTGACTTACATCTGTGAAGCCTTTCATAGTGAAGCAAAGTGTCATTGATGCGGAGAGTGCATGTTAGAGTACATAGCGAAGAGGGAGATAGACCTGAGCCATTAGGCCATCTTACTTTGAGGTTTCCAGTTAAAAAGATGTTGTTAATTCCATTTGTACAAAATTCCTAGAAAACTGGTGAGTTAAGGTACCTCCTCCCTTCCCCTCTTCCCCCCCACACACCTCCCTAACACATTTTTCTTCTAATAGTAACTATGGAAGCTTAAAATTCAAGGATAGAACTTAAAGCTGTTAACCATGCCCCTCTCCAGGGTGTTTAATACACGCACCTGTCATTAGTACTTCTGAGTAGCTGGTATACTCACAGCAGCTGACTAAGCTGGATGTGACTTTAGAAAAATATTATGTGTATAGATTCATTTTTAATCAATTCTAGTTCTCTTCAAATTACTGTTGAGAGATTTTTTTCATAATCTAAACTGTTACATTAAATGTAATTTATCTGCAACTGTGATTGCACAAGTAAGATATGATATGGATTCTGATGCACAGCTTGTACTGGTTGAGCAGAACTGCCAGTCATGTAACTTTCAAGAACTACAATAAAGAAATCTTTCAAAACATCCCCGTGTATTAGGAAATGTGTGCAAGGTTCTCAGCAAAAGTAATAACAAGTGCAAACTGTGAACCTGACTTTGAAAGGTACTGAATTCCTCCTGAGAGGCAATCATTTAGCAGTTCTCAGGAGCTTATTGGCTACTTACAGGACTGCAGTTAGAGACAAGGAGAGAAATTGAAACATTATTTGGTGGTCAGTAATGGTGTATTTATTCATAATTACAAGAAGATCTAGAAATGGGCTAAATTAGGAAGTGCATGAATGAACAGACTAAATAGAAGGAACTAATCTAGTAACAGAGCTATGAGTGTAACAGATTAAGGGCTTGGAAAAACTCTAATTAGCTTGGCCACAGGGTGGTCAGTGTTAGGCAGTGTTTCAGGTTTAACTTAAAAACTAATCTAAAATACTTTTTAAAATCTCACTTATCTCTTGGAAAGTGCTTTTTCTCCCAAGTATGTTTAGGTGTGTGATAAATATATTCTATTTATACAATTAATATATGTATATTAATTATACATGTATAAAAATCTATACATGTGTATATGTATAAAATCTATACATACACATGTGCTTCACATATAAATTATGTAATAACAAGAGACCTGCATGCTTATAGGCATCATTACATATATGGGTGTGTGCTTCAGAGGGGAGGTCATTTACTCTGTTCTCCTTAGAGCTACTTCTGTGCCTGTAGATTGCCCTTGCTCAGGTAGCACACATACTGCTCTCTTGCCATGCCACCAGACTTTCACTGTTGTAAGACCCACAAGCTATAACTAGTACAGGTTCCACTGGTACCTTCTCCTCAACCCTCAGCTACCTTCTAGCAAGGCCCCCAGCTGCCAAGCTGGAATCTGAGTAATGAAATGCATCAGGGAACATGGATGTGGATCTGCAAGAAAAATCCTGCTTCAGGTGGAGACTATTGCCACTGTAGACAGTGCTTGCCACATGGCAGAGGAGCCCATTTCCCATATTCTTGCCTCTTTTCACTGGACAGCAGAGGTTCTGGGAGGAATTCATGGGGATTTGCAGCATTCAAGTATCTATCTGTCTGTATCACTTCAAGTGAAGCCCTTTAGGAGACCAATTGTGCACTGGGACTCTCCACTAGATGGAGACATGCACATATAGACTGTACAGGTGTACTATACTTCCAAACTGTTCCAGTAAGACCAGTACGTAATGTTGTCCTGGTTATAGCAAAGAACAAGAGAAAATCCATAAAATTGGTTGCTCAGATGACCTTGTTGTTTCCTTTTGAATGATAAAGCTCGGTAATTTAGCGTTGCGGTGATGTGTGTTGTGCAGTAACAGGAGTTGGTGCAGCGGTAAGCACTCTATTAAGTCAACTATAATGAAAAGCCTAAGGCAGGTAACTAATGCAGTGTCATTTTGGTAAATGGTCTTATTTCCTTTTAATAACAAAAGAAAGAGCTGGGTGTGGGTGGCTTTTTAGAGATGGCAACGTGGTCAGCTTTATTTACTATACAATTAACAGTATGGCATACCATTGTAACACAACAGAGACTTTATAGACTTTATAAACAAAATGGTTACAAAAACACTTAACTAGCAAAGTCAAACAACCAAAAGTTGGGAAATGCAAATATTAAGGCTTGCATTTTAAGGATAAGGAATGAGTTGCAGACACATTTGTTGTAGTGCTGCGGTGTGGTCTCTAACTGCAGTTAGCCATTAATCTTCGGCATGCCTGCCTCATTCAGTGGGATACTGAGAAATGCTCAGAGGTAGCAAGTCTTTGACATTTTCTCACACTTACTGTATACTGTGTGCCCTCAACCTTCTTTGCTGCACAGCAGTCATGAAAGTTTCAGAAATCTTTCTGCGTTTATGCAACCTCTGTGAAATGAATGGATAGCATTAGCACTATGTTATGGACAGCAGGAACACAAGGAGGAAAAGTATCTGCTGAACGTAGATACCCACTGTGTTTCTTTCTCAGACTAAAATGAATAGTCTGAGCCATGGAGATGCTCTTACCTATAATTACATTTGCATAGCTCAATTGTGAGTCAGCCCTCCAATACTCTTGTCTCCTTTCTAACAAGAATTTCAAGCACTGAATTGGATAAGGCAGAGGTCTTGTAACATTCATCTTCTTGCATCATGCAATACTGACTTATCCTACCTGCTGGTCAAGTTAACTTCCTGCTTTTACCATTGCCTTTGATAGCTTGATTTTGTGAAAACTATGCCACCTTTTCTATCAAAGGATTTTTCTTCAAGTTGGCTAACTCAGTTTAGGAGGTATCTTTTCCTAGAAGACAAGTAGCTATTGAAATGAGAGTTGTATCTGCTTGCCAGCTACCTGATATGTACCAAAATGAACATTACCAGATCTAAAGTAAGAAAGGTTATACTGTCCAGTGCTGCTCTTTAAAATGCAACTATAGGCAGTTCTAGAGAGAAGCAAATTAGAGGACATAGCCGCCTGCCCTAAGGATAAATTAGGAGAGAGCAAAAAAAAGTTTCTCAAATGTATCCATCATCTAATAGCAATAAGTATTACTTGAAGGAGAAAAAAAAAAAAAAAAAAAAAAGGAAATTGCCAAGAGAGAGTAATTTAACTGAATATATTTATTAGGAAGCTTGGAAGGTAATAGTGGAAAGAGTCAAAAGAAAAATCCTGAATTACCCTTAAAAATAGGGTAAAAGTGGCTAATTTAAGGTTTTGAGTTGAAAGTGAAGAACTGAAAGTGAGCTACAGAATCTAACGTGGGCTTACTGTCTCATTTTTATAAAAATAATGGAAATAGAATTACAAAGATACTCTGCAAATTCTCATACCAGGCACATGCTTCTATCTCCTTCAAGAGTACATCTTGCACAAAACACAATCACCTCTTTTAGAGAGCTCATGGAGACACCTTACTTTTTTTTTTTTTTCATTTTCTGCTCTCTAATTTTGTGGTGAAAGAATTAGATGCTTACTGATTCTTCTAAAAGTCTTTCTCATTAGAGATTGCTCTGATGTTTCCTTGTTGTGCAAACTGTGTCAAACTGGAGGTGTTACTGGTGAAAGGAGGTGTAAAATTTTGAGTAGCTTTTGTGTTTCTGGCTTTCTCTTTATGAAGATTTTGCATCACTAGAGCTGCTTCTAACATGCATTTTCCTTCTATCAGTGTGACAAGAGCATTGTGATCGTTTTTGACTTGTTTTATACAACTATCATTCTTCACTTATTTAAGGGAGGAGCTTGTCTCTTGAACGGGTAACGCTTTTTGAAAAGATGTTCTCATTGTAGTTCAGCACATTGACTTTTTTCATGTTGCTTGCAATTCAGCTGATTGCAGAATTTTGCAATTACAAACTATTTTATAGTTTCTTCTTCCTGTAGTATTTTGTGAGGTGTTTTAATGTTATTTATACAAAGAGATTATGTACCTGCCCTTGAATTCATAATTTGTGCAAAACAGTTAAATACTTTGACATGGAGCACCTGAATGCTGCAAAATGAACAAGTTTGACAGAATTTGTGGTAGACTGGGTTCATACTGCCAAGGGGTCAAATTTCAGAGTGTAGCTTAAAGTTCAATGCAACTTAAACTTGTTATGTGTTTAGTTATGGAAGTGCTTAAGAATTGTATATAAAATTAAGATTTCTGACCTTCCCCTCTTCAGTGTGTACACCTTATATCTATGGGTCTCAACCCACTTGCAAAGGAGATTGAGTTAAAATATACTGCTCACCAGCTGTACAATTTTTTTGTGTGCATTCAGCATGTCCTAACCTGAATCTCTGTCTTCCAGGAAACAGCTTTATTATCACCTCTAAGCATCAGAACATTTTTTTTTTTTTTTCAAGGAAAACAGTGTACAGTTAAGCCTATATTGCTGGCAAATAATTTACTCATGATGCTTGCTGTTGCTTGCAGACAGAGTAGCCAGGTATGGTGCCCCTGTTGCAAGAATGAGTAATCAGGTTAAACAACGTAAAAACAAAAAAAATGCAGAAATTTAGATATGTATGTATGTGTATATATATATACATATATATATATATAAAAAATTAGAAACAACAAAAAATGCACATTTTTGTGTGAACAAGGAAACTTTGCAAGATTCTAAATTTTGGCTTTCCTGTGTGATAAATAAGGCTTTTAGTTTCCCTGGCCCTCCCCAAACCTCTTCACTATCAAGCATAAAAACACAGGGAATTAATTTCCCATTAGGACAATGTGATAAGATACTGCCATCTGCAGGTGATGCACCTTCTCTTGAATTTTTACCGCACACCAAAACATCATTGGAATGCCTGCTACATATATCCACAGTATTTCAAAGTTTTTCTTTTGAACTCTCAGAATTTATACTTGTTAAAGTCCATGGGGAATGCATGCAGCTGCAGGGTATGTAGTGAAATTCCTGTTCTGTTTGCATGGTGTGTGGGTGCAGGTATTTTGAAAGGCACTGAGAATTCAAGCTGCTATCAGAAAATATATGTATGTGAAAATCTTCACACCCTGAAAAGTCTCTCTAGAAGTCAAGAGGGCTGTTTACATGAAAGAAAATACTACTACTACTAATAATAATAATCATGCATTCAGTGTCTTCATCAAGGCCTTAGGTTGTTATGGACTTTTCCAATCCATTGCTACTTTTATTTTTTCCCCTTATGTTAGGGTCATATAATAGGAAAGCAAAATTCTGGTGCTTTTTTTATTATTATTATTATTGAGCCTTGCATGAAAGGTATGCTTTAAGAATAGCTTAATATAAGTTACATTGAATGCTTCTATGATTTTTTTAATTCATTTAATGAACAAAAATCAGAATGCTAGAAGAGCAATACTGCTTAAGTTAGCATTAGCCTGAAGATTTTCTTAAACTATTTTAGTATTACCATTTCCATGGCTTTTCAAATGTCCTCAGCCTATAAACTAGTTTTAAGGTACTTGTTCACTCAAAGGATTTGAGGAAAGATTTGAAGCATTTAACTGTATATCAGACTTTGTTTCAGGCTTAATTGATTGTTAAGGGATATTACAGAGTAGTCATGCTCTAGGAAGTAGTGTGCTAGAAATAATCCTCTCTGAAGAATTGTGCAGTTTGATGTACGCTGCTGAAGCAGGAAATGGTGACCCTTATTAAACAGATAAAAAGCCTGAAAAAGAAGTTTATCTTGTATAGATTTATTTTGGAAGCAGGATCAAATATCTGCACAGAAACTGCTTTTGGTCTTATATCTCAAGCACAGAACAACTTCATTTGTTATTGTTAATGCTGTTACAATAAATCGGAAGAAGAGATGTGAACTGTTGAGTCATGAAAGGATACAACATATTGAGGGTTTTGGGGTCCCAGTTCAAGGAAGCATTTATTTTTTTTTTTTACCTTTAAGTAAGTCCTTAAGTTTGACCTTAGCAAAATGCTTTTCTGAATTTTGGCAAGCATAGAAAATAAATTTCACTCCTTATGTAAAGCTGTTGGAGTGGTACGCAGGTCATCCTAAATATATGGCAATTAATGTACTACTAAACTATAGCAGCATAACTTTGAACACTGTGTTTCACAGAAATTCCACTGTTTTAAAAATAATAAGAAACAAGCATTTATTAACTTTGATTTGCACATTTTTATCTGAAAAATTATGCTACCTTATGCCTTTAAATGCAGCTATGTGAGGAAAGGCAGCTAAATTGGGGTTGTAAAAACATATAAAACTGAAGGAGTCATTCTTTGTATCTCTGCATGTTGACCAGTTGTAGAATTTTGTTACCTGGTAATCTGTCTTGAAGAGACTTCCTTAGTTTTAGTGGTATCAAAGAGCTGTTTCTAGCCCTAGTTGCTTGTGATACGTTGTTTTCAGACATATGCTACTCATGGGGAGCCTCCCCCTCCTGATAAAGGCTACTTCAGTGAAATTGCACTATTGAGAAGAAAGATGAGGGGGTATTTTTCTTTCCAGTTCTTTACAAATAAGTGGTATGCTTGCTGGGAGCTGATCATGGTCTATGAATGTAATATTGGAGACAGCAGCAGCACAATGAGAATGCTAATCAGGGAGCCGATAGTCTGTCACACCTTCCCTATGGCATCTTCACTCAGTCTGTTCCCTTTTGAGTACACTCCTATCTGTGGAAGCTTTACCCTTCTCTTTTTATGACACTCATCTTTCTTCTTAGTTTGCACGACACTTAATCACCGCTTTCCTGTCTCCAACGCTCTTTCTCTTGGTCTCAGTTTTTATTCATCATAATGTTTGGTCTTTGCCTTTTCATTCTGAGTTGCTCAGGTTTTCTTGGAAGCATTAACTTAATGTCAAGGGTTTGCTTGACTAGACACCTTGAAATGTTATTGTCTTTTGTCTCGTTAGGTTTTTATATTGTTTCTTCACCAGTTACTTGTATCCTGGACCTTGCTAGATGTGGGGCTGTGGGAAAAAGCTTATTACTTGTGATTTCAGAATTCTTCATACACAGTGGAAATACAGAATCTTCTTAGGGTAACTCCAGGTTATGTTCAGATAATGACTTTGCTTTCATCTTTTAGAAGTTTTATGCTCTTTCAGGTCTGAAGTAATTGCTGAGACAAGTCCATAACATTTGGGTCAATGTTCCTTGTCAGTGTGAAACTGGTAAAATTTGGAGCTCCTGAACTCTGATCAAACACGCTCATCCCCAGACGGTGAGAGGCATGTGGCTAACAAGGCACACCAAGGCAAGGGGAGGGTGAAGCCCTAGAGGGGTACAGGAGAAAGTGTAAAAGCTGTGTATGGGGAAGGAGAGACCAGGAGAAGAGAAAGGTCCACATATCTCTAACTTATCTATTTGCAGACATGGGAGAAGAGGGAGGTTGACAAAATGAGGGTTTAGGAATGGTACAAGGAGAGGGTGGCATTTCAGAGGGAGGAGAAGGTATCTGGGAGGCCCCATTAAAATGGATTACCAACTGCTGATCCAGCATGTTATACATGCTCTTAACTTCAAACGTAAGTCAATGCACTTAGAGTAAGTGCATTTTAAGTACCCTATTGAATCAGAGGTAAAGTGCACAACTCCATGTTTAATTTAGCTCTTACATTTAACTCTTCAGGTAGGATCTCTGAATTATATGCAGCTCAGAAGTAGGGCCATGGCTGTCTTCTACAAAAAAAAAAAATATTAAAAAAATTGAAGAACGCTTTCACATGAGAGAGAATTCACCCAATGTGATTTCATTGGCAGCACAAAATTACAGAATATTTGTTTGCAGAATTGTACATTTATCTCTTTGGCTCTTCCATGTAGCTTGATCATTCATTTGTTACTCTTTGTCCCGAATAACTGCTCCATTTTGCTTTGTGAAATGATAATACGCGATCTGATTCAAAGCCTACTGAAGCTCATGGAAAGACTCATTACTTCAGTGGCTTTCAGATCAGACCTGTAAGATACACAGAGGCACAGATGAAAAAGGGATTGCTTTTGAATGTCTGCAGCAAGAGAGCCACATTATGCAGCTTTAATACTGGAGTCTCATAAAACTTCAAGAACCTGCTTTTTGCCTTTTTGTAAATTAGAGCTATTTTTATTGCACCTATAGGTTTGTAAAAATCCAATTATTCTTTCCACTCTTAAAGAAAGAGGGTTGCATGCTCTGAAGTTAACAAGATCACTATGCTAATTATTCCTTCTGTTATTTCCATTTATAAAGGTCTACATCTTTTTATTGCTACTGCTACTGTTGCCTCCAGGGTCATTTTCAGGAACTTATTCTGATTCAGTCTACAGATGTGTTATTGAAATGCATATGAAATGGGCCTGCTCTGACAATAAGTGTCATGCCAGGATGACAGAATTGGATGTGGTTAAGTTTGCTCCCCAAACTTGTGACACTTCTTAAATGACATTTCCAGATCATTACTCTCTGTCAAATACAATAAGGAAACTTTCCAAGACAGAAATTGGAGCTAAATAGCCAAACCTACGAATCTTCAAGTATTTATATCCTTTAGGCTCATTTGCATGGTTGTACCCTTTACTGCTTGAGATAAGCAACAGTGGGCACAAAGCAGGGAGTGGGGAGTTGCACAGTTCAGGAATTTGGTCAGCCCAGTGCAGACAAACTGGGAGGCTTGTAACTGTGTGTCAGCATCAGTGTGCAGCCACAGAAATCAGCAGGTTAACTTCCAGAGTTTTCGAGTGGCGTATTTTCAATTTTCATTAAAAAAGGAGAAAAACAAAAAAGAAAAAAAAAAAAAAAAAAAGAAAAAAAAAACACTTGTGAGCCAAGTACTCCAGATCTGAAGCAGGACTAAGAAGAGGTACATACAAAGATGCAGATGGATGCTGTTACTCAGTTAGTGAGGTTAGGAATGGACACTACTGTGCAGCAGAACTTGGCAGCTTGCTTGACCGTGCAGACCAACTTCCCAGCTCCAGGCTAAGCTGACTCATTTGTTCCCTCTCCCCAGTTTGAGCTGCTTCAGCAGTTTCATTTTATATTTGGAAAGTCTTACTAGTACCTACTTAACCTATGCCAAGGTTAGGTCACTGCTGCAGAACCTGTGAGCAGAAGTTTGTTGGAGGCTTTTCAGTCATTTTTAGCCAGTTACTTTGCTTGTTTCCATTTCTGGCAGAGTACTTTTTGAAGCATATCAGGCAAATGCAGAGTATTGTGGTGTCTTGATTGCTGCACTGGAAGGATGAAGTTCATGCTTGATCCCTGGCACTGGTCAAATTGTGTAGCTGTTCTATGTTCGAGGTATGGTATGGTTGCTCTATCATATTTATCATATTCAGGAAATGCATCTCTGAAGTCAATCACTGTCACTCTCTTTTATTCCTGGCTTCTCTGTTTTTCTCTTCTGTTGTAAACATAACAGTATATCCTGTCAAAATAGCAATTTACTTTGAGACAGACTGTGTTCTCACAAAAATTTGTCCTAGAGAGCTGGTGGCTGCTATGCTGACTGTTCGGTATTACCAAGTAACAGAGCTAACCTTTATTGTGGAGCCAGGATACCTATATTTGTAAACCATCTACAACAGGTAGCCCTGATATACTTTCCTTAATAGGATTTCACTGTGTTTCTATGAGCAGCTGAAATAAATTGCTTTAAAAAAAAAAAAAAAGTGCCATATCACATTAAATGGGGTTATGTGCAGTTATCCTCTGTCATGTGAAATAATTCACAGTCTCACAAAATGCAAGCTGGGAAGCCACCCCCAGGCATTTTAAGATTTCTATTTTTTTCATCCTAGCCTTGGAAATACTGGAAATAGCAGTTTAAAAAGAATCCACTGAATGACAATAGTTTGATACAGATTTTTTCGTCTTTAAGCCTGATCTTGCCATCTTTATTAATATCAGAAAAATATGTTAACTTGGAAGAAGCTTCAGTCAATTACTTTTCAAGCTGTTTTTTACGAGGGTACCTCAATGTTTCTTGGCTCGTAACAGATTTTTTTGTGTATGTGTGGTATAAAATATATTTTGGGTAAGGAGTTTAACTGAATCCCTTAATAAATAACAGAGCTGAATAGTAGAATTAATTTTATTGATAAGAGTATGTTATGGCCACACAAAATTAGCATAATAAGTCTCAATTTATTATGGGCTATTAAATATTATCTTGTAACTGTCTCATTGAAGTGTCAATACTGTATTGAATGGAAGATTAAGTGTAAATGTTTTATATCTTAGCTTAAAATTGACTAAATGCATGCAACTGAAAGAATCTTTGTGCATTCTTGACTTTTGAAAGCATAGAAAATATTTCTGCATGAAGAGTACACCATCTTTTCATCCATTTTCCCCCAAACCGATAGGTTTTGAACTCTAGTCATTTGACATTCTATTTGGAGTAAGAACAGTTAGTTTTTAATTTTATTTCCAAACAGGTAAGCAATTATTAGCTTTGCAGTCTGTCATCTTGTAATATTTTAAAAACGCCTGCATTCATAAATAAAATAGCTGATTTGTGAGCCTTTATATCTTAAGTATAAGCATGGAGTATATTTCAGAATAACTTTTTTGCTTGTTACTGGTCTCTGACAAACTCTAGTCCAGAATTGTCACTATTAATACACAAAGATACTTCTGGCTAGAAAGGCTGGTCACTGGTAGCAGCTGCTTATGCTAGAGGTATGGTCACCTGTCCCCTCCCTTGGCTGAGCCCCACTGAGGCCAGGGAGGCACAGCAAGGTTTCAGCAGACCATAGCACTTCTGGCACTGGTGGTACTGTTGCCGTCATGCCTGTGGCCTGGGACCTGCACCCTGGTCTTTGAGATCTTGTGTTATAAACAGCAAAATGAACATAGCTCTGAAGCTGGTTTTCCTAAATTATTTTACGAGTGCTTAATATGCTGCAAGAAATCTAACTGCGTTTGTGAACAATTTACAAATGATAGTGTATATCATAATGTTCTGATTAGGTCTATGCCAAAGTTTTTTCAACTATCAATAATTCAAAACAGAGCTACAATAGGCTCTGGCTCACCTGAGGATAAACTGCTTGTATGTTCTGTAAAAGCAGGTGCCCTTTCACAGGTTCTCTTGTTCTTTAGTTGTTCCTAGGCAGGAATTATCGTGAGATGAGGCAGGAAACTCAGGTATATGAAAATAAGTGTGCATGCAAATGTGTGTGGTATTAAACACAAGCATAGTCTTTCTAACTCGGTGTTATCTAGATAGATATTTCTCTGTGTATATAAAGTACTTATAAGTTTGAAAATAGGTATTTTAAATTTAGTAATATATACAGCTGCAATAGTTTTAAAAATGTACATGCTCATGTGTATTAATATATTTAAAAGCAATAAGAAAATAGTTTTCACCGTTTCCCTAGAAAACTGAGTTTTGACACTCAAAACACTGACTTCCTACGTCTCTTAGCTTGGCCTGAATAGGTTTAAAGCCAGCTAATCCATCAATTCCAGTAACAGTGTTCAAAAGACTAAACAAGTCAGAAAAGTACATGCCCAAATTAAAAGGTTCAGTGCGACAAGCACCCTGTTTCTGCACTTAATTGGCCCAACATGGCTTATCAACAAAGTGCTCTGAGGTACATGGACTAATGATTTTAATGAAAGCATAACCATGAAACGTGATTTCAAGTAAATATTTCAAATGTGAATAAACTACTCTGAAGACCTGTGGCTAAATAAAATGTAATTGTTTTAATCAATGCGTGACATACACTGTCATTAACCATACAGCTAATTTCAACCTTGTTAAATAGGAAACTAATCCTACTCTCTCCAAAGGATAGTGTTGGATTTCTGTTTCCCCAAAAAAATTTACTATGGCAAGAGAATATTTTGTAGTTACTAGTTTCAGAAGTTTGATTCTGTATAGAAGTTCAAGCTGGTGTACCACAGCATTTCAGCAGTGCTTGCATTTGCAAAAGCAGGCTGTCCTTCAGACATCTGAGGCCCATTTCAGAAGCGTTTTGCTTTGTCGTTTCACCAGCAGAAATTACTGAAGGACACAAATCTATCTGCTTTCCCCTGTACACAGAAAAAGCCTCCCAGGCAGAGGTTTCAGTTCAGCACATTCATTACCTTTTAATTGCTTCTAAATTGCATTGTGACCTGTCGCATCAATAGCCGAATCTAACAAACTAGCACAGTCTGAGCATATGTGTTGTTAAAAGCTTTACTGGCAGTTGTTTTTTTGTTTTACTGGGCTGCAAAAAGGACACTGCATGAAGGACAATGTCATTTTGGGATGTTTTTCAATAACATGCCATTAACGTTGTTTGGAAGTGGCTTTAAATATCAGCTTGTTTATATGCCTGAAATGCTTCTTTTGGGCAGTGAACAGCATGGAACCTTGTTATATCACCATCAGGTGTGTGTGTATATTTATTAAGTTTTACTTCTCACTGACTAAATGTAAAAGTTTCAATGTCAGCTGTGGCATGCAAGAGCCTCCACAGAAGGTATACTTGCATGCAAAGTCTCAAGTGAATAGAGCATTTTATTTAAGATTCTAAGCCATGGTATAAAAATCATCTCTGAAGAAAAGATAAGCTTGAATACTTTTTAGGCTGAGCCACAGCAGGCATAATGCTGTAAAAGGTAAGCTATCATACCAACTGCTGTGGAAGCTGAGGTATATGTGTGTGTGTGTGTGTGTGTGTGTGTGTGTAATATATACATAAATCCTCTTACTTGACTTATTCAGAGCTCTTTTGCAATCACTTATAGAATGTTAGTACATCATCCTACTTCCTAATAATTTCAGCCAGCTAGCATGTTTGTTATTCCTTTGTTGACCCCCACCCCACCTCCTTCCTTCCCAAAAAATACAGCTACCATGAGCCTAAGTGTTGTGTTCACTTTGTGTTGCAAGTGCCATTTCCTTCAAGTTTTATATCTAGTAATGTGTGTCAATAGCGTAAGTTCAGCTGTTGCTCCTTCTTATTTCTGGAGGAAGCTTTTTATATCATTTTGCTGGGAGAGCACTTGGTTAACAGTGAAGAACAGCATTATTTTTATGTGCCAGCTTCCTTTGAAATTTCCCTCATTTAAGATTGTATGTGATATAGTAGCTTAACTGTGTTTTCTGCACTGTGGGGACTGCTACGGCCTCATTCTTTAGGATGTTTTCTGTTTTAGAGCCTGCCATCATTTGGATTGCTCAACAGGCTGCACCAGTCTTCACAATGTGAAACTCTGGAGGGAGACTCCTAGGAAAGTGATTCGACTCAGTCCCTAGATAATTTGTCTGTTGGCTAGTATACGCTAATATTTACAAACATTTAGATCATTCTTTTGCTATTTTCAAGTTTTAAAGATTCCTCCCAGGTACTAGGTTTTCTGTCCTACTGAGGGACACTTGGAGGCAACAAAGTGCTGGAAAGGGCATTTGTAGTAAACTGGCAAAGTGAAAAATGAGAAATAGGAATAGCAATAAAAGTCTATGCAATGATTCTTGATGGATGGAATGACCAGACAGTAGAGAAGCAGAGTGTTAAACAGTTGCTGAAAGACAGATGTATACCAGACCCAGATACCACATCTGGATAGAGGGTAAGTCCTCAGGTCGTGTTTGAATTTAGCATCACCACATTTCAAGTTGTATTCTTAATTGTATGTGCTCATCTGTCTGAACATAAATAGATGCCTGTTAAGATACCGAGAGGTAAGTACTAAGGGTATTGCAAGCTACATATGACTTCTTGCTTTCTTTTTGGACTACATCTACCTCGGCTATTATTGGATGCCAAATGTCTGTAAAATGTTCAGGAAATGTTGCAGACTGAAATGAAATGTTTGGCTGGAAATAGTTGTAGGAGTCTATTGTTGTCTTTGTCTTGTTAAAGGTATTAATGATATTATTAAGCTAATTAGATTTCCATTACATATAAAAACACTGCCTGAAAATCTTTAGCCAGTTATATAAGTAATCAGACTGGGTGGTTATGCTCTTCAATTCTGACCTTAAAAGCGTAACATCTATCAATTATAAAAGCATTGCATCAAAGCTACTTTCAAATTTATCATAAAGATGAGTAAATAGATTATTCACAAGGACTAGCTTGGTTAAAGCATAGTATTAGAAATATTAAATATATCCATCAACTGCTTCTCTTTAGAAAGCATTTTGCTTTTGTTGCATTAAAAAAAAAAAAAAAAAAAAAAGAAACCCATGTTTCTGCTCTGTGCCCCAGAAAGCTCTCCTAGTACAAAAGATCTTAGACTAATGCATTTCAATCGAGTTCAATGGAGTATTTCAATGAAAGGTCTATCCCTGTTTTTTTTCCCTGTACGGTAGCTTTCAAATGTTGACAGATGTGATCTACTGCAATGCTCTGAAACTGTCTGATTTAAAATCAAAGATAAGAGTTTTTGCTCTCCTTCAGCTGAGCAAAAGTTGACTGACCTCACTAAATAAAAAGCTAAATTCAGAAGCATTTAAAAAAAAAATAAAAAATACCAATGTCTTAATCTCAAAAGCTGGTTGAGTCACTCCAGGCTTAGCCTTTCACAGGGATTAGTCATTGCACTGTGGGTCCCCACTGTTCTCAGCAAGCACCATGTGATGATTGAAACAACAGTTCTGCAGAGCTTGTGCCCCAGTTCTGCCTGCAGGAAGCCAGCTGGATGCAATGACCCCAGACTTGAAGCCACATCTCTCTGACTGTCCTTCATTGGCAGAAGGAGTATCTGATTGTCCCCAGCTGCTAATTCGTACACATTTCCGGACCTATTGATTTTTCCAATTAGATATCAGTCAAGAAAGGCAAAGTTTACAAAGCCTTTACACTGTTTATAACACTAGTGCCTAAACACTTGATAAATTTTGGGTGTCAAATCACAACATATCTTATAATTCATGACTTATTAAAATTACCCAGGAAATGAGTGCTTAGGCCTTGTCTAAATGCTTGTCCTATACAGAAAAGACTATTTATTTTGAGTTTCCAACTGTTACACCACCACAGATGATTCAATCTTCCACGTAATGGAAGCTTTTCTTGGACACCATGCTTTGTTTCCAGGGTGTCTCTGGCTTTTCATGACTGTCATTGTGCAAACTGAGCAAGTGACTCAGTATGTTAGGCATAGGTGGGAACGATGGTCCATGTGCAAAACCCTCTGTATGACTCTAATGGTGTAAGGAAGTGCAAACTTGCCCAGCAGAAAGCACCACTGAAGGGATTTTCTTGCCGGTGCATCTGATTGCAGCTAATCCAAGTCTGTTTTGTCCCACTTCTTGGCAAAGCAGCAGGAAGAGTGAAGCTGCCTTGCAGGAAGAGCATGTGAAGTGGTGTCAGGCACCCTCAGGCAAGGGCCTCTGAGGTCTTTGGTAAGAGCCTGAAGTTGCACCAGGACCTGTGTAACAGAACTGCCTTGCTGACTCTTCAGGTTTCTTCAGACCGAGGCTCAGAGGTATTTTCACTTAAATGTGAATTAGGCTCATTTTTAACTTCTGACAATTGAAGAGGTGACATCCTTTTTTCAAGGTCACATAAGAAGATAAAGGAAGCCTGGGAAGGGAACCCAGGTGTCCTGGCTCTCAGTCTTATACACTAGTCTCAAAGCATCTTTTTTTCCTTGCCCATACACATTTATCTCTTGCTTCCACAATGCTGGTGTGTTTTTTTTTTTGCTGCACTCTACAAACTACTAAGCTTTAAAAGCACAGTGTTGTAGGTAATGAATGGTATAAATTTTCTTCCAAGTACTGCGTACACATAGCATAACCATATTAACACTGACAAGCTAGATTTTATGATTGGCAAATAAATCCTGAAGATCATCTCCTAAGTTAATATCTGCCACCTAGATATTAACCAAGGGAATAAACTGCTCTTAAAATGTTTTTGGTCTGTGTAGAACTGTGAATGTTTAATTTACCCCATAATCTATTATCAGAGAGAGTATTTATGGAAATGTTCAAGATACTAAAACATATCTCAAGTTCCTGTATTTTTCTTCCCTACTAAAATATTGAAATTAAATTGTTTTGGTGACTTTAAAATGAAATGGGAACAATGTCAACAACTTTTGCATATTGAAAGAAGCACACGCCAATAAAATAAAGTAACTTCAGTTTGGAATCCTTCCATCCTCCAACATATATGAAATAATTTTGTTTATAACTTCAGCTGAAATGCTATTTAATGAAAATCCTTATATAGTCTGAGGACTAAGTTCTGTGGTGTCATTGCTGTTTAGTGGGGGAAATATAAGAAATTACCCTGCACATCTCAGTAAACAAAAAATAATGCCACAACAGAGAAGAAAAAAAAAATATTGAATTATGACCATCACTGAATCAACTCTGCTTCATAAGGTTTGTGTTACAGTTGATAATAAATATTGCAGTGTTCTGAGTCTACCTAAGAAGTGCTCTATAAAATCACCTCATATAGCCTTCAGTTGTAGCAGTGGCAAAGGCAAGTTGAATATATGCCAGCAGCAGAATCAAGTTCCTTTAATTCTGGGGATAGGAATGGTCAAGACAGATCCCTCACTCTCATTAGAGGAACCTCTAGGCTGCTCAATTTAATGCTCAGCTGCCTGTATTCTCAAGTGTCCACCTGGTAAGGGGATTTTTCTAGGGCCCATGGAAAGAAAATCATAACTGCAAACGTAGTAAAACCAGTATTGTACGTGTATGTTACCCAGGATCCTTCTCTGTTGGGGGAAATTCTTAGGGGTTTATTCTTGGGGGAAATTCTTAGGGGTCTGTTTGAATTAGAAGGCAAGATTAATTTTTCTGTGTCAACTTTGAGAACTGAAGTATCCAGTAAAAAGTTGTCTTTGCCCTATACAACCCCAACATAACAAAAATTAAAGATTTGAAACTCAAATGATTTGTGACCATGGAGGAACATTTTAATATGCTCTAAAATGTGAATGAGGATATAAAAGTAAACTGACTTACATTTACACATTTAGGGATGGACCAGGGATTTGCAATACTAAATATTTCTCAGTCTGTAGCTCTAGATAAGGGTTCCTGAAGTACTAAATATATAATTGTATATCACCTACAGTTGTGTAAGTTACTCTCTCTTTGGAGTTGTCTCTCAGCTCCAAACATATTTGCTATTTCTTTCAAGTCTGTATTGGTCCTAATTCCTCCTGTCATTGGAGCCCTTATTTTTTTCCTTTTTAGTGGAAACACAGTAAGTAAGCACTTACTGCTGGGAGGCCATTGCTAATAGCACCGTAATACAGCCAGATACAGATGTAGAGGTCTAGCAGCTTTGTCTGCTTCTTACACTGCATGCATCCTAATGCATCATAACACGTATTTGCTAATTGGTTTCATATCCTATTTACTTACTGCACATACCAATCATTTTTCTTACGGTGCTCTAGGCTGTATTCCCTGATTTCATGTGTCTGGCTGTGTAACCTTGGAAAGGGCATGTACATTGTAAATTTTGAAATTAGATTTGGAATTAGTTTTCTTTGTGGGCTTTTTTCCCCTCATGATAGTCTTGCAAGAGAATCACCTTTGGGCTTTTACTTAAAATGGTTTGGCTTCTAATGTATTGGGGTAATAAATTGTATATTCCAATGTTATTTCTTTATGGTTGCAACAAAATTGTTTTAAATATAAGAACAATTTGCTTGTGACCTCTTCAATGCTAAAAGGATAAAGAACTGTTTGGCTAGCACAGCAGTGCCACAGCAGATTCCCTTCTATTAAAAATGTCTGTGCTCTACTTGAATACATGTTTCTAGGAAAGTAAAAGGTAGTTGGAGAGTTGGAAATGACCCCGTGGGTTGTGGGAAAGTACAGCTTGGGGAGAGACATGGAAGGTAGGATCTGTTGTCTTGTCTATTCTGCTGACTTTTAGATGACTACACTTATTTAGCCTGAGAGCTGTCTAGAATCTTTCTGTGGGCAATTGGCATCCAATGTGTTAGCTGCTAGGACAGGTGAAGTTAACTGTTGTTTGTGGATGTGCTTTCTTCTGTGTATGTGCTGTTGTGAGAGCCAAAAATGCTAGCCTATATTACATGCTTACACTTAAGTAGGTACAGATAGGTAAAGTGAATTGCATTTATAGAAACAAATTTTTGGTCTAGGGAGAATTCCTAAAAGCACTTGAGAGAAATGCTGAAGAAATAAAAATATGCTAATAGGTGTTTTTTGTTTTTTTGTTTTTTTTTGTTTTTTTTTTTTTTTTTCTTTCCTTCAATATAAAGCTCTTAAAGTAATGAAGAAAAATCCTCTGTGGGAAAAGCTGTGACAATTAACTTTTAAGTAGAGTATGTGACAATTTCATTGCTTGGGTACTTGTAGTGAGGTCACACAAAGGGCTCGGTGACTTCGGTGGATTTGTGAAGTCTTTAACTGCCAACTGGGCTGGAGCTGGCACTCGAGCTCCAAGTTTTGTCAGCCAGTTGGGATGTGCTGTCCTGTGTGTACAGGGAAATGAAGGACAGAATTGGTCCTCATTGGTCCTCATTGTTTTATTAATATTGTAGCTATTAAATTTTTACAGACAAGATACTGCTTTATGTTTTAGGCTGTTAAACTTTTTAATTTTAACATTGGTAGGGTATTTTATTGCATAATAAAACTTTGTCTAATTCTATATTTGCTGAGAGTTAGGATCCAAATAGAAAAAGGTCATCAAAACTTAAGTAATTTAAGCCTATCATCTTGTGCTTATAACCCCATAACATCTTAGAAAAGAAACTCATTATTGATTGCGCCTAAGGCTTAGGATAAAGTATGTCTCTATATAGCTAATTGTACCCCAAGGTACTGCATCATTTCTGCTGTGGCAAGCTCAATTTAGTCTTGTGAAGGTATTACCTGGTAAGATTTGCAGATGGGTCTAAAATATACCCATTAATTAGGTGACCACAGGAAATGCAGAGCTGTCTGGTTGGGAAATGGGACTCTGTAACAAATAATGGTTAGATGTGCCAGCATTAATGACATCTCAGTGTTCGTTGATATGTACTAGGGAAAGCAAATCAAAGTACCTACATAGGTTCAGCTAAACTTGTTTTGCATTGCAGATAGATCCTGAATGAGCTACCTTTAACCTGATCCTAATCTGTTTAAAGTCATTCCAACGTGAATGCTTATGGGAAGTTGAGACTGAACTGTGTCTATTTATGTCTATGTGTGCCTATGCAGTAGTAGGGCAAAGAATAAAACAGTGTTTGGAAATAGCAGACTTGTCAGTCTACATCTTCCTTATTGCAACAAACTTATTACCTAGTAGTATCCAGTTCTCTGGAAAAGCTCTGTCCATGCTATCTTGTAAAGAGTCAGGAAACAGAGTGTATTGCAGGAGCATCTAAACTTCCACTTTGAGAACAATTTTAGCAATAAATGTGAATTTCTGGTGTTCTTCCTTCAAAGTTGCCTGAAATCAAATGCAGTGTATCATACGCCAGAAGTAGTGCCTAGACTTCTGAAGTATATAGTCTCCAAGGAGATGCCAAATCTCCATATTCCTTAAGTCCTCCTAAACCGTAATGTACCAATTGATCACTCTGTCCCTGCACTGTGTGGCACTTTTTATAATTAATATGACTCTGTTCATCCAGACATGTCTGTTTCCTCCCAGCTGTTTCTTGCCTATGCTTTCTGTTTTGAAAAAAACAAACAAACAAACAGAGATTGGTCACAACTAATAATCTAGTAGTAAAAAAAAAAAAAAAACCAACAAAAACTTTTAATATCAGTTTTTGTAGTTGTATTTTTCTTGGTGTATGCTTTGCTGTGGCACTGTGGAGATAGTGGAAAACAGTTAAAACCTAGAAGACTTATGCCCCCTAAGACAGTGTTTCTACAGTAGTTATTGACCTTATGTGATTAAAGGTGTTTTTCTTTTTTTTTTTTTTTTTTTAATGGTTGTGAAAAGCAAGGACTACCTTGAACAAAGCATTTCTGTTACTAAAATTATTTTTAAGCAAAATTAGAGTAAGAAAAATTGAAACAAAAGTTTGTAGTAAGCATCCAAATTACTATTTGAAATAAGCAATCTATTTTAGCTCATTCTTCATAAAACAGAAATTGGAGGTGTTTAAGACTTCAGACTGTATTCATCCTTCTTAGAGTTTTTCAAGAGTGTTCTATGGAACTGTAAATTACTTTTTTTTTTTTTCCTCCAGTAACTTATGTAACAAAATATTGCCAAGAAAATGGATGTGCATGTAGCAAATGCTATTTGATATTACAGCTATTCTCCTTCAGCATGTTAAATTATTTTTTGGGTTCTTAGACTAGTTAATGCCATATCAAGTTATTTGGAATAAAAGTGTACTGAGTAGAATTTGCAGAACTGTTTTTGCTCAGTGGACGGTTTCCATAGACAGCCCACACTGCAGCAGAAGATTCTTGTGTGTGTATGTGCGGCACCATGTTAAGAAAAATAGCACATCATGAAAACAAATTCTCAGATTTATAGCTTAAAAGGAAAAAATAAAACTCTGCTTTGGTGTGAGCATCAGTTAAAGGCTTCCAATTCTAATTCGTATAACATGCACAGGTGACAAAACATTGCTTTCACCAGAATCAAATGTAATCTTTGTTGAAAGCAACACCTATTGCATGTATATCATTTCACTGAACTCATTTGTGGTCCATGTTGTATTATTTTTCAGGATGATTAAACAATAAAACAAGAACATGAAATAATGAATAAATAAATAAATGGGCAGGGTTTCTTTTAGTACAATTCTTATGACTTAATTCTTGAACAGAAGCATAATGAGGTTTATATATTCTTAATTGGAATAAACTGTAAGCTGAAAGATAATGTAGCTCTTGCAGCTTGCTGACTAATTTCAATGGTAGTCACTGTGTACAAAATTTTAAATTAGCCTATTGATTATCTAGTTGAAATACCTACCATGTAGAAAATTAAGTTTCGTCCAAGGAAAATTTAAAGAAAACTTCAAAAACTCTGATGTTCATACAATTTTTATTAAGGCAGGGCATTTATTTTTTAGGTGTACTTAGTTTAATGAGTCCACTATCTAATCTTTACCATCTTTCACTTTATAATCTCAGTATTGCAGCGTTAATTCTTCACTAATACTGCATTTAAACAAATGTATCCACATTTTCAGACAGCACAGATAACTGTTAGAAATTAGTTTTCCAATGAAGCAAGTAGCAAGCAAGTTCTTATAGATCAGAGAGGAAAAGAATGGCTTTGAACATGTTTTTGACAACTTTAAATTAGGATTCTAAAAAAAAATTTGGTTTGGTTTTTAAGTAGTTGGAAAACATTTTCCTGTGTAGTCTAAGAGGACAGAGATATAAGATGTTGTCTAAGTAGTCTCTAAAGCAAATTAAAGCACAGTGGTTTGCAGACTATAATGAGAGGACAAACACAGGTTCACCTTGTCTTCCTATCCTCTCATGACCAGCAGTGTCTGAAGATAACCATGATATTTTATAAGCCAGGTGACATATCTGGAACCAATTAAATGTCACCACATCACTGTGGCCAAAGTCTGTTGCATGACTAGTAGTTACTGTCCTTTCAGAGGCCAAAAGTTTGTTCTGCTTCCTGTGGTTCCTTGAGAGTGGTCATCAGTTCTTTGTTCCACCTGTTGTCATGTTTAATCTTTGCAGAAAGCATAGCACCATCCATCACACTCCACATGCTATGGAGTGTAGAGCAGAGCAGCCTGTCAAAAGTAATGTCAAAACCACAACTGCAAGAAGTGCTCTAGGAAAGTGAAGACGTCAGAACAATGGAAGACTCTTTGAAAAACCAAAAGCTCATAAATGGAATCTTTAATTTCAGTGGCATAATTACAGCTAAGTTAGCGGGTTGGAGTGCAGCAGACTCCTCATTATTTAAAAACAGAAAGTTCAATGCAACTCAAAAGCAAACTTACTTTTATTGCTCTTAAAACCACTTGTACAAGATCTCATTCTTAGGGGAAAGACTCAAATATCAAAATACATTTAATATTAAACTTATTTACTGGAATATATGAATCTTTATTTGAAACCAGAATCCAAATGGATTCTTAGGAACAGCTAAATAAGATACCTGTTGATCATTCATGGCAGAATTGCAGAAATTCCTGTTGATTTCTGGAGACTGTTTCAGCACAGTGCTCACTGTGCCTCAGTGTCTATTTTGAACCTTCTCCACCATTTCTTTCTAATGCATAAAATCCAGTGGGGAATGCATCTGCTTATGACAAAGTCTCATGCTCCTCCTCAGGTGATGTTGATTTGAATTTTGATCAATGGAATAGGGTTGATTGGTTAGTACCTGTGTAGCTGCCATAGTGTTTAGTGATACTCAGAGGTGTAAAATGTTCAAGACAAGAATGTTCAATGTAACAGGAATATGATTAAGGAATTAACTACATTTTTTTTTATTAGCAGGATTGTGAAATACTAATTGAATAAAATGCATCATTTACACAGACATGCTTCTGAAATTTTTCAGTAAAGAATTCTGACTAAAGGGTGGCTGTTTGTGATGGTGTTTCAGGGCATGGGAGGAGGCTTGTTTAATTTTCCATGAGAAAACAAAATTTCTGGGGGAGGAAGGAACCTTTTGCCAGCACACTCATTGGTGGTGGCACACTATGCTATGTGTTTGTTATACTTTCTGAAATATGTGAGGAAGCATTAAAAATGTGATTATATTATCAAAACTAACATTTAGCCTTTCCAGGAATTACTTATATTTGCAGGTCCTATTGCTGAAGCTGTTAACTAAGATACATTAAATGGCTGAATAAAAATGTTTTCTGTTGAAAAAGCAGATCAAGTGGGATATAACTCTTGTGTGTGTGTATATATATGTACACACACACATAAAAATGGTCAACATAACTTCATAGAACAAGTATATGCCATACTCTGGAATTTCAGAAATACACCCATGCATTCATTTGTACACTTCTATCTACACTGTACCTCATTTGCTTTGCATATTAAAGTAGGATTCATAGCTACTTACATAGGCTGTTTGAATACAAACCAGCAGAGAATAATACAATGCAGATGTGCACAGCATCTGCGACAAAGTGACAAAATGTCTTTACTACTAATTTTGTGAATGTCTCTGAAAGAAGATGAAAATTTCAGGTGGTGCCACAGGTGTTTAGATGGTCACACTTGCATTTCCATGGTAGCATGGGACTACTCCCTGGCATACTGTTCAACCTGATTTTTCTGTCTGACCCAGTTATCTTGCTTACTATTGTTTTCCTTTGTATCTCATCTAGCTATTTTAGAGTGTGCTGCTTAACCAGTCCTTCTCTAGTCAGAACAACCTGGCATTCCCCTGTCCTTCTCTTTCTGTGCTTTCCTGTTCAGTGTGGAGTTTCAGCTGTGTGCTGCTGTGGGAGGACACAGATGGGTAACTGTCAGAGAAAGCAGATGATGATTTACTTCGTGAGTGTCCCTTTTCTGTATGTGTGTGCGTGTGTGAGAGCAGAGGTAAGAGTAGCACATGCAGATAAGGGGCCTGCAGAGATTGTAATGAAATGCTACTGATTAACAGTCTTATATCTTGTACCTTTATGCAGCTTTGTTTTTAAGGCAGTTCCTCTTGCTTTAAAGTCCACGTTGCATGGCAGAACACTGAAGTAGCAACATGGGAACCTTCACCTAATCTGGAACTCAGCATGTTGAAGAAACTAGGAAAGAAAGAACAAATAATAAAGGAGCAACCTCTTTCTGAAGTACCCTCAGTTTGTTTTGGTGTCCTTTGTGATATGCTGCTTAATTGTACTGTGTGGTAGTCAGTATTTTGTTCATAAGCATAGCACAGGTGTGTATGTACCAGCAAGCAGAATATCTGTTGTGTGATCCTGCCCCAAATTCTAGTTGTTGTTGTGTGTTTTTGTGTTTCTCCTGCGTGGTTGGTCTTGCTTGTCATAATACCTTTCTGGCTGATCTTGATTTTTCGTTTTTCAATGTTATTTTTTTTTTAGGATTTTTTTCTAATATTTTTTTTCAGCTTTCTCGCTGATGATGATTCTCTGATGATCTTTGATCATAGCTCTCAATATCAAGTTTATCTTCTCCAATCCTTCTTTGGCAATTTCTTCCATCAGCTAAAGCTTAGGTGCCCTTTTTTCCTCATGTGTGCAGACTTGTGATTGGCTTTGCTCTACCAATCTATGATTCTGCCTTTTGACTCTTAAGTGTGGTCACTGATAATGATCCAGCAACATTTCTGCTCATAATCAACATTTATAATATATTATAAATATAAAATATTAATATATTATATACATATAATTTTATTCATATATTATTTATATATTTATATATGTATGTATTATATGTGTATATAGTATATATTATATATACCTACAACATAATATATACATATATCAGAATAAATAATGTTATTAATGATTATAATTATATTAATATATCATAATTAGCATTATTATATTAATATTGTGTTCATATTGTATTATTATTATATTAATAGTATATAATAATTATAGTATATATTATATATCATATATACCATATATAGTATATTTATATATTATACATAATATATATTATACATATAATATATATATACTATATCATATATAGAGAAAACATATATTTTACTATATATTTATTATATTCATATTATACTAATATAATGTATAATATATATTATATATTATGTATATATCAAATATATAATATATATAATAAATTATATTTTTTCCTCCAGAAATAGTGCTGATTAGTTATCAGCTGCTTTATTAGAGACCAAAGAAAATGCTCAAATTTGGGTGAGGGTGTTCAGGCAGTCCTGAAATAAGACACTCCTCTCACAAACATTTGAGGTCACTGCCTTGAAACATTTCTGTTGCATTCAAGCTTGCATTGCATCGATAGAGATCTAGGAAATAGTAAAGAATCTCAGACTCATGCACCAGTGAGTTTGTCTGTGTCACATCATGGAGGACATGTCTCCAGTACTATCAAATAATACATTTTGTGGTGACTGCCTTCTGTAAGTCCCTTTCATACATTCTTTCAGTCTTCATATATTGGAGATTGTTTAATGTCACTCGCTGTAGCTCATAGCAAATATTTGCAGGCTTCAGAATGAATTCTGCTTCCCAACTGGGGGTTAGGTTGCTAGCTTGTTCTCAGCTTTAAATTCTACTGAGTTGTGGGTATGCCAAAACAGATAGTAGTCAGATACACTTTTTGCATATAATTGGTAAAGCAGTTGCTTAAAACCACATAAGATTTTGAATTATACTTGGCAAAAACCTAGAGATATAACACAGCTGGTCTCCTTGTATCATATTAACTCAGGGCACTTGTTTTTGTAGTTTAAGTATAATGCTTTCTGGCTCATAGATTCCACAAATGAAATCTATATGACTAAGCTCTTTGGCAGCTGACAGAATTGAGGCTATGTATAATGTATGGAAAGAAACATTAATTGAAGAGAGATGATCTAATAACATTCAGTAAGCCTTAGATTAAACCCAAGAGGCGTTTTAAGTATTAGGTATAATGTAACTACAGCAGGAATAACATAAGTATAGCAGAAAGTCATGTGAAAAACTATTTTTTATAATTCTCCTATACATTCTCTTTGCTCCATGAGAAAAAATAAATCAATAAAGCCATTCCCATCTTTCCAAGATACTTTTTTTTAATTTAGTCAACAGTAGGATATATTCCAATTGTACAAAATGTATATATTTCTTTGCTTTCGATCACTCTAAATATTGTATTTTGTTTATTTCTATCCAAGTAAAATCTTAACTGCCCCAAAAAGTGGATGTACATCCAATGTAGTACATGATGGCACCAAGGTTCGGACTTTTTCCCCAGTTTTATAGGCTGCGTTTTTTTCAAGTTGGTACATAATGTGTGTTTTGAAATCTTTCAGCTGTCCAAAAGATTTGTTTTCTATCTTGTTGCTTACACACGCTGGTAAGAAACCATTTCCTTAGCATGTATTTCTTCACCAACCCTCAGATGTGCAACCGTATTAGTAATTTACTTGTGATTACTTATACAAGTATGCCATAGTCTATTCAGATTCCTCTGCTGCCTTCTGATCAAGATGCTTAGTTCTTTTATCCAAGTGCTACTCTTATCATAACGGCCATTTCACAGGAAAGAACAAAATTAAAGAAAGCATAAATCTGCTTGATCCACTGACATGCAGCCGTGTTTGTAAAGATTATTACAAGAGGCATAATAACTATATTATTGCTAGTGGGAATAGAGCTTTTGTGGCAGATTGGATCTTATTGTAATTCTTCATTATTTTTTGATATCCATCCAAATCATTTTCAGCAAGTGTTATGATAGGTTAGAGAAAGTAGGAAGCAATTTAAAGCTGTTTTTTTTTTTTTTTTTTTTTTTTTTTTTTTTTTTTTTCCCTTTCAGTTTACACTGCAATGTTTTATTTTTCAGGTGGTACTGTGTTACAGAGAAATAGGATTGACTCACAGACTCACTGATTGACATCTCCTATGTTCTATACTGGTATTAGCCAAACTGTCTATTCCATATTCTCTGTTCTCTTGATAGTGGGGGTGGTAGAATACGTGAAGATAAGAGTTTAAAACAAACAAATCCCTCAAGGGTTCTAACAGGATTAAGCTCTGTAGATGTCTTTGTGAAGATTTCACAAAGTACTGAAATACTGCAGTCACAATGAAGGAAAGCTTTCTAATTCTGCCACTTAGAATAAAACTTTGGAATACCACTTTTATATAAGAGTCAGCAAACTGTAATGAACTTCTGTTACTCTTTCTGTAAATGAGTCTGTTTGCAGTTCTGTGATATTGTCTGTTGAGTTGTAACTTCTCTGTTTTGTGATACATTTCCCTGCTGAAGAAGTGAAATAACGTGAATTAGCTGTACTTGCTCAAGTGCTGTTGTTCTTGAGTATCATAAAGTCATATAGGTTTTCAGCTGGTAAGCAACAAATTCCGGAGTAGAAGACGTGCTAGATGTGCTTTAGTTCTGTTGAAGTGCTTGGTTCCAGAAAGTTGCAAGAAAAGCTTCACCATAGGCATATATAAGTAGAATGTAATTTGGCTTTAAATATCAAAATCATCAAGCTTTCTAATCCCTAAATAAGATTCATTTCAAAATCAGAACATTACTAAATTCACAGAAGTAAATTTAGGAGCTAAACTGTAATTGCATCTGAGCAGCCCACAGCCAGAAAAAGATATTTAGAAAATTGATTTCTATGAGAAACCTATTAAAGGGAAACCTGAGCAGTTTATCTGATTATGACTAATGCAGAATAAACAACCTGTACTTGAGTGAAGGTGGTGCTGAAAGTGCCACTGTGCCTGAATATGAGGAGGAAAGGACCTTATACTGATTCATGTGCAGCTAATATTGTATGCATGCTTTGTTATTCACAGCTGGCTGAAAAATATAAGGAATTTGAAATAAACCTGGTACAATTTTCATGCTGCTAGCATTTGATAACTTTTAGGTAGCAGGTAGGGAAGTTGAAATGTGCTTTTCTGTTTTTGTATGCCATGACTACTGCAGACAATCAGGAGCTAGCTTCTCATTCCTATCAGAAGCTGTGCACAGAGCAAAGGTCTGTAGGTACTTCATAACCAGGGCAGTGCACACCTGGATTAGGATTGATCCCAAAGTAGGAGCACTGAGATGGAGGTAAATCATATGGTAGGAAAATGCAACAAAAAGCATTGGTCATGTTGTTAAAGTCAGGTGTTGCTGGGTAATGGTCCTCTGTTAGAGAGGGAGTAAGGATGTGTGTTTGTGTAAGGATGTATGGGTGAAAGGGGTAGAGAAGCATACCTGATCTGTATATCCATCATCTGTTATAGGGCTGGTACCTATAGCTACCACCAGCACCATATGGTGAGCACCTACACCTCTTGTCCCAGCACCACGCATGGCTGGCTATTGCCAGCGCTTGAGAAAAGCAGGTTTGGGAATCTCTGAGACAACCAGTATCTGACCATAGCTATGAATGGGTGCCACCAGGGGTGATAAGTACTTGTCAGGTATTTTGTTTCTTTATCAAGTACATGTACATAATTCTGTATTCCTGAATACAGTGGGTAACTTCCTTGGTGTAGTTTCTATTCAACAGAGAACTCATCAGGCAGGATTTTGTTTCTTTTCAGGTTTATGCTTTTGATTTCTTCTCCCATATTTGGAGTTTTATCCTTAGATTCCTGTTTTTCCCCTGATATTTTCGGCTCCAACTGCTCTGTGTGCCCACTCCTGCATGCAGAATTAATCACTTGGGAAGTGGTATTTTTCTCTCCTCGTTAGTTCTTGCCCTGTTGTCGCCATGCAGTTCAGTATCTTTAATGGTAGTGTCTATTATTTTTGTTATCTCACTTCATAAAGAAGCTTGTTTTGTTTCAGACTTTTTATTTAGCCTGAATGATGAGCATACTAACTACACGACAACTTCAAGGTCTGTGATTGCCTATAGATCAAAGACACTTATGATGCCAGCCTCTAAGACTTTCCAGGAGAAGAAGTTGTTTAGCTAGCTGTATATTAATGCTGTTTAGCAGGTGGATGTGAAGCAAGCCAGCATGATAGCACTCTGCAGACCCCCATGGTGTGCCACAAGCCATGGTGTTTGAGAATGATTCAGCTGTGTTAGCTGAGCTGATTTTCAGGGGGTATTAAAGCCTAAAACAATCTCTCTCTTTATGTGTTTGTATTTTGTATTGCTTCTACAGATACGGTAGGATGGCTTTTGTATACTTTCAGGTGACTTGTCAGAAACAAATTTATGGAGTTGTTATAAGAGCTTGCCAAAAAAAAAAAAAAAAAGGTTTGAAAATATCTCAAATGAAAATAGACGGCTGAGTTGGTCAAATGCTTAAAAAAAAAACAAATTAAAAAAAAAAAATTGCTTGTCTTTTAATAGCTACTACCAAGTACCTGAGAACCTTTAATGTGTCAACCCTCTTTTTCTTGTTCAACTGACAACGTTCAGTGTTGTAGTGTTTAGAACAGAATGGAGAATATACAAAACATATCTGGAAATAATCACTATGAAACACCAAATATCACAATTATCTTGATAGAAATATATAATCTATACAACGGAGCCTGAAATAATAGATAAGTAATAGCAATTGTAATGATACTGGAATAAAAGCTGTATCCTAATACAGATTCCAACGTGTATGTTTGATACTGAGTGTTATATCAACCATTTTGAATATCTAAGTATTTCAGGGAAAGATAAGCAGATAGTAATGGTGGTTCTGGATTATTAACAGTCATTGGACAACTGCAGGACTGAAAGCAGTGCCTAGAACTTCAGCTGAGAAATGGGTTACTTAGGACAATTTATCTTAGTCTAAATATTTTTGGCTTAGCTCTTGACTCATTCAATCAATGCAACGTTTTCTCATTTGTCTGCAGGTATCTTTTTTGTTGTTGTTGTTTGATTTTTTTTCTTAAGAAAACTGTATCAAGCTGCATTTGAGTTTTAGAATGAGAAACTTGCTGTCATTTGCTTACAATAAGCACGGTCTTTTGTTACAATGAAGGGTGCATGCAAATATTGTAAATGGGTCTAAAATGAAGGAAGAGAACATAGTGAGAAGCTGATCCCTTTCTGTTGTGAAAAGGTATGCTTTATAGTTCTGATATGTTACCTAGAAGCCTACTAACTTGTCACCATCGGATAAGTTTTAGAGAAGGGAAATGAAATAATCTGAATTTTTCACATATAGAGTTTCTTCAGCAGCACATTTTCTTACACATAGATATGCAACATATACACGTATTTACCTCTACGTAAGGATGTAATTCAGACTGAAATTTCAGTACTGATTTCAAAAATAATGCTACAAAAAATGTTGTTTTTTTCTCTCTTCAATGCAATGTATATGGATTAGATGATTCAAAACAAATCATTAAATCTTTTCTGGTTTGCATGGCATTGGTTATTTTTGCTCTCTTCCTTCCTCTCTGCCATATGTCTATAAACCTATTGATTTTCTCAGTATTCTGTGTTTTTTTTTGTTTGTTTTTTGTTTTTTTTTTTGTTTGTTTTTGTTTTTTCCTTGTTGATGCAGTATATCAGTTTCCTTTTTATTACAGTTTTTTTGTTTTGTTTTGTTTTTCCTACTGATCTTTAGAGGACATTTATGTGAACTGAAACAAAGATGAGTTATAATGATGATGTAAGCTTGGGGATAAAACTGCATTGATCCAACATTGATTACAGTAAGGAAGAATAAATCACACCCTAGAAGAAAAGGATGGGGTCAATAGTTTTGAACCTCTTGCATGTTTCATATAATCTTGATATGTTACTTCTTCTTTTTTTTTTTTTAACCATACCACTATTTTATTTACCAGAAATAATCTTGAGAAGATTAAAAGAATATTGTCAAAGGGCTGTTGTCCAGATGAATATTTTTAGAGTCTTATATTACATATACTGGTATATGGTTAACAGCCTTCTATGCAGCTCTCCCAAGCCACTTAAAGATAAAGGATGGACCAGCCTGCATAACTAAAATAGCATTATATAAATGCAGAAATAAAGCAGCTAGTTCCTGTAAGGCTTGCTACAAAATTGCTTTCAAAGTTACCTTATGAGCTCTGTTCCTTGAAGACCAAGGCAAGTAGGGGCTGATCCTAAATGTGAAGGTTCAAATTAGAATAGATGAAATAAGGCACGTCTTTGAACAGATAGTCTGTTCAAAAACTGTGTTCAGTATATTAATCTTTACAAAGAATACAAAGTAACCTAGTAGTATAACTCTAGAAAATTGTTTTGTGAATAGTGTTTCTTAGAAGTATCCCTGCTTAGGTGGGGGTATCTCTGTGGTGTTTTAGCAGGTTTTCTCCTATGCAAGTACTAAATAATGGGAGTGTTCTCAAATGGCTCTTCCTATTATGCTGAGGGTAAAAGCCTGGAACAGAATGCAGGGGAAGAGTTCATAACTGCATTGGGTGCAGACCACCCTATTCCGTGTCATCAAAGGACATTTTTCTCAGTACTTAATAACTTGGCTGCTTCTTGAAGACAGGAGTCACTGACCTTTTCTCTCTCTAGTATTTTTGATGGAATGTAGATAGAACTGTGTGTTTCTAACAAAAGACATTTTCTGATCTTAACGTTTGCTATTTCACTCTGGTATGTGACAGCCTTCCAAGGCATGTTGTTGTGGAGATCAGGGCTCCAGTGGTGGAGACAATGCTGTGTTGCAGAGTTGGTTTTTTTTTGTATGTAGGATGGGTAGCTAATAATGCTGTGATCTAGTTATAACCTCCAACTTGATAGGCCTTACATTGCTTATTGGAAGCTAGAAAGGTATTTTAGACTGGGATCATTTTATACATTTTACAGTCATTCCCTTAGCATCTGCTACTAGATGCCTTCTGACACAGTGCTGAAAAACAGCTGTCTGCTGCTCTGTGGCCACTCACTTCTGTTCTGTATTATGATTCAAAAGTTAGTGTTTACTAGTTTTTTAAGTTCATATAGCTACAACTGGGAAGGAAAAGGCAATCACCAGAACTAATAAAGCTACTGAAGAATTTCTTAAAGTTCAATGTCTTTTTCTCAGAAATGCTGATTTGCTGAAACAAAGTCTTTGTTGCAGAAATTTATATATTAGTTTTGATAAGGACGGAGTTCTGAACCATCAATCTCCACAGAATTGCTGATGGATAGAAATAAACCTGCATCTCATACCCAAGGAGAAAGCCTCAGGGGCTTTCCTTCTTCCATGCATCAACTCTACTGAGAATGGTAGAGTTCATTCCAGTGAAATGTGAGAATGCAAAAGAGTTTCAGTTTTTCTTTATTTGATTATAGTCATTAGATATTTATTATTTTGTTAACTTATTATTTTTGTTTTATTATTTTGATACTTATTTTTATTACCTTGCTGAACAGTTTTCCTTCATCTCCTGTGAGGAAAATTAAGTTTGCATTTTACCATCCTGGCATAAATTGGGTGGATTCACCAAACAAAAATGTAACTTTGTGAATATATGTTCACTCTTAAAATAGACATGATATTGTGATAAAGGGTTGTGTGTGAAAAATATTAATTAGTTCTTCTCAAATTGGATATAGATAATTTTGACAAATTGCATGTTTCCGCAGACAAACTTACTAGTATTGTCCTTAAGTCTTGTGCATATTTTTGGAGAACCCAGCAGCTTAATCTAAAGCAAAGTTTTCCATGTTCTTGAATGTGGAATTGAATATTTTGTTCCTTTTAAAACGTTTCCTAACAGGGTGTTTAACTAGATGAGGAGAATTACCCTTCAGACTTGGATTTTCCAGAGGAACATAGGGAAAATTGAATCAGACATTTGGAAAATATTTTAGACACTGCAGGCCTGAGAGCTTGTCCCCAGGCTGGAATCCCATGCTGAGAGTTTGTCCTTCACTGCAGGGATGCAGTCTGTCTCCAGGGTGCACCTTGGGGTACTTACTACATGTGCTTCTGCATTAAGCAGCTGTATCATAACACAAAACCCGCAAAAAAGCTTTTCATGGCAAACCCCTACTCTGATTCTTTGTCTTAATGAAAGAACTAATAATTTTTGATTTTTTTTTTTAAAAAAAAAAAAAGGCTTCTTTCTGTAGCTTTATATTTCAGAAGAATCTCAGCTAAAACAGAGGGCTGTTTCAGCAAGATATTTTTGCAACTGCAGTTCAATTCTTGGAAAGAATGTTAATTTTCAAGTAGCTCTTGGAGAAACCTTGTTCCCTTTTTCATTTTTTTTTATTTTTAATTGGCTCAGGAAATCAGTAGTTCTTGAAGGACAGATGTTTGGAATGTTCTTCATTCTGATGCTGTTTCTTCTTCTGTTGTAATAACAAACTCATTTCTAGAGAGGTACCAAAATCCTCTTCCATCCAGTCAGCACAAGAAGAAGTCATGTTGTAGAAGATTTGGACGCCTTACAGTTACTCTCTTAACAAGTGCTTTGCTTTCTCATTTAGAGGGTGGGAAGACCAGCTTTGGCATTCCTACCTGATTTTTCCTTGATAATGAATTCTCTCCAAAGGAAAGGAGGAATACAGCTGTATTCCTCTGTAGTTTATGTTACAGTAACCTCTGGAGAGGAGAAAATAGCATCTGCTATTGCCTTCCTGTGCAGGAGTAGTTTATAGAACACCTCTTGGACCCCCAGTTGTCACCCTCAGCTCTGGTGGTGAGAAGCATGGGAAATGGGTGAGGGAGCTCTGTGGCTTGCCTTTAGGGGGGCATGTAGGGGAGAGAAACCTTGAATGTTTGCATACATAAAGCAACAGTGGTGGTAAGAAGCTAAAGAACTTGAACAGGTAAGGAAAAAACAACAATATAGAAGGATTCTCTCACAGAATAGAGACCAAAGTAGAATTAAGAATACAACAAAAGGAAACAGAGAAGAAAAGGAAACAACAGTGGAAATACAGAGCATAATCACTTGCAGAAAGAGTTTGATCACTTTGTTCTTATAATTTTCCTTTAGAAAAGGGAGTCAAAGGAAAAAGAATTAAGAGAGTAGGCAAGAAGAAACATAAAAGAATAATCTTAGATTAAATGCATAGTAAGAGAATTAATGTGGAAAATATTAAAACCATATGAAATATTTCATATGCCAAGAACCATATGAAATATTTCATTTTTCAATTTAAAAAGGACATGGATAGGAAGAAAAAATCACTTGGTGTTCAAAATACAGTAAGGACAATTTTGGGTGCTCTTCTGATTTCTCTTTTCAGATCTTTTCATTTTTCTGACTTATAGATCCCAACTCTGGTTTTTGCAGAACTATTTTATGAAATGCAGAATATAATAAAAATGCACCTAATTATGCATCCCTAAGCCTGGCTCTGTGCTCAATATTTAGGAGATCAGCAAAATCAACACCGGTCCTAAGGAAATGGATTTCATTTCATTAACAAGCAGACTATCTACTTGTATTCCAAATTTATTTTGTGGCATTTAATTCAACAAAGTTACATTATATGGTTACAACATACAAAATCACTACTCATTCATATCATGTCCTCAACAACTGTTTGTATTTTGAGCACATTGTGAAATCACACACTATATTCAGTGGATGAAAACTCCAATGGAATGTTGGCTTTGTATGTGTCTAGTCAAAACAGATTTAATGCAGGCTATTATCTACAGCTCTGGTAATTATTTGAAACCTTGGGTACAGTACAGTCCTGCCAAAAGGTGGAGATCGTGAGTTACTAGCCTGGTACTGTTTTCCTTATGACTTGCAGTATTTAATTTTTTGATTCTCCTCTTAAATGAAAACAAAAATCCACCACCAAGAGAGGATGAACTATTGTTGAAAGTCAGTATCATAGTAGTTATAACGCAAAGTTATCTGCTGTAGTACGCTGAAAATACTATCTAAAATATAAACACGGGTATGTGTAAAAGTGATGTGCCCTCATATTTTTTCCAAATTAAGTTGTGAATGAGCTTGACTTTGTATACATAACTTTAAATATAGGTTTTTGTTTGTTTATAACTTACCATGAGAAACTGGTGTTCACAGCTATGAATTTTTCATAATAATCCATGGAAACTTCACCAGAACTATTTGAGGTCGGTAAGCAGAAGATGTTAGAGAGGTTACATGTGAAAGCTTCATTGGCCATAATAAAGCTTTTAAAAATATAGGAAACTAGATCAGTCCAGTCATTTAAGCATTTTATTTCTAGAATACTGCTTAGCAAAGTACAAAATGTAGCTCATTAAAGATCACGTCAATGGCTATGGCAATATAAATCCCCCTAGTTCTAATTCAAATAGGTAATTGTATTTTATAACCAGTTAAAAGCCAAGAATTTGTTACAGGGAGAAGAAAGAGATAAGAATTGCTACTAAACAGCATTACAAACAGCTTTGTATAATCACACTTCAGTGGTTTTTGACTTGGTAAACAGCACAATGATATCAAATTGAAGTACTTAATCGTTAAATAAAAAACTGTGACCTATACAAGGTAATCCTAATTAAATCCAGGGTCTTGTGCACTGTAATTTATTGCACTCTTAGTGAGCTTTTTGCTTTCAAAACTAATTAGTGTGATACAAAGTGAATGTGTTCTGATTTCTTTTCCTTTGTATTCATAATTTTTTAGTACCTACTACCTATTCCATCCTGTTGTCTTCTCTAATTTGTCCTCAGAATAATACCTGTGCTATGTGGCGTGCTGCTTTCCTCTTACCATCACTTTCTCTTCACTTTCCCTTGCATACATACCATAGCTTGTTGTCCTCAGAAAAGTAAGTATGCTATTTCTTTAGCAAAAGGTGATTGCCTTTGGGGAAATCGTAAGTTCTTATTTCTGGGCTTTATATGTTATAAACGCTGCCTATCCAATTTGCCTTGCTAAATGGCATGCAAGGAGGCAACTAACTTGACTGATAGTAATTCTCAACATCAGTCTGGAATTCCCATATTTCTATGCAATCCATGGTCCTTATTATACCCAAAGATTTTAAATGTTATAGTATGCCCCTATCCTATAATAAGAGTAAATAAGGGCAAGGGCATTATGAAGTCTTTCAAATGAGATTTTTTTTTTTTATTAATTTTATCTGTCCATTGGCCCATAGTACTTAAGACTGTGTAGTCAGGAAGAAATGTCACCTGTCACTGGTTAACCTTGTCCACTAAAGCTTTATATGTCTTTTGAAGCAAAGCTCTCTGGTCCCTGTTGGAGATGGCACACAGCACTAGATGGATTATTTGATACTGTTTGTAATGGCAACTGCTTTTTTTTTTTTTTTTTTTTTTTTTTCCTGTGCATGTAGATCAGTTGTAGTTCTTGAGTTAGTCGAGAGAGCAGAACTTGGGCAGGGAATGGCATGATCTGGATATCAAGCTCTATGAGTTGGACTCCTAAGAAAAGGCATTTGAACAACCTCTAATATTTAATAGGATATCTAGGATTGCAAAAATATATCTTCAGTGAAACATTTCCTTGAACTGTCCTGTTCTGATGTGTCTTGAGCATTAGGCATTAATTTAGCCATATTTCAGCAATATACATATGTTATATATAGCAGAAAGTGTAAAAAAATAAATCTGTTCTCATATTTCCATTGTTATTTTTGGTCCTCTGAAAACATAGGTATTTTCTGGAGATCCAGCTCTGTCATAGATTTTGCTAACTGCAAACATGAGTGCTAGTGGCAAACAGTGAGATTCAGCTTAGAGTTGAATTTTTAGTGCTTATTTCTCAAGTTCTTCTGTTAATAAGTCTTGAAGTATGAAGTAATAAGATACTACCAATTTATTTTTGATACAGTTGCATTTATTAACACATTTCCATTCTACTGACTTTCCCTCATCCTATTTTTAATGTATTAGATCAGCATCATATATCTTCTTCTGTCAAACAATTCTGGAATACAATTACTATTTGAAGTGTAGTCCAATTTTGCATATTTCAAAGAAGCAAACAATACAGTATAGTTAAGATAGGTTGAAATTAAAATTGGCTGCTTTGGGGAATTTTATTGTCATAGAACATGACTCCTGACTACTCCTCAGTCATGTGGATATGCTGTTTATTTGGATTATTGGATATAAATCCATGTAGAATGGTCCTAAGAATATGAACATAGATGTTTCCTGGTAATTTCTGAAATGATCCTCAAAAAACAGAACTCAGTACAGTGTTCTGAAACTTGGGAACAAAAGAGAGCAGGATACATGAATTCTAAATTCTTTCAGTGTAGTTCATCTGATTTTTAATTCCAATTGAGTTTGTGGATTTTTTTCTCAATTTCATGACTTATTTTTTTTCAGAGGTACATAAAATTTCTGAGAGTTAAAAGATTTCTGTCAGTTTGCAATTTTTGAGAATCTTAGAATAGTACTAGAAGGACCTCTTGGCTACTTAATTAAAATCTGTTGTAGCTAGCCATGCCATATCTGTTTTATAAGCCAATGGATAAGCAGGCATTTTCAGTTTTGGTGACAAACCTTGGTTAATTTTAATTACTAAGCATTCCTTGTGTCAAGTGGCCTTACTCCTTTCCTTTTTTTCTCTTCCTCTGCTTTCAAGACATTTTTATTTTTTTTTTTTATAAATCCCACCAAGCAATCATTTACAAGTAAATGTATTCATTTGCCTTCAAGTAAATTTCATCCTGAAGTCCAAAGCCCCCCTTCAAACTGTCAGAAGTTGATAGGAGCTTTGTCTTTTGCTCAGATAGCCTAGAATTTCAAACTTATCCATTAATGCAGAGCTTTGGAGGAAAGGTAGGAAAGAAGTGGTTATATATTGAGTATAAAAGTGAAGAAAAACAGGAGCTATCTAAATTAATTCCAAACACTGATGAATAAAAAAAAGCATGAAAGATAACTCTGACAACAGTAAGTAAATTGAATATCATAAAACACATTAAAGTTTTTTTTTTTTTTTTTTTTGTCAACTACAACTCAGATTTGTATTTAATGCTCTCTGTTGAGGGAGAAATGAAAGAGGACGTTGCCTTATTGAGAAGCTTGAGGAATATAGAAGTGTCACTTATGTTTCTTTAAACTTTAACATACCTCTGAAAGGAAGAAGCACAAAACATCAGTAATAAAATGAATCTTGAACTTTTCTGGCAAGGTAGATTTGATGCTTTCTATGAACAGACATCTTGTTTGACTGGAAAAGATCTTGCTTCCAATTTCTTGTCAAACATGTTGGTTTCTTGCTGTCAAAGAGTGCTGTTCCATTTGTGGTGTTTCAGCATCAGTCTTTTGCTATTACAAAGCTGGTGCCGTTGGCTGTCAGGCCTGCACAGGTTCAATTGGCAGACTTATCTGTCTTCAGCAGGATTAGACAGAAATATGTCTCATTCACATGATGCTCCAGCCTTAGGCTGCACCAGCCCCAGGAAATTTGAGTACATTAGCTTCAAAGAAACTGTCTGCAACCCCTTCTGACAGCATACGCTACAAAGTACCCTCCAATTTATTCCTCAAGCTGTTTTCTCTGTCTTTAATATTTACTCTTTGTATTGCATAAATACTTTAGCACTTTTCTTGGCTCTGTCTGGCAGTTAAGTTTTATACTATAAAGTGTTAGACTGTTCTTTTTTTTTACCAGAAGTATACCTTAGTTTTGTGCTAATTTATTTCAAGATACAATGAAAAAATAGCAGCTAGTCCAGTACAAAATGGTCCTGGAGACAGAATATATATACATACAGCATGACAAGACAGTGCTTATTAAAGACATTCCCAAAATTGCCAGTGTATGCTGACATGAATAGTTTTCTTCAGAATAGCTTATATGCTACATAGCTTTATTTGGCGGAGGAAAGAGGAAACATATCACTAGTGTCTGTGAAGCTCTCATCATCACCTTATCTGTCACTGTCTTTTATTGCAATCTTACATTAAAGGAGCAAAATGTAACTTGAAATAGGTAGCTTCATTAGTCTGGATACATACAGTCATGCTTGTGTATTTACGTACACATGCACACACAACTGAGCATATATAACCTTGAATGAACATTTTATTTTCTAGGAAATAGCCTCTTGCAGAACAGTCCTAGTTTGCATGAAAAATATTAGGCCATAAATAGTGTTTATTCTCTTTGTGTTAAGATATGTCATTCTTCAAATAGTCTGCTGTTTAGTATTACAGCATTTAGTGGCTGTGTACACCACTTGTTATCAGTGATTGCATTGCTTAAAATCTCCATGTGCCTAATAGTAACATGGTCTGCCTTGTATTCTGTCATTTCAAATTGCACAGAACTCAACAACAGTGTATCCCAGCTGAGCCATGACAACTAAATAAAACTGCAAAACTTGAAGTTAATAATATTGCCAAAATCTTGATATTTATGTACCATACAAGGTTTCTTACTGTCCTGATGCACAGAAGAAATGAGATCTGCACTTCACTGTGAAAGCATTACTTGTTTTATTGCTCTGACTGCATAGAGCAGGCAGGGGTACAGAGAATGTGACCTTGAATGTGTCATGAGAACGTGATGCCTTAATTCCCAATTTTGACTGTAGCTGTGTTCACAGCATAAAAACCATTGGAAAGGTCCATTTCTACTGTAAATACTCTAACAGAGGGAAAAAGAAACTGGGGGGGGAGGAAGCATTCTTCCAAGGCAGATATATCCAAGCTGCATACAAGCTCACAAACATATATAGGCCTCCCTAGACATTTTTTGAGCATACAATACAGTAATATTTAAGAGTATAGAATTGTATATCCCCCAATAAATATATATATGAAAATATTATTATTATTTTTTTTATCATACTTAGAACAGGTCATCAGAAAACAAAGAAGGTGTTTCTCTTACAGTAGTTATGAAGAGATGTCTACACAATTGACCGTCACAGTATTTTTGAAGCTGTTTTTATGCCTTCATACTCTACCTATGGAGCTAGCCGATACTGCCTTGGACTTTCTCATGTACCAACAGTACACCTTTGAAAGAGAGCCAAGGAGTGTTTTTCAGATTTAAGCCTACACAGCATATTTTTGGACAAAAAGAGATGATCCTTCATTGTTGCAAAAAAGTTTCCTTTAAAAATGAAAAGGGTCTTAAATATTTGGCTTCCCTGAAATGTTTCTTCTTGTCTGTGAAATTTCATGTTCAGTGCAGACATGAAGGTATAAGATATCATGAAACTTCTTGCAAACATGCCATTTGAGCACTGAGATAAACCTTTCTCTAATGCAGGTGTCTTACAAACATGCTAGAACCTTTCAGCTAGAACCTTTCAAATCTCATCACAAACATGAGTATTACAGAGCATATACTAAGAGGAATTATTTTGGAAAACTATCTCTTAGATAACAATACAAGGAGACTGAGTTCAGGATGTGTTTAACTGCTCTTTCACAATGATGATTCTGATGATAGCTTTTCTGTTGTTGTTTTCTTCTGGGGTACTTACACCTTAGGTTGGTGGTGAGTATATTTTGTCAGGGTGCATCTATGACCTTTTCTGTACAAAAAAAAAAAAAAAAAAAGGACTGAGTGTGACTCTGAACAACTGCAGGACTAAGCTGGTTTCAGCCATGCTGGCCTTGATCTGAGAGTGGAAGCTTGTTTTTCTGCTGTCAGTATGAAGTGGCAAGACAAAAGGAGGATGTAGCTGACAGGTTTCAATGCAGAAAGAATATAGAAATTGTACTGGGGCTGGGAGTAGCTGCAAAATTGAAGTCTGTGGTGTCAGAAAAATAGTGAACCTAAGTGTTGGATAGGGAGAGTCTAGAAACCTGCAGAGATGAAGGGGACTAAAGATACCCAAGGTACGGAACAAATCAAATCCAATTTAGCTTTTAGAGTACAACTCAGAACCAGCACAGGTAAAATTTCTGGCAACATTAGCAGAGAAAGTGTTTTGGTCTAAGAGCTGTTTATGGGCTGTGGCTGTAGTATTGCATGATCTTTACATGGAGGATTTGCCACAGCAACAGGGAGATTGGATACTATATGTCTACAATGCATTTTTACGTGAAGCTGTGGGTTTCATGATTCTTGCAGCTAGTTTTCCCCACTATTTAAATATAAAACATGCATTTTTGCTGTCTTACTGGATTCTCAATTACTCTACAGTGTACCACTAATCAAGGGACATTTTTTTCAGACAAGTTTTCTTCTGTTTAATAATTAAACTAGTTTTCCATCTAATACCTGTCCATTATTCTTAAATTCTAATACCTATAAATAACCATGTTTTCTCCTAGGAAAAGGATCTGGCATTGCTAGTCTGGATTTATCTCTGTGCTGGATATGCTGGATATTCCCAGGGTGTAGATTGGTCTTTAGGTAGCTGCAACAAGAAGCTTTCTCATCCACCGGAGTGCTAATTTGAGGGTGATTTTTTTTTCTGATTTTTTTTTTTTTCTGTTTCATTTTTCATGAAATTTTTAGGAACTTGATTATCTTTGAGAACAGTGTTGTTCCCCACCCTGTATCCATTGGATTTTGATGGAATTAAACAGCAGAGTTTCTCAGTTATTGAGCTAAAAACTGAAACTGGCAGTGCGGCCATACAATTTTCTTTGCCATACGATTCAGGACAACACTACTCTAATACAGATACACCAATATTTAGCATAGGTCTTGGTTGTGTGCAAACCTTTTCTTCTGTCAGATGTGTATTTTCACAAGTATAAAAATCAGATTCTTCCCATAATCAACAGCAGTGATGCAACTGCTTGTGTTGGCAAAAAGATGGATAGGATAGGATAGAATACAGATGTTGCCTATTCATTCTCCCTGATGATTGAGTTAATTTAAAATATCATTTCAGTTAATACTGTATATTATTTTATACTGTATATTATTATATACACTGTATATAATTATACATTATAGCAACAGTTTTGAACCATTGCATCTTTTACTTAATCTTCATGAAGGTTCTCAGCAACAAGGGAATTTGACTAAATGTCTGATCTGTGCTGTTCTGAAAAGAAGCTATTACATTGTTAACTAGACCTTCATTTGTCCTTTGTCATATGTTAGCATCGGTAATGTTCTGATTTTGTGACTACAATATAGTTCTCTAGGGAGTAATTTACCCCAGCTAGACCATCTGAAAACAGGCTCTTCATGCTCATTCTCCCTTGGTAATTCAGCTATTCCTTCAGTAATTAATGCTATTTTAATTAAAATTTTATATATACCTCCCTTGTATATACCTGGGCATAACCTAAAGGTGTTTGAAAATGTTTATATCTGCTCTTTCTTACTTCAACTTTCCCCAGAACTGTCTCAGATTATTAAAATAGTAAAATAATGAAACTAGAACTGTACAAGTGAAGGGCTCATTCCTGTTTATTGCACGGGTTACAGTATGTGCCTGGGACCACTCTGAACCAGACCACACATTCATCTCTTCAGTTGAATCTCTAAACTGCAGTTAATATCAAATTCTGCACATCTGTTGGTTGTTGATTTTTTTTTTTTTTTAAAATCAGCCAGCACTTGTTACAAAAATTGTTCTGATCATACAAACACCCAAGAAAACCTTGCAGCAAGAAATATGCAATGCAATAAAATATTATTTTTCTGAGCCGGAAGTTGAAGCCACCATTTCAAGTTGCAGTTAAATAAGCATGTAAATGTCCTTAAGCCTTTCAATCATGTGTATAGCTATGGCTAGGCCTTTGTTTTACATCTAAATTAATAAAGAAAGTTAGATTTCGTTTCTACTTATAGTACTTACAGAAGTGTATTATTTTTATGACAGCTTCAAATTTCTGCTTTGGGAAAAATTAATTTAATTCAAAATAAATTACCATCAGGGTAAGAATCTTTGAATCCCTTCCATACACAAACATAGGCAATCATCTTCTAAATTCTAGTGTTACTCCTGGTGCAGGGAGGTTGTTGAGCATGTTTTCTTTATTCTTGTTGGGACACTAAGATTAAGAGCACACAGGAGAAAATGTTTGCTAACTATTGCAAAATGCTGTCTATTGCTGCTATTGTAGGCTGATGTCATTAAAGACAGCTTGGATCATCACGGTGTCATTAAACTTAAAGTACTTCTGCTCTATAAGCCATATCTGTGCTTTAGAGAGAGACAGCAAGTTTTGGTACTACTGCAAAACTTTTTAAGAATTCTTCATGTTTTTAACCTTCTCTCCACCCCAAAAACCTCTCTCAATATCAACACAGAGTATCAAGATCAAGGTGGGTTCTTCCTGGCACATACTTCACCAGTGGTGAACTTTCTGTAACCAGACTTCAGAAATGAAAGCATGAAGAGACAGTGTTTTAAATGCAGTGTCTTTGGGGAAAACAAAAAGCAATTGATGGTTGAAGGTCTGAACCAGCTTCTTTCTGGAGTCCAGGGAGCTATAGGATTTGCTGATGCTTCTGTACTTTGATGGTTTTGTCATTTAAATCCCTGTTCAAGACTGTAAATACTTGTAACTGACAGAAACGCTATTCTCTCTGCCTCCACTTTCTTTCTTCCTAAAGGAAGCAGGACTCAGCACTGGGATTTGCCCTTTGCCCTCCCTTTCCCTCTGCCTTGGCAGCTGTGACAACTTTCTCACCTCTTTCAACTGTCTAACACTCAAATTATGTTCAGAAAACACAGGCGCTGTACAGGAGAACAGCAAGGCATAAGGCACAGGGCTGTGGATGGTTGTGATACAGGAGGGAACCGAGGGAGGCTGAGCAGCCTGCCCTGGCCTCTAAAGCACCACATTATCATTCTTTTTCTCCAACGGCTGCTGCTCTGGCTAAAGCATGCCCAAGCACAGCCTGTCTGGATTTGTTCTCCTTTCATCCCTGCCCCCAAATCAAGAATGCCTCTGGCTGCCTTTAGATGTTTCTGCTGCTCAGCAGTGGGGCTAGCCCAGGTTAAGCAGTACAAGTATCTTTCTGGCAGCCTGGGGGAGCAATGGGCTCAAGGAGGGTGGTCATGCTGGATCAGAAAAGGATCTGTTTAGCCCAGCATCGTTTGGCAATGTGCAGCTGGCAGTGAGGGGGTGGGAGGAGGGGAGTGCATGAGAATGGGGGACACCCATGAAGAATGTACAACACCTGAGCTAATGGCAGGGGGGAGAGGTAGAAGGTCATTACAGGAAGGAGCACCATCTGGAGAGAAGTACCTGGACCAGCAGATGTTCTACCCATTTCTGATTTTTCCTCCCATCAAGAGTCCTTGGAACAGCCCCTGCCTTCCTCTCCAATCTCTTTTAACACATTTCTTTGCTTAACAATTTATTTGAACGTGCTACTTTATTTCATTGCCCCTGCAAAACTCCACCTTATCTACAGGGCAACAAGCTGTGAGTTGTCTGCTGATCTGTGTTGTGGTACCTTACCCCACAAATACACCGCGCCTAGGTGGCAGCCAGTGCTGGCAATGTCAGCCCTCCTATATCCCCGTCACCTTGCCAAATGAAATAGACTTCTTTTACTGTGCTCGCAATAAAGAAAAAACTTGCATTACCCTAGTTATAGTGCCTTTAAGAATTACAGTCCAGAAATAACACTTGTTATTTGAGCCAGCCTGAACACAGCAAGCAGTTGGGGGTTAGGACTACCAAGATATGGGTGTCTTAATCTTCCTGCAGAGAAATAAATAGGGAAGTACAGAGTGCAAGACAAAGAGGAGCACCTGGTCATTCTCCCTACCTGGCAGTCCTGTGTCCCTGCCATTCTTCCACAGGATGCTTTGCAAGGCTGCACAGATACAAAGGCAGTTGCAATGTCTGACAGTCACACTCAGTCTGTCAGGTTGCTCCCTCCCTACTGTTTTGAACACACTTCCTCTATGGTTTCTTTTTAAACCACTGTCTCCTGCTCCTAACTTGCTTTGATGCCACTGTTTGTACAAATGACAGGCTGCTTGTTAAGTCATTGCCATGCTCTAATTTTTCTTACCCTACTTTTACTAATTTTTCTCAGTCTATTTCTCAGCCAAGAAGAGAAGAAACATCTGCATGTCCACATTGAAGTCTGGGGGGGAAGCTGCTCAGTTGTTCCTGCCAACCAGACTAAGTGTTCCTTACAAAAGATCTTATTTGCTATTTACTACTGAAGTATGGGAACTGTAGGTAATGAACTGGCAGTGTCCCACTATGGCTACTGCAAGTAGTGCAAGCTGTCAGTATTGCTAAGCATATAATGGTTTGCCACTAGGTGAGGAGGGAAAGCAAGCAAACACAAATTACTTTATTACAGCTGTGTCTGCTATTTTGCACACTGTTGCAGCATAGATTTTTCCATCCCCAGTCTCATAATGCTTCTTCAGGAACTAGGTGGTAAATAAATTTCCAAGAAAGGTAGTCCTTTACAGTAGCACCTGAAGGGAAAATAAAGTGTTTTGTTTTGTTTTTAATGTAATATTTTTAAATATTTCTATGAAAACTACAGCATCAAATCCCATACTAAAAAAAGGATTCTGGTATAGATTTTTTTTTACATTTTTCTTAACTTTATAGGTATCTGTGCTAGTATGTGTTTGAGGTACTAATTTATTTTAAACATGTCCTTTTCTCACGCTAGTTAGATAAGTAAGGAAATAGTTAATTTCTGATATTTTAGTGACATTAGGTAGAAAAGCCAAATAGAAATGTTACATATATATTGGGGAGGTTGGTTGTTAAACTGTGAGCTGAATATGAGATTTTGTTCTGCAGTCGGACCTTCACAGAACCTTTTTTCAAGTGGGAGTGGAGTCTTGCAATTTAATCACACAAGACTATTTAGAGGCAGATTTCCCTTGTTTAGCACCTGTAGAAGGTCTAAAATGTGACTATTTGTCTCCAAGTTTGAGCATTTGTGAGGGTAAAATGTATTAACTTTTAAAGCTACTGAGAAATCAAAAAACAATCAAACAACAACAACAGCAACAACAACAACAAAACACTCAAATGTAAGCAACTTCAACATTTGTAGTCCAAGTTTTTAAGCTTATTTATCCTAGTTAAACCTGGAGTGGTTGTTGAGCTCACCCTAGATGACCTATCATTTTACAGATGTTTTGTGCACCTGCACTAAGACAGTTTGGTGTTCAGTGAAGGAATCTGACATGGTCTGCTTTAGATTCTGACATGGTCTGCTTTAGATTCACTTAGGTTTTTGTTAATTCATGTAATTTCCAATTCTCAGCTCCCAAATCTTACTTTCATCTGCTTTCATTGCACTCTTGCTTGGGAAGAATCACCACATATTTCTGTAAAAGTAATTAAAAGGTCAAAATAACCCGAGGAGATCACTTTCAGAATTACCCTTCTTTCAGAATTGCTTTCTGGCCAATTCTGTTTATCACTGCAAATGCCTCATCTCACACTTTTGATTAATGCTTCACATTTTGCATGAACAACAGAATAGCTCTGTACCTGGTTGTGCCTGACTACTGGTACTGTGGGGGAAAAAGATTCTTTCCTGATCTCCTCATAAATCCTCAGATGTCTTGAAACGCCCATCATTTTATCACCAATACGACAATCCTAATAGTGATTGATATGACTTATCTTTTCAAAGCCAGATTTCAAAACCTTCTCAAGATTCTCCCCAAATGGAATAAGTCCTGCACTTCTTAGTCTGCTTCCTCTTTGTATAGATTCCAAGTTGTATAGATTCCAATTGGACTTGATGATCCTTAAGGGTCCCTTCTAACTCAGGATATTCTATGATTCTATGATTCTATGATTAACTGTTTCTTTACTCACTTCTTTGGTGATAGAACAGCATGTGCTTGAATGGCAACTGTTTGGCTCTTGCACAAAGGCTACTTTAGCACTCATGCTCTTGTTCATGCAATGGCAAAGCAGTCAGTGTGTAACCAAGAATGAAGCAATACAGAGAGAGCAGTACTGTTCTAATGCTCTTCTTGTTGACATTTAATTCCCTGGATACTCTTTGAAATAGTTATTTTTTTTCTATAAAAGCAACACTGCTGTTGCCATTAACAGAATTCTTGACATCTCTTGCTCTAAGGGAATTTTTAGTAGCCATACATTATGTACCACGTGCATACCTGTGCATAGAAATAGAGTCACTGAATTGATGTAACACTTTATTACTGCCTACCTTTTTAAGCACTCACAAACGAGGCTATGAAAAATTAAAGGTAGCTACAGCGAAACTGTTGATCCACTAATGCAGAATTACTCAATCTGTATCTAATCAGCTTGATCCATCCTATCAATACCAAGATGAAAGAATAGTTTCCACCCTACTAGTAACTAGCCTTGCAAATACCTTCTTAAAATTGTCATGCTGAATTACATGGTTCTTATCATTTGCAGATCTTTTTTTGAAAGCAGCCCCAGGTTACATGCATATTGGATTACCACGCATCAAAGAGATTAAAATAGGTGTGTTATAAAGATAAGGGCTTTTTCTTATTCTACTTTCAAGAAATTGCATTAGAAAGACCCTTCAGAGAAAACAAAAAAAAAGGGCTCAGAGGAACTAAGCTGGAAGCAGCAGCACGCAGAAAATTGCAGAATGGCTGACAGGTTCCTGACAATATACACTGGTGCTTTGTTTCTTGCTTTAATGTGTGTTTTATATCCTCATGAAGAAGCATAAAGTTAGGCATTAACATGTGAGAATAGAAACTACTTACACATTATCTGCTCATTTTATAGTCTTGTGAAATTATAAAGAAAATCACAGTTGCTTTCAGATGCTAATTTTCTCAGGTACTCCTCACTAACAGACCTGATATGAATTTATAGGTGACCAAAAGTCTTTCAAAATGCACCCCTTGAGTTTATTCAACAATCGTAGAGGAAGGAGTGAGATGGAGTGACTATTTTTAGAGTTTATTTTATCATGAGATCTGGAAATTTAAAAGTTACATCTGATCCTATTCTCACAATATATTAGCAAAAAAGCCCACAACATGAAATTGTGAAGAATTCATATGTAGCCAGTCCTAAAAGTATTTAATAGAGGTAAATATACACAAAAGGATCAAAACCAATTACGAGATCATTGAAATAACAGTTAAAGTGTGAAAGAAAAATAAATTCTATTTGGGAGAGGAAAAAATTGCTTTTGAGAATGATATAGATGTCTGCCTTGTACCTTTGCTGACTGAGGCAGAATCCAAGCTCTGAGAGGTCCTTGCCCTTCGAGTTAATAATCCAGTTATTGAAAGCTGGCAGTTTATCTGATGATGATTTCAAGAGCCTTGGAGATATAATGATGAGAAGGTCTAAGATACTCACTAACTCAGCTTGAGAGATAAACAAAATCATGAATCTTGAGGTGAACTGTATCAAGTATAACTGAATAAAGGTTATCTGTCATTAAGTATGTTCTCTAGAAAGGACTGGTTTGGAGGCTTTGACTTACATAGTCCATTTTTACTGAGCTTTAGTTGATTAGCAGTTAACTTTTAAAGCACACATGCCTCAAGGTATCTGAATATTCTGCTTGGAGCATTATAAGGAATCCAATGAGTTGGTCTATGTTACCAATATCATAAACACTTAAAACTAAGTAAGCTATATTAGGAGGGAATAGAATGTAGTTAAGATCCTAGAATGTGAAGTGGGAAGACAAAAAACTGTGGGGGAAGATTTAATGCTAAAAACAAAACAGAGTAGGAAGCATGTAACCTGTGGTGGTCCAATCCTAGTTTGCCCTGAGGTGCCTGTGATGAATACCCTCCTTGTTACCCCCTGCAAGGGCAGCAGGGGAAGGAGGACCCCCCAGCCCAATTCCTCTCAGTATATCACATCAGGGGAAGAGAGGAAAATGTCCTTCATCTGTTTGTAATTAGAATGTTCAAATTGCATTTCAGGACTAAGCACCGTATCACACTAGTGGTGATTAATTTCTAAGAATGCCCAGTACCTATCACTAAATTAAAGAATTTGGGCATGTTGCCTAAGACTAACTTATTGACAGCTCAGCTTTCTTAAAGTCCAATACAATGCCTCCTGTATGCACCACCCTAGATCATAAAACAGTGAAGGGAAAATGTATCACTTGACTTTCTTAAGCATGCTACCATATTATGAGCTTGGAGTCACTCTGGACCCATCTCATGTGGTCTCTTATTCCAGTCAGCTTTTCTAAAATGATTTCTGGCAAAATGTAACCCTTCTCAGGGAAATAGCCTGCTTTGGGGCACAATTGGTGCTAGCATTTTTTTTTAATTATTATTATTATTTTACCATTGGGTTGGACATGAGATGGTGAAACTTACAGAGGAATAATTTCCCCTGTGTTATTTTCTCCTGTGTTTATATCGGGCAATATTTGAATATATACCAACCTGCTCTGTCAAATTAACCTTTCCAACAAATATTGACTTTTATTTTATTTTATTTTACTTTTGCTTTTACTTTTACTTTACTTTATTTTTTTATTTTATTTTTGTGTGTGTGAAATAAAAACTTAAAATTAATTCCATGAAGAGATGAGAAAATATCTCATATTTGCAGGGCTGCATTAATATTAGAAAACATCAGCTAATGTGTGCCAACTGATAGTTTTGTTTTTCACACAGATAAAACAAAATCTCAGCCCTTATTTGTGGATATTCATTTAAGAAGGTCCGTGAAACATTGAATGTGCTGATTCAAAGCTAAAAATATTGCTAGATTTCATGTGATACAATTATATTAATGAGCTTTTGAAGTCTTCACTTCTATTACTTTAGAATTAGTTACAGCACTGTGATTATTTCAAGGGAAGGGAAAAAGAAGTTGGGCAGATTGCTTTTTTTTTTTTTTTTGCACCCAGCAAACTTATGTACATTTCCCTTATATGCTTGATGTTTCCCATGCTTGATGTTTCCTTATTTTGCAGACGTATCTTTAATTATATGATTTTATTCTCCTTCCATCACTTCCTCAGAAGCTCCTGATACTTAAGCCTTCCATCCAGTTCTCTGCCTGGTGCTACTGATTCTTAGCCCAAATAATCTGAGTCCAGACGATTATAATGTCTTAATTAAAGAATTTTCATTTCCTGTAAGGAATAAGAATGTAGATCAGATGAATTAATAAAAGCCAAAGATCTTTTTTTATGCTAATAATTTTCCAAATAAAAGAAGGAGAATCACAGAGTATATGTCAGCAGTTTAGTATCCTCAGTGCAATGCATCAATAAGTTTTTAAGATCTCGTGGCTCTTTAATTTCAAATTTAATTAGGCTGTATAATTCTCATAGTAATTTCTTTGAAATAAATGCATCAATGCATTCAAATATTGGATTTCAGCACTTGGAGTGGAAAGCTGGTCTCTTCTGTGATATCACGAAAATCTTATGGCAGTATGAGAACTAAATTGATGCTTCAAATCAAACATTGCTACCTAGTTCTTCACAGCTGCCAGCACCTAGCTAAGCTAAAGATGTCCGATTGCTCAAATTTCTGAATTTTGCTAGCTTACCTCTTACACACATCACTTACCTCCAATTCTTTGTGTATTAGTGTGTAAGTATCATGGGTACACAATTCCTGAATCGTGAGCTTTGAAATTCTCACATGGCTAAGAGCTGCTGGGTGTGCTAGAGCACAGAAGTGGGGGAAGACTTGCAGTTCTGCTGTGTACTGAAATGTCTCTCCTGGTAGAGTGCTGGTCCATCATGTGAAGGGGAAGGAAAAGACAATCACCAGCTGTGAGGACTGGATTCAGTGTCCTGCAGCCAAGGACCTGGATTAGGAGTAGCTCTCCAGGAGGTTCAGTCCCTTTGTTAGACAACCAATCCCCTGCATTGCAACCATGCCCAACTGGCTAAGAAGCCACTTGCAGCTCAGAAGGCAGAGTTTGTCCTTCCTGGCTTTAGCATCTCTATGCCATTCTCTCTGAAGACTCAAGTCATGCAGTAACAGGTTCTGTGTGATCTTAAGAATGTCACGTTGATTTTTTTTTTTTTTTAATCAATGTTAACCTATTGATCAAATACCAGTGACACTATCTGCATAAATAAAATTGCTGAGGGAAATATTGCTATATAATAACTGACAGCAAATGTGGTTGTTACTGCATCCAAGTTATGCTTGATCCAAGAGTTTCCAAATAACTTTTGAAAATTGCAAGTAAAGTATTCCGTCATTTTTCAGTTTGTCCAGCTACTTCTGTTATTTAGTTTAGCTATGTACTGTGCTTAAATAGTTCCAAAATCTGCAGGGGAAAAAACAAACAAACAAAACAAAACAAAAACGTCTCTTTTAGCCATCGTGTTAGGCTCTATTGTCTTTTTAGTCTTGTGAGAGTTCTGAAAATGTTGGGAAGAACTTGCCATCATTGGTTTTGACATATTGCTAGATTTCTATTTCATTTTTGCATTACCGGGCACATGTAAATGAAGGATATTTTTGTTTTCTGTAAAAAGCAGAATAGTTATAGAGGGGGAAAAAAAAAAAAAAAGAGAGAGAGAGAAAGAAAGAAAAGCAGATGTTGCAGTTATACTTACTGCCTAAAGAGCTACAGGTCTGGCAGCAAAGCAGAGGACCTTTGGTTCAATACTGAGCACGCCTGACAGTTACGCTCAGCTTTGATAAATGATTAAGTATGCTGAAATGTACATTGCTTAAAGCATCTGTGGCTGAGTATCATTTTTAGGGCAGTATATCAAGGGATTAAAGTAAAAGAAAGGAGTTCTTATCATATTAAAATAACCCTTTAGAAGTAGGCTTTCATTCCTGCTGCATTCAGGAAAACAACAATGCTCTGATTCTTCATCTTCACTCTTCTCAGATAACTTTTGTCTTTGTCTTTATACAACTGGGTTATACATTCTTCTGAATAAATAAGTGGCTGGTTACCAGAAACATAAAAGAAACCCTGAACTTTTTAGAGCATTAAATTACAGACAAATGACAAGGATTTCTTAATGTGAATACTATTTGTGGTAGGCTTCAGTAAAACCAATCTCATGGTATAAGTGTGGAAACTTTAGTATGTAACTTAAGAATTAATCTTTTGTAGTTAAGATGGCATTAGTTTATAAGCTTTAAGTGGAGAAACTGGTTTAATCTAATTTTCAGAATGGTGACGATTTTCCTCTGAACCAAGACAGAATCCCAGTAGATAATTAACTGTCTATGGGTTTTGAGCTTCTCGTTCCAGAAGAGCAAGACTAAAAGTTTTTTTCAGAACAAGAAATAGTGGAAGAAAAATGATTTACATTTAGATGTGTCTGTAATAGTATTAATTTTCATTTTCATACTGTAGGTAGTTGCTACGGAAGAAAAGAAAGTGTCTAAACAGGTGTACAGCAGTAGGTTTTGATTAGCAAACAGCTTTTTTTTTTTCAAATTTCAGGTCAGTGCTGCAATTACTGAATTAAAATGCAAATGTATATCATATTTTGTTAAATATAAAGCTAGAGTTCTGATCACTAATCAGGTGCTATAAACTAGAATCTTAGCTATGATTTTTTTTATTTTTTATTTTTAGTGAAAGGATTAATAAGGGGCTTCAGGTCTGTGTAGCATTCAGTCATAAATAATGTATAGGTTCCTTGGTGTCTCAGAAACCTTTCTATGTTTGCTGCAACACACAAGTTCTGTCAGAAAATATGTTAGGATTCTCAATCCTTCTTAAGATTTTGTGACCAGAGTCAAAATGTCCCCAGAGTTTTATGGCATAAAGTGACTGTGAAGCCACACACTTTCCTTCAAAGGTAATGAATTTTAAGCTTCAGTACTGCTAAAATATTGTCAATCATGTAAAACTTGATCTGATGTCTGCTGAGGACAATGAATGTTCTTGCTTCAGTGGGCATCAGATCAGCCCTTACTCTTCAATCTTCACTTTTGTTAGTGTGATATCTTGAAGTCTTTCCAGATACTGTGTATGTTCCCACTTAAGGTAAATAATGGATCAGAAGCTTTTTCCCTTTTCTACCTTCTTAGAACAGGCATAGATGATGAAGTTGATAAGTTTTGGGGGAAGAAGAAAAAAAAAAAAGTTAGAGGTGTTAAAAGTAAATGTAAAGTCCAGTAACAGCCACTATAGAGTTACCTGGAACGATAGGGCGAACAGGAGCAGAAGAGCAGACAGGCAAAGTCAAACAGGTTTGAATTGACCCGAGGAACTGCTAGTTGCTGTTCTAGTTGTTCCAGAAGACAAAAGACAAAGATGGGAGATCAGTGAAAGGGGAAACAAATTTACCTCCACAGCTCATGAGCAGCTTTTTCTCAGGACTTACATTTTATTTTTTTTTTCTGAATATTTTAATGAGAATAGTAAAGCTTCTTTTGTTAAAAAACAATTTCCAAGAAAGTCAGACAGTCATCAGAATAAAATGGAGTTGCGGTGCCAAATTTCCATTCCTTTAGAGAGATTTCAGATGAACAGTATCTACACTGTGTTTAACAGTGACTGTGAGAAGCTGGTACGTGCTGAGTGGACACTCCTTTCTGCTCCTTGACTACACCTTGTGGTTTAATGTAGTATCACCAAATTCAATACAGTAGCACCATTTTTGTAATTACATCAAGAAAGTGCAGCCTGTTATTCATAAGCATGCATACAGCAAGCAGAGGAAGGAAGGATCTGGAGGAAGTTTCCCTGAAGGCTGCATTGCCAGAGTCTTCCTGGGCACACTTCTTCATATTTGTGTAAATTAGGTATGCATTTGTTCTGCTGTAACATCTGTAACATTTGGTCTAGTATCTGTAATGTAGAAAAAGGATAAAAACAAAAACTCTAATAACAGTTAAAAAATGTCTGCTGCATCTTTTTAAGATAGTGAAATTATCTGCACACTCTGATGAAGAAGAGTTAAAAACTCTAACACTTTTTGAGTGCTGTTTATGTATTAGCAGTATGGAGCAGTTGAAAAGTCATATTCAGCTGAAGAGTCATATTTTCAAGGGCTTTTAATTTTGCATGAACAACAACATTGAAGTGTTGTGATATATTTTTTCTTGGTCAAAGAGAATTGTGCCTCACAAATTCTGAAGCTTCCATTTCCAGATTATGAGCCAGTGTCTTTTTGTCAAATAGGAGAAAAAAAAAAAAAAAAAAGAGAGAGAGAGAGACTGAATCCAGTAGCATTATCTTTCTGCACTTGGCCTCCAGAGTCAGAGAAAAGCACCCTCAAACATCAAATCTCTCCTCCCTATCATGTGTTGCTGAAGGCTGTTGGAGTGTGTGTCAGTGTCTCAGAGGACAGGGCATAATTTTCCTTTCAGTGGTTGAATTGGGATGATACCCTCTGCTTAGGAAGTTGTGCAATATTTGCAAAGATTAAAAAACAATTTATATCTACCACCAAAAAGAAAATGTGATAGGAGGTGGTCTTGGTCTTGCAACTATGTATAGCTTGGTCTAAACAAAACAAAGTGATGGTGTCCTTATAAAATATATTGATGACACAACTCCTTAGGCCTGGAATGCAACAAGTGAACTAAAATGTACAAAGTGCAATGTTTTGCATTTAAAAAGCAAAAACTAGTAATTTCATCAATAAGACATACTCTTCAGCTGAGGGGAGCAGAGGAGCAGAAGGGCCTTGCAGCATTAATTAGTTAGATATTGGCTTGAGGCCAGCTGTAAGATGCAGCTGTTTTTCACAGCTGAACTTTTCAGCTGAGATAAAATCAAATCTCATCTGCAATACCATGTGCTGCTCTAGTTAAATAATTTGAAAGATGTTGGAATACGTGAAGCAGAAATGTCTTAAGATGGATGCAGCTGAGGGTCTTGACAACCCCTTTTGGACTCTGGAAATGAAAGAGATGAAATGGTTAAAAATCATCCCTTGAAGATTTGCTCAAGTAACAGCATAGTACCTTGTGGCAGGAGCACCATTGCTGGGTTTAAGAGACTGTACCTTTTCCCACCATATGAATTTTGCCACCAAGGAGAGGAGAGAAACTTCAGCCTCCATATTCATATCTGTGCAATATCTGCCTTTTGGTGGAATCCTTTTAGGAATATTCCAACAAAGTAAGAGCTAGGAGTAGATCACAAGATCTACTAGTAGATCACACAGTCTAGCAATCAAGTAAGTGCAGGGAGAAGAAATTACTTCAGGGAAAAACGGGGGGCAAAATCAGCACTGTTGCAAGTTCAACTCATTATGCATCTCTATGTATATAAAAAAAATATATTTTTATATATATTATAAATATATAAGCACTCACATGGTATGAATAAATGATATCTGGAGGTCTAAGAATTTTTGGAGTCCAAAGACTAGTACTTATAAGGGAGATTATAAAAAATGATATGCTATAGTAGGCATTTTCACTGAATGGTACTGAAAAGTCCTTTTAGCCATGTATACAGAGCTATCAGTTCAGAGCTGGGAACATAAGTTTCTAGATACTTATGCAGTGGCATAAATTACTGGAATTTAAAAGCCTGTATGTCATACGAACAATATTTTCTAATCATAGAATCATTTATGTTGGAAAAGCCCTCCAAGACCATCTGGTCCAACCTTTAACCTAGCACTGACAAGTCCACCATTAAACCATTTCACTAAGCATCAACAGAAGCACCAACATGATTTTTGAAGACCTCCAGGCATGGTGACTCAATTACTTCCCTGGGCAGCCTGTTCCAACAGCTGACAATGCTTTAAGTGAAGGAATTTTTCCTAATACCCAACCTAAACCTCCCGTGCTGCAACTTAAGGCCATTTCCTCCAGTCTTATCACTTAGTGCTTGGGAGAAGAGACTGATCCCCACCTCCCTATAGCCTCCTTTAAGGTAACATCTAATGTTCTAATGTGATGGAAAAGTAGACTCAATCCTACCTATAAACAGCACATGAAATACCCTGTGACACACACTGTTCAGTTCTATAACAGCATTCCTATAAACCATACACAAAATGGTAATTTCATGCAGCCTCAAACTCATAGATTGAATGAGGTTTGGTAATTAAGTGTTATTTTTCATAGGCTATCTTTAGATATATTTGTCAGAATGAGTCAAAAAGCTAGAAATGCCCTATTACGTGGTTGTATTTGGTAAGATATCAAAGCTGTTAATGGATCAGTAGAGCAAAATAGATTATTGATTTTCTCAGCTATTAAATGAACAGATTATGCACTATATCAGGGATAAAAATTTGCAAAGTATAGATCCCTAAAGATGTCCATTGCCTACAGGATCAAATGCAGACAAAAATGCATAGAAATGCTCTTCAGTGGAACCAATAAATTCAAAGAAGTTGAAAGCCTGTATTTCTGTAATATACAAAGCATTTAGGTTATAGATCTTTTTTTCTTCCATCCTTTCCTTCCATGCTTTGAACAACAAAGTTCTGAATTTTTAATTTTTAGAGCAGTGGAATTCTAGCTGTAGACATCAACCCCTATGGATGTTTAATCAGATAATGTTTGCAATCCTATTACAAGCTAACCTATGTTAGAGGCTTGTATTTTTTCAATGAGCGAGAAAATGTCCATGGAAGATAATATTCAAGGAGAGTTTCAGAGCTTAAGCTTGCCTTCTTTCCCCCCTCCACCCTTCCCATCCAGTTTTATGGCACTGTCTGCAAGACTTAGACATCTTATACTTTAACACTTAATTGTGGAAAGTTATATTTATATATATATATATATGTGTGTGTGTGTGTGTGTGTGTGTGTGGAAAGATATATATATATAATATATATATTATACATAGCACCATCAGATATTGCCAGGTCAGCTCTTAGATGTGCTCTGCATTGGTTCCTGTGGCACACCTGTTTTATTTATATTTCAATATATCTGAATTTAAATGTATCATCTGTGATGTATCTGAATTTAAATGTATCATCAGCAGGTGATTCTTGTTCACAAGAAAGAGACTTCTGTTAAATACAGGAGCCCCCCAGGATTTTTCTGTTAATCAGGAGTAAATTTCTACATCAAGGCCCTCTGTGGCAGAGGCAGCAGGGGCTATTTCTCCTACCTGTCTAGGGCCCAGGTCACCTGTGTGGCTGCAGATTCAAACATGTGTTGCAATTTTTGGAAAATGATTACTGGTAACAGCAGGAGTTTGATGGTGATTTTGTTTCATTTGGGATATCCAAGGGGCTTGTTCTATGTATTTGTCTCATGAAACCGTAGAGTGTAACAGGTTGTAACAGGCCTTAAAGATCATCTAATTCCAGTCTTTCTGCCATGGGCAGGGTCACCTCACACTAGACCAGGTTACTCAAAGCCAGAGGTCTTCCTAGAAGCTTTATTCGTTCAGGATGTTGCTCCATTTTACTGCATAGAGAGAGCCCTGGGAAAGGTAGATGTTAGTGACAGAGGTGCTGCCAGTACTTTCAAGAAGCTGCCCTGAACTTTTTCCTAAAACCTAGGTATGCAGCTATGTATTGCCGTCTCCACGACTAGTTGTGTTCAGTGTGAATAAGATTTAGAGTATCACCTTGACATGAAGAAAGAATGATGGTAATAGAGTAGATAGTTCATATCCTTTTTTTTTCTTTTTTTTTTTTTTCTTTAAGATAAGGTTTTGTTTCTCTTGTTCAAGAGATTTGATATATCTAGGAGTTACTTTTTGAAACGTGCACTAACATTATGACTAGGTAACCTACATCAGGATTCACATTTCTGTTGTAACAGCTTTTCTGTTGTAAGTAACAGTTTTCTTTTCATATGAAATAACATGTTGAGTGGTAGGGGACATAGGCTGTCTCATGTTTCATGTAGGAAAGATGTTGTGTCCAGCTAGTTGCTGTGAAGCAAACATCTTTCTTCAAATTTGTTCTGTGTGAGTATCCCTCAAAGAGGAAGCCCAAAAGTGGATGTTGTTTCTGTTTTCCTTTAAATTAAATTTTACTTACTTATCCATCAAGTATCTGATTTTATTCACTCCTTCATTTCGCGAAGTGCAAAACACAACCTTATCTATGAACCTCTGTGCTTTGGGGATTCAGGTTGTCTTGATGTCTCTCCCTCTCTGTCTTCCTGGTTTTTAAAGAGCTTTTGTTTTATTTATGTGCATGCCCTTGGAGGCATTTTCAAAGTGACATGGCATAGATAAAATTATAACCATTTTAAAGATTGATATATTAGGGTACAATATGTGTTAAGTGGTGTGTAAATTTAAGCTTGTTTCTTATTTTCATAATCAATCTTGACGTCTTTTCCACTAGCCCTCATTTGCTCTGAGTAATGTTGCAAGAAGTGACAGCAAATTTTTTTTAAACCATACATTTCCTGAAAAGAATTGTATGTCAAAATTACTAAATATAAAGCAAATATATAACTGATTGTAAAATGCTCAGTAATGCTGAGTATTGCAGTGTTGTCATTTGCATTCATCTTACTTTTATTACTTCAATATCTTCTTATTATTTGCATTCTTTAGCTACACACTCTATTTTTATACCCTACTTGTAGTTAAATTAGAATATTCTGTCAGTGAGCGCCAAATTATTCTGAGATTATAGTCTCTGTCAGAGGTAGCTTTTTATTTCTTCCATTGTATTTTCCTAGATTTTCTGAACAGTTCACTTGAAGTTACCCTCTCTAGTTTTGGCACAATAAATCATGAGAGTTCAAATTACCTAGGGTCAAAAACCTTTTTCCAGAAGGACTTGCATACTAAATGTATTAAGGAATGTGTTGTAACTCTTAAAAGGCAAAGTGATGAATAAGTTATCAAAGGAACTTTTAACAAGAGTGGAAGTAATATATATCCCACAGGAAGCTATTATGAGACCATTAATACCACAAGCCAAAGTTTTACTTACTGAATATAATCTAAATTGCATTGAACTCACCAACTATCGAGGGAAATAACTCAGTTGCTGTGGCCTTGTGGTTGATCCATTCATTTTATTTTTCAAAATAGCTTTCTTCTTCCACTCTTTATTTACACTAACAGTTCAAATAAAATTATATGAGCCACAGAGATTTGGAAATCCATTGTTCATAACAGGGTGGTGTTCTTTGACTATGAATAATAGAGAAATTTTCCCTCATTATCTACATGTGATGCTTCCAAACCTCAAGGTTTTTGTGGTCATCTTTCCATAAGGCAAAGTTTCACTGGATCAGATCACCCTATCAGAGATCACTCACTACACATTAGGAGGCGTGCAGTAAAACGTTACAAATGGCAGTACTTGAGCCATACGGTGCTCCACGTGCAGTATTCTTTTAGACAATGAAGCGTGTTTTAGACACGTGAGCATGGCCAGAACAGTGCTGGAGCAGCTGCTTGGCTTTGCTGGAGTTCTTCATGCCTTCCAAGCTGAAAGTGTGCTTCTGGGAAATGATGGCCAAAATGACTTTGCAACTTACCTCACTTAGAGATGAGTAAGAAGTGGTGGCTAAGGGAGCAGCTTCTCTGTTGTGCAAACTACCTGTAAATCATGAATGCTGAGCTGCTGTGGATGCTACAGCAAGTGCTGGTGTGCAGGGAGAAGAGGAAGACAATTTAGGAAGTGCAGGGGATTGATATATCTCTGTGCCATGTTCATCTGTAAGTGCCTCATGAAGAGCACTTGCCCACGAGCATGTTCTGGGGTGAGGCCTGGCCCTGGCTGTAGATGCTATTGGAATCAGTGGTGGCTCTTTCCTGGCCAGGACCCTAGCAGCAGCTGCAGTCTGCTAAACCTGCTTGCACAGGTCCCAGCTTGAGGACCTGCAAGTGCCCAGTCCTCTAGCAAGACAGCTTCCTGGTAGCTCTGGCCTTCATATCTGCAAGTCAGAGCTGTCCAAGCAAGGATGGTCATCATGCTTATCCTACCAGCGCTGTCTCATCTGTCACTGAGCCATCAGTAATGTGGTCTTGTTGCTGCTCCTGCACTGACACCTCATCTGTCAGCCCCAGGGCCATCTCCTGTCTGGTGCTGGCTGCTGCCTGACATCCCCTCCTGCAGCTAGATGATGTGACTGCACACGACTTGCTGTTCTTTCCTTTCCCTTTGCCTTCAAGTGCTGTGGGATGATGGCAAACAGCTGTTTCCTTATGAATTTTCTCATGTGAATCCCTGAGCGCCACTCCAGGCAGTTTTATTGAGCACGTCTTTCCCTTCTCACCCCTTTTGGTAGCGAGATTAGCTTATCCTCATGAGTTAAATAAATACATCCTCACAACTGATACTGACTGTGCTACAGTTAAGTATTACCAGCACTGTTTTAACCTGGAATCAGTTAACCTCATTTGTTCTTGAGAACCAAAAGGCACGTTGTGTAAAGACAGAATTTTTACAGTTTTTGCTGTCTGGCAGAGTGAGATCTCATTTTGATATATTTAAAGAAAATGGCTAGGTCAAAGAAAAAATAAGTTTCTACTTGGACTCTGGTTGTTTCCAGAAGAGAGGAAAACCAAGGCAGGGCAGGATGCCTGCATTTTCCAACCCAGATGGTTAAAGTTTCCAGCACTCTGCATGGCATTCATTTTAAACCAGGGCTCCTGCAGTGTCCTTGCACTAGAAATTTTTGTAGGTAACTTGAGGAGATTAAAATTCCACCTATTGCATAAATGTATTATTTCAAATATTTCTCGTTTGTATATTGCATCTGTGTGTGCTTACTGTTGGTAAGCTGTGAGAAGAGATTGATCATGAAGCCCACCAGGCACTGGCTATAGCCAGAGCCTTCATTTCCCCACTGCTGTCAGCTGAGCCAGACACGGGGCTAGCTGAAGAAATATCACTGAGTTTGAAAGTCCCATATTGATCACAGCCAAATACACTTCACTCCTATATTTTCTTAAAAAATAATAATAATAAAAAAATGAACACGGACAAAATATGAAGCAAAGAAACTTTGCACCTTGAAGGTATCACAAGTCTGTACAGAAGGATCCCTAAACTGTGTCGCTCTCTCATGGTGAGTCCAGGTTATGCTGTTTTTGAAGTCAGTGAGGGAAGCCTTTGCAATTACATATTTCATCATACAGGTACCAAATATAGGCCATATATTTTATGGTACTAGTTTCTTAACCAACCCCATCTAAAATATTTATTAGTGTCTCCATTATATTTTGGTAGGCCATTAACCTCGCTTTCCCTTTCAAGCTCATCAAATTAAAACATTATCCTAAGATACATAAGAAAAAAATCAATTAAATAGGATAAACTATCAGACAATTCCCCCCCTGTAATGGAGAGAACAAAGCAGAGGATCATGTCATTTTTGTAACAATTAGCTTCAGTGGAACAAAAGCTTTTGAGAGGATTCTACTTCTTTATTTATCCTTTCTGTTCTGCATTTTTAGAGTGGTGCATTCAACGATCGATCATACAGCACATACCAAATAGCCAAGCAGTCTTAGTTGATGCTTATTATGTATGCCCTTCACATTTTTTGGCAGCTTCACTTCTATGACTCATTTTATCATGAGCTTCCACTTTGATGGCCTTTAAACTATCTATCCATAGCTGTTAAAATGACTGCAAAGCTTGAAATTCTTTCTTGGCACGACTTAATTCTATAACCCAATTAAATCAGATGGTGTGAGCTGTTTCTTGAGCATCCTTGCATGTATCCCTTATTGCTCCATTTTCACTTTTTCAAATGTTGAAGTTTGAGGAAGCCTAAGTTTCTCACCTTTGTTTTCATGTAATACAACTAGAGCTTCTTTGTCATGAAAGTGAATTTAATAGGGACTTAAGGGTTGAAATATTTAAAATAGATTTTTTAATTTGTCCATGACAAAATTCAAATGTGTTTTTGCCTCACCTGATTCTTAGGAGTATGGCTAGATTAGATTAGCATACCCTGCTGGGACAGATATGGGCTCTCAAATGTCTGTTTGTACTTGTTGTTGCTTTTCCTTTCCTGAGAGAACCCTTTACATGCACACCAAATATCCTTTTCAGTTGCAGAGTGTGTAGAATAAGAAAGTGTTCCGCGTGAGCCTCTCTGTATTGTTACAGTACAAGATGGCGTACATCTCTTCAGTTTGCATTAAAATGGTCGTGCTAAATAGAATTACCATCTGTCTGTTAAGTACACGCTAATCCCACTTCTTATTTGAGTCCTATGTAGGAATCTGCTGCTGCCCACCGTTGGAAACAGAGCAGCAGGTTTGCCACATATGGCAGTTCTGCATTTTGATTTCACATAGCGAGCTCTTATGATCCTGAGGAGGCAGGAGGAGGTGTAGTTATTTATTATTAGTAAAATCTGTGCAAGTATGAGAGAAGGTTCGCTTTGGCCATTCACTTGAGGGCAAGGAGCAATGTTTATGCCTGCCTTTTTTCTGCCGGTCTGTCTCCTGTCACGGTTTAAAACACCTCCAAGCTGACTGGTGTTTGGGAAGTTCTTGATAGTTGTCACAAAGATACTAGGATATTAGAATGTCAGAGGATAGGAGACTCCAGGACCATATAACATTATTTTTTTATTTGGTGAATTGAATATAATAATTAGAATTTTATCATCATGAGTTTTACTCCTTTTCATTAAAAAATTTGTGTGTGATGTTATGTGATGATACTGTAAGACTTAGCTGTGGGATACCACTGAGGTGTGCCACCAGCAAGAGTACTAAAAATGGTATATAATTGTGCTAGAAAAACTGTGTTAACAGCAAATCACAACATTGTAGAATAAAACAGTTATAATTTGGTACAAAGAAGAATGCTGTACTAATCTGCATTGGTAGCTCTATGGAGTTGTTGTTACAATTTGCAGCTATTCTGCTTCACAGAATGAGTTTATTCGGTGTTTGATCTAGACAAATTTTGACCTAATTTTAAGAACTTTTCTTTAATATATTTATTTAACTTGTACAATGTATATTTCAATACTAAGGAGGGAATGCTGCATATATTTGTGATAGCTATGAGCAGATATCAGTTAATTTTTATAAAATAATGACCCAAAATCAAATCAATGCCTTTTTTTTTTCCAAGTAAGAAATGAGCAGTGACATTGGGTGACTTACACGAAGTAAAAAAAACAAAAAAAAAACTAGTGTCAGAGCCAAAGTGTAATTATTAGTAATCCCAGTTTCTCACAAATTTAATTGGAGCACAGCTTTCTCTTGTTCAGTATTTATTGCTAGGGAAAGTGACTTAGGGAATAGATTGTCTTCCTTGACTGTATTTGCGTATCATGTCAGATTATAAAAATTTAAACTCTTCTTCAGGAATTATTATGTATTTTCTGTTCAGCAGCAGCATGTGAACTGGGGAGTGTTAAATTGACAACACTGGACAGAATCACTGTGCTAAAGAGAGATATAAGGGATGTCACCCTTCACTAGTGTTTTCTATTTATTCAGTTTTACATGCATAACATTAATTTGAAGAGTTACTAATGAAATGCAAGTGTGGAGGCCAGATTGTGACCTTACTCACTCACTGAATACATGGCATTCAGAAGAATCAGGATGGATTTGTATTGCTTAGTTTTCACTTTTGAGCTTATATCAGATGAGCTATTTATAAGTCAACCCCCTTTCTGTAACAAAACAAAACTTTTCTGAAAAAAAAAAACTGCTTTATGCTAAAAATTGTTATCAAGGGGTGGCAATGCAAAGAACAGAGAATTTGGAATGGCAGATGTTCCTGTACCTGTATATTTAAATGCATATTTATAATTAGAAACAGAAACTTGGAGGAAGTGAAATAATGGTTATTTGAAATTAAGCATGTATTCATGCTTTGAATCTTGTGCATACTTAAGATGTTTGAATAGAAAGGGTTTGTTGATTTTTATTTTCTCGTTAATGCACAATTTATGTGTATTCTGCCACTTAGCATTAACAGGGGATGCCCAAATAAATCCATTGCACTGAGAGGATCTCGTAGAGTGTGAACAACTAATGACTTCTTTATACCTGTGGAAATGCAAAAATGTCTCTTTAGAGATCTGAACATTTAAAGTGAGAATGCTGCATTAGGTGTTTATGGTGCATAGCCAATAATGCAATTTAAGGTATAGTTTTCTCATGATTCAAAAAAGTGATGACATGTAGCCATTTTTACTGTTGTTATTCCAAATATTGGTAAATATGATATTAAATATGTAAGAAAACAACACCAATAACTAATTAAATAATTGAGATGCGAATTAAGTTATTAATGTACTTACTAAATTTTAAGGACAGGTACATAAATTATCTGAGTAAATTAAATGAAACACTTTTACTTTCTCCTTAAGTCTGATACAAGCCATTGGAACCAGAGAAATTTTGTCTATGGTTATACTTTGGGCAAATAAATTTATAACATATCACCTCCTAAATATATATGAGTAACATAGTGCAGTGCTTGATGTGATGAGGAACACAAGAACAGTTAAGCCTAACTGGGGGAAAAAAAAATAAAAAAATCCTATCTTTTGTTATGCTTGTTTTCCAGTCTGTAGTATGCCTTTCTTTCTAGTCTGTAACATGCCTTCCACTCACCAGTGCTGTAACCTTTGAAATAAACTGTTGTAGCAGTCTTTTTACAGGGCCTCTGTGCCGGTATCCTCTGCCTTGTTTCATGCTGTTGTTGTCTTGCTGTGATTCTTCTGGCCTTGCACCTAGAGGACAACCAAAATAAGTATTCCACATGGAATGTTATTCCCAAGCAGACATATAGCAAAGCAAAGAACATCTCTCTCTCAAATCCTATACCTGTGTTCTACTGGTCTATACTGCTGCAATTTACTTGTGCTATAATACTTCACATCCAGCCAGAGATTTACATAGTGTTCAGCTCTGTGCTTGGGAACTTTCCATCCTGTTTCATCTTTATGAGACCTGTTCATGAAGAAGTTAAGATGTTTCTATATAAGTACTAGTACAACTAGTAAATCTGTTAGACATCAGGTTGGAGTGAAACTACTAGTTCATCTAAAAAGAATTTATTTTTTCCCTAAGTTAATTAAAAACACACAACACAGGGTCACTACTTACTCTACAATGAAATTCCTCTCAGTTTGATTTCTCTGATTTGGAGACTTCATATCCTAATTCTAGATTTCTGTATGCCTTCAAAATACGTTTAGAGATAAATATAGAATAGGGTCATGATCAGGCTCAGGTAGTATTTCTTTAGCAACATTTTCAAAAAGGTTTTTCAGAAGGCTAGAATGGTCAGATGAAGCTTTTTATTCTGCTTTTTCTCTGAGATGAATAAAGCTAGCTCTTAAAAATCTGACGCAATCTAATCTTTTGATGTCCCTTAACTCCAAAGAAAATGGAATCGTTCCGGAGGGAGGTCCAAAGAAACTCCAGAAAGAATTTGGGAGAGCTTTGAAACTGATAACCAGCTGGTAGCGAAGCAGCAGGCTGCTACAGAAAGTGCTGAAAATCTAATAATAGCCTTGGAAAGAATGGCTAGCTAGCTTATGCTTTCAGAATATCTGGCTGAGTATATCCCCTTTATCCGATACCTAAGTATTTCAGCTCAAAGACCACCTGTGTAAATGATCCCTTTTAAGAATGTGAGGTATAGAGGTGTGCTATGTAACGTGTTCTTTGCACTATATAATCCTAATCACCATATCTTTAGTTGACTGGCTTCTGATACATGACATCTAAGACTGTATTATTCTTGTTTAAAAAAGAATGAATGTATATACACAGAGAAAATTACTTCTCTCTTTTCTCCAAAAGTTGGAAAGCTATATAGGCTTATAAAATGACATCATAACTGAGTGTGCTTAGAAAATTATATTATGTGCTTTTCTTTGAATTTCTCTACTCTGGTGGTCACTGGGCTCAGATACAACACAGATCACATATGGAAAGATTTCTTTAAGACCTCAAAGCTTTACATTGATGCTGAATAATTCAAACTTTGATGCATTACCCATGTGAAATAGGTTACTGCTAAATGTTATTCCATAGACTGGCTCTTCCAGCCATAGAGAGACTGAGGCCACATATCATTACACTGTGTGGAAACAGATCTGTCCTGAATTAGGTCAGAAGTCTGTATGATACAAACATTATTAGGTTTTATCCAGTAAGGATCTTCATAGATATTCTGAAAGGGCAAAGCTAATTTTTAATTAGTCATATTTACCATAAACCTAGCTTAGTTTCATTGCACAGTAATAAGCTGTATTACAAAGCACAACATACCTGTACTAGCCATGCATGTTAATTTGCCACAGGGGTAAGACAGTAAATACAAAGGAAAACCTGGAGTAATAGATTCAAATAGAGTTGACTTTACTCTGCATCTTTATAATGCATGGTGTCTCCTGATTTTCTGGGTGAACTACCAGCTCCAGTTCTGTACTGACATGCACACAGAACCTGGCCTGTCACTCTGCTGAAAAGAGTGTGTTTGTCAGGTAACAAAAACAGTTAGAAAGTGATCTGAACAACTCAGGGCATGTTTTTTGCTCACAGGCCACCCATTCTATCCACAGGGTTTATGCGGGTATATTTTTGGAGTGGATCCACCACACCTAACATGTTTTCCAGGCTGTCCTGTAAAGAAGATGTCTCAGTTTAGGAACTGCTGACATCAGGTGATGAATTAACAGAAATGAACCTCCTTTGCCAGATGCTAACCAAGGTTCCATCCCATTTCCATTCTCAGACAACAGGAGGGGGTGAAAGAACAGTTTATTACAGTTTACAACTGTACAGCCATTATGATGTTATGCTGTACTGTGCAGACTGGCACTTTGAATGACAGGCAATGGGCTTATAAACAGAGGCCAGAAGTTTTGGCTTCAACATCTTAGTTCTTCTAGTATATAAATAGTGCCACAAGTCATACTCCAGGGAAGAAATCCAAAATTTTCTGTTCATTGTTGGAATATAAATTGGAAGAAGTCAAGCGCTTGAAAACTAAGCAGGTATTTTGATAAGTTTGAGCCATGAGGAGAAAAGGTTTCCTGATGTGACTGCTCAACACTGAGAAAATGTGAGCAGACTAGCAGAGACTGCAAAATGCTTTGAAATAAGCAACTGAATAATAAGCGGATAAGGAACTAAGGCGACGAAAGAGAAGAAAAAATGAGAATGAGCAGCTGAATAATAAGTGAGGTAGGAATTGAAGAGACCTAGGAGAGAGAGAGAGAGAGAGAGACAGAGAGAACATACAAATAGAGAGGAGTTTGTGAACTAGAGAGCACAGGAGGAGGAGTGAGATGTGTTTTCTCAGTGTTAAGGGTCCACCAGACTGAAAAAAATGCACTGCCCAAATTTCAAGCCAGGGTACCCAGAATTATCTAAACTTAAATGCAAACTGTAAAGCCACTGGCCTGATTTCAAAACCAGTACAGGCCTTACTGACCCATGTTGATTCAGCACTGCAGACACCCACCAGCATAGTCTTAGAGGCTGTAACTTGGGCTGGGATAGTCACATTATTTTTTGCAGTGCTTAAACTTACAGCTTTTTTCATCCAACTGCTGTGTCCTCTGTTACAGTACAGTAGCAGTAAAAAATCTGTAATCTGTGCCATTGATTTTATAAGTAATTAACATCCTGGTTTTAAGAATAATAACAATTTGATGTATTTATTTCTTCATATTTTGTTTCTTCTATAGGTAAGTTATATTTTATTTTTTCTATTAAAGAAAATAGGGTGACACATCTAAATTATTTTCCAGGATACAAAAAGGCAGGTAATATTTGAGGTGAGGCAGACTTCGTGCTTATTAGTACATTGCTTGTACTTCCTTATGAACTCTAGAACTCTCAATTTCATATTTTTCTATCCTTTCCAAACTGTTTCGAGATGGATATATTTAATCCTTGTATCAGGCACTATTGTATCATAACCAACATATCGGCAGTCTTTAAACAAGAGATAAGCTTTGAGATCTTTAGTCAATTATTTGTAGTTAAATAAAGCTAAAGCTTTAAGTCTCATCAGTGAAATCATCTACTCTTGCACAAAAAATATCTTTTGTATAAAAGGTAGAGATGTACTGGACTTACATGGTCGTGTGGCATCATCATACTTGGTATGGAGTCAGCTGTTCATCATCCTGCAGGTAGATTCAAGTGTGAGAGAGAAGTACACACTTCTGTAACTAGTACTGAAAAAAACAGATTTTTTTCCTATTTTTTTACCCATGGTATTCATCACTACTGATTTAGAACAGTTGAAAGTAACCACTGCAAGGATCACTAATATTCCTGTCCAGAACAGTAACAGGAAGTGCTTTTGCGTATGCATACTCTTTGAAGTTGTTGGTTGTACTCAGGTACCTAAAACACAAAGAAATACATTTAGTCACTCTACAAATGTTCCTACAGGAGGAAGACAAAATTATTTTAGGAAATTTTTATTCAGTTCTTCAGTCAGAAATATAAGACAACATTGATAGAGCTTTTGCCAGACAACTTCAGTTTCCCACATGTGTACTTTCTACAGTTACAAACATGCCAGAAGAAATAAAAGACAGATATAATTGGCAGGAAGCCAGACAGGATCGAAGCTGCAAAAAGTTGTAGGAAGAAGTGCCAGGATGAAGCAGCTGTAATGAGAGTACTATTTACCTTGGTCCACAAAGATCCTTAGTCATTCAAAACCAAACATTGTTTTCCCTTAGTTCTTCCTTATTATTGCATGCATACATGAATATGCAACAGTTAGCACAAAGCTAGTGCAGAGCCCATTTCCTCCCAGTCTAATCCTTAATTGCAAGTAATGAGGAATATAAAATAATGTATATGCAAAAGTAGGAAACATCTTTATCTTCTCATTTTTTTCAGTTTTTATTGAAAGCAAGATTGAAGTTGTATATGCCTTACAGCACATCTTCATCTTCAGTGTCCTGTTTCTTTGAGGAGCAGCTTCTATGTAGCAAAGTTTTTTGCTAGCCTGAAATGTACTCAGGCAACAAAAGCTTGAAAGAAACACTTCTTTGCTTCAGTAAAGCTTTTGATATGCTGTCACCTGGGAAAGTAGATGGACTGAAATGAGGACCAGACAGAGGAATATAATGTAACTGAATAACTGCTTCAAGAGCATATGACAAGATGTATATGGTGAATGGAAGTTAGCAAACTGGAGGGGTTCCATAAGGATCCGTGTTCTAGTGCTTGGTGATGAAATTCCCAGGGAGGGGATAAATAAATACATAAAACAAGTTGAAATGCCTGATTAGGACATTGCATATGAAAAAAATAATATATATATATGGGAAATTATAGAACTACAATGAAGTTAAATAGCACTAGATAATAATAATAAAAAAAGTACATTAAAAGACATTTAAGGTTTAATCAAGCTCTTCAACTGTACAACAAAGAGTTCTACAAACTGGAGGTTCATCATTTGTTGTTGGATAGACTGTTTGAATGTGTATCTAGGCATCACAGATGAAGGGAGCTAACAGTGTTCCAAGACCATGAATACACTCACTGTGACTTTATTGTCTGTCAATCAGTTTCTAGTGGATGTATGTAACCAATGCTGTTGGTGTTCAAAGCACTGTTAAGTTCTTACCTGAAATACTGTGTTGAAATATGAAAAACTGTATTCAGACTGGACTGGAGAGGAAGCTGCAGTATCTAACAGCACAGGGGATTAGGTCAAAGGTTACAGGTCCTTTCCTATCCTTGCTGTAGTGAAGTTTATTTTATATTTCCTAGGTACTGATATTATGATTCCACTATGTTGCTGATGGTTTTAATCAAACTAACAAGAGTTGTTTTTATCACTTTTGATTGAACTAGCAACATATTTTCTTTCTGTCTACACACGCTGTAGTGTCCACACAATGGGGCTATGACACAATATGCTGAAGTAGATAAAGCACAATACTTGCCTTCTTGCACATCTTCCTGCTGTTTGCTTTCAATGAGATGCTAAAGTGAAGACTGCTCTCTTCTGCTTTCCTCTGGGAAACAAGTAATTTATTTATTTTTTCTAATGGTGAAGAAAATTTACTCTGAATGTATATTTTTATGTGTAAAACTAGAAATATGCTACATAAAAGGCCTCACATTCCAGTGTTTCTAGCTGAGTTTTAGTTCTCAAGTAACATTTGACAGTATGAAATACTCTAAAATCCAATTAAAGTATGTGTTTCTGACCAGATTAAACATCTTAAATGTAATTCTCTATCTTACTTTTAAATTGCAGTTGAAAGTCAAGATGCTGTTAAGTAGTGACTAGCTGGATTTGTTTCAAAAATTATCTTCTAATAGGTTCCATTACAAGGCTTAATGTTCTGGTGTAGAGGTGCTTCAAGGTTTTCCCTCTTCTTGATTTATTCCAGAAGGGGTTCTTCTACTCCCAGATCCATCCTATTCCCTCTGCTGAATGGAACAGCTTTTGTAGTTCCGTTGTCTATGCAGAGGGGTCAGCAAGCGAACAGCCTGTCCTGTCAGACAGCATCTCTGCTCTGCTGCTGCTAGAAGACATTCATCTCAGGTCAATGTTTTACCTAAAGAGGCCTACATAAAAAGAACTATTATCTGTTGTATTAATATTAATGAGTGGTTATTAAGCAGTGACTGCTTGGGCAACACATCTTTGTTTCAGTTGTTTTCCATTGTAGTTGCAGTTAACATTGCTTATCTGCTAGTGCAGTGCTCTCTCACCTTTCAGGATTGAATTTGTTGTGCCTATTAAGCATCCCTTGATACAGTTTTGTGTGTCATAAAGGCCCTTGAAACTGAATTTGATGTACTTGAGAATAATCTTGATTCTTTCAACCCCCTTGTGTGCAATTTGAGGAAACAATGGTATCTGTTAGAAATTTAGAAGAGAAAAGCAGTGGATTTACAATCCCTGGGAGAAGGTTGTAAACTCTTACTGGGGTGCTTATAAAAGGACATTATCACATTTGAAAAGCAGAGGCAGTGTAAAACAACCTTCAGAGCTGTAACCTTCAGGTTTTTTTTTCCTCCTTGAGGAAACCATTTTTTTGTAACCCTCATATTTTTATGTAAGAAATTGTTTTTTTCTCTCTTGTTTTATTTTATAAATGATTGTTTCAGATATGGTGGTGATGAAGAAAAGCAATCACCAGTAGTTTTGCAAATAGTAATTCTTACCCTGAACTGATTGAAATTCAGTGATATCAAAAGTTTTTGATAGATAGAGAGAGAGAACTAAAAAGACTTAACGGTGTATGAATGCTTTATAGCTTTAGGCTAGGCTAGTTCAATGTGTTTGAGCCTCAGTTAAGTGTGCTGTGCCTGAAAGACAGCATAATTGCACTGCATAGCCTGCTGTAAGGGAAATTTCCAGTCTCAAGCTGGAAATTGGTGGACTTCCACGTTACATTAAAAAAAATAATAATAATAATTAAAAAAATCACCTTACTTCCTGCTTTCTTTGTGTGATATTAGGAGAAAAAGTAAAGAGTAAAACATAAAGATTGAGCCACCCAGTGATGTGGATTGATTGAGCTGTCAGTTCTGGCAGTGAGGCACAGAGCAGGTAGGAGGAGGGAGAAGGGGGTCAGTTGTGGTATATCACTGCTCTAGCAATAGAGGGATCTGCAAATAATGGTGAGAATCTGGAACTATTTATATGAATGAAAGAAACATTAATCATCTGTGTATGTATCTTTTTCTGAATATCAGTAGCAATTGCTCTCCCTCTTGTTTGGGTACCTTAAGCACCACTTTTAAGCATTCATCTCATCATTTCTATGAAGTAGTTTATGCTCCATTCCTGAAATATATCAGAAAGATAGTATTTGAAAATAATGCTCTGGATAGTCAGGAGATTCCTCCCTGTGATAAAAGTAAGGAGGAGAGGAAAATAGTTGTAGCTTCAAAAACAGTAGCAACTTGTACAGCTGCCTGTGGTTACAGTTTAGAATTCAAAAAGTATTCTATGAAAAAGTTAAATTGATTTAAAAAAAAAAAAAAAGTGTTTTCATGTGTTTTCCCTTATCTATGCTGTCACACGGTTGTAAATAACCTAAAATGCATATAGAATAATTAATAGAATGAATGCCAACATTTGCTAGTAAAATGTTAAGCTTCATATTGTTCACTGTTATACAGACAATTAAGAAAGGGTATCTGCCCAGACAATTCACACTTTGCATGTTATGGCATCATTAATTTATTTGACTAAATCAGTTAACATCAAAACATAGATAATTCTCATTACTATCTGTCTGTCGTGTTTAGGAAGAATCCTACGATGTGAAAATTTTATGTATAAGCCCAAAAGGGTTGTCTTCAGACCAGTAGTTAAAATATCTCATTAGTTCTAATGGTCTAATACTGAAATTCCAGCTGTGTAAAATGCTTGTATCACTTTGTATCTGTGGTTTGAAAGAACTGAAAAAAAAAATATATATATATATATATTCTAAAAATAATAGACTCTCCCTGAGGAAGCCATTAAGTATTTTTCTTTTATATGGTTTTCCCCAAGTGCTTCGTTTTTTATAATATTCAGTTCTGTAAAAATTAACATTGTCTTTTAGTTTAATTTTCAGCAGATAAGAGGTGGTTCTTTTATAAACCACTTAAATGAAACCCATCCAAATGTAACTGAAGATATCATGTCTTGGAAACACCTGAAGTTAACAACTTGTTCTTTACCTGAAATGAAATGTCCTTTACAGACTCACCACTCTGTATATTCAGTCAAATCTGATTGTAAATATAGACTTAGGAGCGAAGAAGATATAAATATTTGAGTATTAGTAAATGTGTTGAAATTAATATTGTAATTAACCCTTTGATAGAGAAATGATTTAGTGTGTAAGATTTATGAAATAACAATTCTTTTTCAAGGAAATTGGCCCCTTTTCACTTTTAATTGTTTGTGTAAATTATTCTTTTTTTTGGTTATTTGTCATATAACTCTACCAGTTTTTTGTTGCTTTCTAATGATATACGACCATGTCTGAACATTTCATTTTACTCAAAAATGAAGAGCTTTTTTGACACTTACAAAAACAGGACAACTGTGAGATGTCCCGTAGAAATCTATTTAAGGTACTTTAGCTAGTTCTTTTTCTTTCAGCCTGAGCATTTTGAGAACTTTAGGGGGACTTATAATAAATATAAGTAAACATTGAGAGAACTCTTGCATGTGTTGACATTTTTTCAATCTTCAACCTTCCAAAAATGTATTAACTACTTTTTTGTAGATGCAATTGCTCGGATGTGTGCAGGAGTGTTTCTGACAGAAGTACATTTTGGTCTCATCAGTTAAAAAATTTTTTTTGAATCTTCCAGGTACTATGCTTCCAAATAGAAACACATTTAGAGCAAAAAGGTCCATCCTGAAATAAGGTAGATGTAAATTTATGCAGCAGCTTTTGTATTGTCAGGCTTGTGTGGCACTGCCTGAAGAATAATACAGGTAACCCAGATCAGACTTTCTGCTTTTTACCAAGCATCTGCCTGAATGAAAGGTTTCCATAAACATCAGGTTTTATTTGATTCTGGCAATGAACTAAACTGAGGACTGGTTGATTCCACTTCTGAAGTAAAAGAGGTTTTCATGCAGTGTTCTTGTTCAGAGGAAGAAAGAATCCACTTCCAGACAGCCATGGACATTATCAGGGCAAGTGAGAGTTTAGAGATATTATCACATCTCTACTTGTGATACGGTGATATAGCTTAGGTCGCTTTAGTTGCTGCTCTAAGACCAGGGCTGGCCTTGCCTTTCCTAGTATGCACACAAAGCTAGATCAGCAGAAAATGTTTACTCTTCTTTCTTCATCTGTGACATCTTCTGTAGCAAGGAGTTTGTAATATCATCCATAGTATTTTTTACCAGCCTAGAGCTTTTCAAACTGTAGGACTCTGTAGACTGAGTCCTTTAGATTTCATGTTTACAAAAACTACTCAAAATAAAAACAGGTTATGTAATCTTCCTATCCTTAAGTAGAAGAAACTACAACATAGTTTTAGGGAAGATCCTACTGATTTTGAGATCACTTTTACCTAGGATACCAGCTACACAATAATTGTCTTCAATGTGTTAGCATGAGCAATTCCGTAAGAACTGGATCTGAGCTCAATGTAATTTTCAAATTCTTGAAGTTAAGAAAGTTTATATTGTGCCTTTAATTTATGACTCTTGATCTTTTATTTCTGCACTGTTCTTTTAATTAAAGATCCAGATCTTTTACAGACATGGTGTGTAGCCTGTATATGAAAAAACTACATAAGTGTCTTTTGGTGGTAAGAATGATCTGGAAATAGGCATCTTGGCCCCTTTCCCCTAACATGCAGTATTTCCCACATTTAAAGGAGATGCTTGAATATACTTCTTTGTCACAGTTGAAAACAGAAACACAGGTAGGTACAGTATAGAGGAAAACAGTCAAAATGTTCCCATGTGTTTTAATTTATGGATTTTTTATTTCAAAAGCTGAACTAATTGTAACCTATGCTGCTTTTGTATGCCTTTCTCATGTATGTGATAAGTATTGGCACGCTAATTTTCTCAGGAGAAATGTGGCTAGCCTGGAATAATGGCTCTTTATTAACATTCTGGTGAAAGGATATGGTTTTGTTCAGCTGCTCTTTTCATCTTGTGGTTTTGCACCCATCTGAAGGTACAGTTTGTACCTTTAGCAGGTAAGGACAAGGCAAACATGCCAGGTCCTCAATACCAAGGTGTCCTTGCCGTGACAGGCCTTTCTCATATCACCTCATCAGCTAGGTGAGCCTCCTTGCATCTGAGTGCAGCTGCCATTGTCAGGACCTTTCCTACTAAACATTGCATAGGTTGTAAAACATATCTTCTATGTTTTTAACCTTTGAGTGTATTTTTCTTGACACGTATAGACCCATAAAAAAGTGAACAAAAACTGAAGTGGCCCTATAATGGGAAAAAAATAAGGTTCTAATATTCTATCCACAATCTCCAAAATTGTGCTCTTGTTTTCATAATCTGAAGAAAATAAAGGATATTTCTTCCTTACTGCTCAATTCCTTTATATACTTCATATATATCTTAATATACCTCATGACATACCTTGACTCCCCTGGAATATTCTGGTTCAGACTGAACTTCTTTGATACTTTCAGCTGTCCAAAATGAGTCTTTTCTACCACCTTGTCTGTAGCTTCTTCCAGTGTGAAGTGTCAGTTTTTCTGACTTTTGGATGGTTATTTTAAATGTTTTTTCTTCTTTTATTCAGCTACTCACATCACCACTATATTATATCCCTCCACGGACCACCTCATGCTTTGGGCACAGTGCTTCTCATGTCAGTTAGACTATTCTGTTCAGTATGAAATTTTGTAATGTGTTTATTACCTCAGGATCTGGGCATCTCCTGTTAGTATATGAAGTAACCAAATCTATCACAGTTTATTTTGTGTGTGTGTGTTTATTATCTTTTATCTTCTCCTTAGACTTGCAGTGAAGTATTTTCCTTTGGTATGGTTCTCTCTTGTTATTTTTTACATATGAGATCTATGTACTTGTGCTAGAGAGAGGAAGATAAAAGAACTGTGTTTTGCACTTGTAGCAGAAGTGTTGAGTTCTTGGTTCAAGAGATGTTTATCCCAAAGTCAATCTCCAGACAAATAGGTGTTGTCTAGTTTTCATAAAAGCAGAATTGTAATTTATTTTTTTAGTAACAATCTAATAATACTGCTGCAGATACAGAAATATGTAATTTGGCTGCTCAAACAGTGCTTTAACCATGAAATTCATGGTATTTTACTGATGAACCTTGAGGGGGAAAACAAAAACAAAAAACAAACAAACAAAAAAAAAAAAACCACCTACACCTCTAACTTGCAATCTGACAGTACATCTAAAACATTTCATGGAATGTCAAATTTAATTTCTATATTAGATAATGCGGTAAACAATATTGCTCAGAAAGAGGGGGTAAGCTTTATTTCTTAATAAATATTTCTCATTTCTTGACTTCTGTAAGAAACTGTTAGTAATGGTTATCTTTTGCAAATGCAATTATGTATGTAGCTCACAATTTCTTTGCTTTTGTGTTATCTTCAGATGTACAGTATTGGCATCATCACTGCCATACATATTTATGTGCAGTTATTGTCAAATAAGACATACTTAATGAAATACCTATAATGAAAACAGATGAAAACTAGAAACTAAAATGAATATATATTTTTTCATGAAGATGATACATTATTTGTTTTACAGAATTTTCAGATGAAATGTTATGGGGAACTAATCCATTCATAGCTCTCAGAGAATTGAGTCAGAACGGTGTGCATTTGTATCTGATAAGGAATGTTGATGGTATCGTCTCTCTCCATCTCCTGAATAGTGAACGCTGAGGCTCTTCCTGCTCAGAAAGGCTTATTACGGTTAGATTGGCTTCTAAACCAAGCTAATACAGGTCACAAAGTGTGGTAAATTGGCAGTTGCTCTAACTGATGAAAAAAATAATTGCAGTGCAAGGCAGAAGAATTTCTAAACTAATTTGTCCTTAGCAGAAAATAGGTATTATCAAATACAGAGAAACCTGTTAAAGTAACCTTGAATTTTTGCCTTGAAGCCAAAAATCCCTGGAATTTTCAGTCATGGTAATGGCTGCATCAGAACAGCTGCATAATGGAACTCCATCATCTAAAAAAGTTTCTTCTGTATCCTCCACTTCATTCAAATGTGTTACTTTTCCAAGAAGAAAGTCCATATAGCTAAGGCTTGCTTTTGCACCCTTCAGAATAGTGCTCTCAAGACCTTTTTAATGCTTTGTGGGGCAGATTTAGCAGAGTATATCTGAAATTGGGTCAGAATATTTAACTCTAGGAACTCAGAATCAGGCCACTTTGAATTTTTAAGAGCTAATATTGACATCTCAGCATTAATTATGAGTATATTCAATAAATTAAAATAATCAGGTCATTTTGAATATGTTTCCCAAGTTGTCACATGTAGTCAAGGAAATATGCCAATTGCTAATTGGATGAAATATACAAGCAGTAGTAAGAAATGGTGATAGGAGACAGTGAATTAATTCCTACTGCTTCACACCATGAAGACCAGAGACTGTTGATGGGAAAGTAAATGTGAAGAGAGTCAGAAAGGGTTAAACAAATATATTGCCACCAGGTGGAAGTAATGTAATCTGAGGAGCAAACTTCCTTGGTTTCTTTCATCCCTGTAATTTACAGTGACCCAATAGGAATTGTAAATAGGTAGACAACTGCTAGGCAGCAAAATCTTATTGAGTATTCTTCACCAATTCCAGCAATAATGCCTTTTAAAATGCCTGCAGATTGTTTCATCACAAACTTTGCTATAATTTCCTTTCTATGAGACATAGCATTTTGCTCTAGGAGAAGAAATACTTTCAAAAACTGAGGTAAATATCTGATGCAGCTTACGGATACACCCTGAAGCAGAACATAATATTTGCATAAGAAATGACTGACTTATCACATAAATTTTCCTGTGTAATTTGCTAGCTTGCCTCCAAGGGGCATGTAAACCTGAAAGAGGGAGAAGTCAAATGTAAAAGAGGCATTTCTGCTTCAAAAGAACAGTCTTATCTGAGGGGTGAGTATGTTGTATTCTGATAGGAAGGGGAATGTCTCTCTGAGATACATGGAGAATTTTGCAGGCAACTTGTGAGACTTAGTTGAGATATTAAAGATGTATTCCATGCATGTTATGCTGAGAAAGTACGGTATCTTTATATGCACTTATACTTCTTAGAAATGGAATTACAATATCAAGGATATTAAGGAAGACAAAAGTATTTCTGTAAAGCTGAATTGCTGAGAACATAATGGTTTATCAGAACAATGGATCACATTTTAACGTAGTGTAAAAAGCTACTTTTAAAGCAGGAAGAACTGATATACATGAAGTAAAAATGTGGATTAACTACCCAGTCATCCAAATCATTCAAGATGCAAACAGTAAAAGATTAAAGAAAAAATGGTGACTGGCTGATGTTGAGCATGCACACAAATGCTCAACATGAAATGCTCAACTTGAAGCTGAAAATACAAGTCTAAATTAATGCCAGCAATGAAAGAAAAGTGTAAAAGGGATGGGCTGGTAGAGCATGATACCAAACATCACTGCTTTAAATATGTATTTTTTAAACACTGCTGGTTGGTGACCAGGAAAATTGGAAAGTATCTTTCCACTCAGTATATTTTATTAATCATATTGTTTTTTTTTGAGAGGAGTATAGCTGTGTGCCATTGGTGAATGGTAAATGTGATGGCTCTCCTGCTTTTTAGTCAGGGCTTTTGTTGTGTGTGCTTTCCATTTAAAATCACTGAAAAAAAGGACATTAAATTCAATGGGAAACAGATCAGATTCTTGTCCATTTACTATCAGAGACATTTTTATTATTGATTCTCATCTGCCTCTTTCAGTCAGTAAACTAACACATAGCGCTATCTGAAATATCCCTTTGCTGAGGTCAAGCATCTTCAACATGTCATCAAGTTCATGACATGAATGGCTCAGAGGTGTTTTCTGGAGAAAGGCAATGATCAGCTGGAAAGTGATTGAACATTGAGGTTACAAAACACAAAGAGGGTTTTTTTAGGAATTAATTTTACAATTGTAACTTATTAAATTCAGTGAAGCAAAACCAGGCTGCATCATTGATCCATTTCCCATGTGCAGTGTGCTTATCTGAACCATTGAAAACAAGGAAGATGCTATTTCTATAGGATTGCCTCTAGTCATGCACTGGAGAAAACTTATTCAACTATCAGCATCTATCTTGTGGCTATGATCTATTTGTAAAAGGCAGATCGTGTTTTATACTTTTTTTGGTGTTTGTGCAGAATGTGTGAAAGTTCAGACTCTGAATGCTCTCAGTGATCCCACTGGGTCTACCACAACAACAAAGAAAGAAAAAGGAGCTGTTGAAGTATCTTCAAATTGGTATTGTCTTTGTGACTTATTAAAGTCTGGGTTTGTGCAGTTGTGCTGAAACCACAGTGCTCAGTAAAGAGAGGTTCTGTTGAAAAACTGGAGAGTCTTTCTGGCCAGGCTGGAGAACCATGCTGTGTTGGTCTCTGCTGGAAGCTGTATTTTGCATATCTTACAATAGCAGCATTTTCTGTCAATGCCAGAATTGTTGTAGTCAGTCATCATTCACAGAAATACACATTTTTTGTAATGCCAAGTGGTAAAAAGACAATAACACCTGATTCTCTGCAACACAGGACACATGCATATCCTAAGCATATGGAAATATCTATGACTGCAGATGGCCATCTCCAGCTCCTTTTAAAGTAAGCATTTGATCATTCGCACATCAGAAGGCATCCTGCTAGTCTGTAATGCTGCAGTACGGTACAATATAATATTTTTTGTCATTAAGTTGGCCATGAAATCTCAGTACTACCAATATGTTTAGAGACAAAATGACCTACCGAAGGACTAAGAGCAGACACCACCTTATTAAGAATAGGGATTAAATGATAAACAATAGCATTATCAAAATAAATATGAGGGAATCAACTGAAGGTTAAGAAATACTTCACTAATATAGCAATCACAGTTACATAAGTCACAAATTCAGCTCCTGGAAACATTTAAGTGAAATAGAGCACAGTATTGCAGATGGCAGCTAATGTGTCTTGCTCTGGGGATCACAGAATCACAGAATGTCTAGGTTGGAAGAGACCTCAAGATCATCGAGTACAACCTCTGACCTAACACTAACAAGTCCTCCACTAAACCATAACACTAAGCTCTAAAAACTCTGAAGCAGCAGTGCTATTCATATTAAGGTTAAGACTATGGATCCATTGTAGCCAAAATGGACTCAGTCTGAAAGAGCTTTGTTGTTCTGAAGTTGATTGATTTTGAAGTCATAGATTTTTTAAGATTGATTTTGAAGTCAAATTGATTACGAAGTCAGAGCTGCAAAGATCACAATGGTGTTGCTGCCATGTATATATACTTTCTAGTATCAAAGTTCAGTGGGGACTGTTAGCGTTAGGTCAGAGGTTGGACTCGATGATCTTGAGGTCTCTTCCAACCTAGAAATTCTGTGATTCTGTGAAAGCAGAACTCTCATCTGGCTGCTGTGCCAAAGTTTTTTTTTGACTTTTTTTTTTTTTCCTTTGCTGCAGAAAGAGGATTGTTCATGTAGGAGAGAGATCTAACAGTTTTGTAGAGTACAGTACTTTAACACATTAGGACAATCCTCTGTCTGACTGTTGTGGACAGTCTGCTTTACAGTGTTCAGGCAATGCAAAGAAACCAGACCCCGGGGAGTGGGGAGAGAAGCTGCCTATCTGAATGTCTGCCTGCTCTCTCCCAGTAGTTTTTCCCAGTATTTTTTTCTCCAAAACTCAATCTGTACTGACAACTGGTAACACAAAGCTAGGTTTTGAAAATTATTCTGTTGGCTAACATGCAGATAAATAGGCAGAGGCACCTCCTGGTATGCCTAGTCACAAACTCTCACAGAAGCTTTGTCAGAAATAAGCTTTTGATTGTGTTCTGTCAAGAATTCCTTCAAAGTAAGAAATAAAGCTTGAGAGGGGCTGTAAATAATGTCATAAAGAAAAGAGATCAGCTGGTTTTCTCATAGAGCAGTGCTGTTAGCCAAGCCATCATTGGCACAGCTATGGGCTGTATCCATCAGCTACTTTATCCTGGAAGATTGCTTTAGTATTGACTGTTCATCTTTTCAACATCTGCTTCTTTCAGTCTTGTCTCATCACCTCTTTTGCTCTCATAATTTCACCATGAAAGGATTATTGCAGGTGAAAATCTTTTAAACATATCCCATTCAGATTCAGTTGAAACTCACAATTTAAGCCTTTACTTAAAGCCTTTATATTATTATCACCTCTATACTGATCACCGCCAGGACTAGGTATGCAATAAAAACTATGCACTAGCAGAATAATTCATAATGTTGCAGTCCCAGTGAAGGCAGCAGGGATGGTGCAGATCATAAAACAGTTCCCCTTCTGTAAGCGTAGTGATTGAACTACCAGTCCCTTCCATTCGAAGTAGCTGAATCAGAGCTTTTTTTTTTTTTTTTTCTTTTTTTTTTTTTTTTTCCCCCCTCTCAAAATTACATTGAGCACCCAGAATTTGTGCTGACTTTACCTGGAGCTATGGTACTCAGCAACCTTGGAAGTCTAGTCCCTGAAACCTGCTGTAAAGAGCCATTCAGGAAGAGTAATTTTAATTTTGAATTCAGATGTGTTACCTAGTCCAGTAAAGATTTGTTCATGTCGGTGAAGTATCCTGAAAAGAAATGGTCGTTTGCTCACAGACACTCAGCATCCAAATGTTCACTCAAAACTACTGAAAATTTTGAATTGTGGAAGTCAGTCTGGATATGTTATAAGGTCATGTGTGTGTGAGTTCTCTTGTGGATACAAGAAGTTTCCCAAAGTGATGTTTCTATATTTCAGTTGCAAATGGAAGAAGACCAGTAGTAAGCAAACTAAAACTGCAGCAGTCTTTCATCCTTTGAGTTTCAGTACCAGATGCCTATGAGTTTGGCACAGATTTCGACATTTAGCTGGTATATCGATTATCTCTTTACTGTGTCCCCTTAAATAAATTGATTAATAAAGTCATGGACATTAGTATACTGTTTTTCTGCCTTTAGGGATTTAATGGTTTATCATTTGATGGCAAGAAATTGCTGTGAATATTTGGTATGTGATGTTTGATACAGGAATTGAGCTCAAATTGTAACTCTTCACTTAAATGAAATGATTTTGTTTGTTTGTTTCCTGGCTGGGTTTACTCAGACTGGGCTAGTTAGGCTGAAAAAGCAAGGACATTAGTGGGCCTTTTTGGGCCCATTAAGGAGAGGTGGCAAGAAAAAAAAAAATGTTGTTGTTGTTTGTTTGTTTGTTTTTAATGTAGATTTTCCAGCTTGTAGCTCTCAAAGTCAGTGTTGTCTAAAACACTGGTCAAAGTAGAGAATCAGTGAGATTCAGCAGGAAAACTTACTGGTTTTGTGCAAAGCTAAATTTTATCGCTTTCATCTAGAAAGAGAACTGTTCTTCCTGACATGTTCAGAGCCTTGTACGTCATCTTCTGTGCCAGAGCTGCAAAAAAGAGTGTGGGTATCACACTCGATCTGTCTGCATAGCATCATGCTTCATATTTCCTGACTTTATTCATCTGTACTTTCCTTTAGCTCATGTCCTGGCTCCAAACTATCATGACATTGAGGAAATCTAGAAATAGACTGTTTTTGGTCCAATTAATAGCCTTTGCAGATTATTCAAATGCATTTTGTGCACTCTTGCAAAGCTTTTTAATATATATTTTTCTTCATTAAAATATTTATTTCTTTCCCCATCCAAGAAAAAAAAAAATCTATCCAAGGTCTTTTCTGTCAGTATTTTTTTTCTTTTGGAAATGTGTTTATTTGAAAGGACTTGTGTTATTTCAAGTCATGTCAGCATTCTCCACAGATTATTAACGGCAAATCCTTTCCTAGCTAGATAACACTAATTCTGCAATACTTGTTAGTGCAGAAGTATGCTTCTTTGTACTAAAAAAAAATAAGCCAGAAAAGCTTTCTTGCTTGGGCTCACTGGAGAATCATGTTGATTAATTGAAATGTGCTTATCAGAACATCTGCCCTTGACAACTGGGCTGCAAAGTGATGCCATCTTCATGCAGAGATTACAGCTGGATATGCTAGTGCCAGCTACTTCACTCCCCATAACATTTTTTTGTAATCTAACCGCATTATTCTTGGATTATTTCTAACTGCATTCTGATCACTGCTTTGCCTACATAGGTTGAGAGGTCATTGTCTACTTGAAACATTACAAAGTATTGGCTTTCTCACCTTTATGAAAAGCTGTCACAGATATTTGCTAATGATAAAAGACAGTAAAGCTTTCTAATACTCATGATGGCCTAACACAAGACAGATATTTTTCCTCCCATTTATTGTGTATCTGACCATTATTTAAAGTAGTGGAGTCTTGTCACATACCTGGTGTTCAAAATTTTGCTCAGAACAGTTAAAATAAGTCTATTACCTGAAGCTGATGTTAAGTGAATCAGATCTGAAGTTATGCCAACTGGAAGTTACAGTTACAGAATTACATCTTTCAAATAGACAGGAGATAAATATTCTAAAGAATTCAGAACTATTTTCTCTGAAAAACTAATTTTTTCAATACTTCATTGCATAACAGTGAACAAATAAATATACAAAGTAGGACCAGGAGAAGCTGTTCTTTACAAAAACTAAAACTAACTACAGTGCAAAAGAGATTTGGATTGACAAGTTAAGTGTTGCCATGTAAAAGCTGGATTTAGCATAGAATCAGAGCACATATCCCAGTAATATAATGAAATGAATGTATTTTTAGCCAACCTGCAACACCTCTTGAATGTTTCTTTTTGACCTAATACTGAGATAGAGAGCTTTAATTAAAAAGGTTTATTGTAAGTGAGTCCAAGCACAGGGACTGAAAGATTAGGAAGCAGCAGGCAAGCAAAGAAGATCATAATAACCAGAGAGAGCTGCTCCGGTTTCTGAGAGAAAAAAAGTATTGTGGCTACCCAGCTCAATTCTTCTGTAGCAACTTTCCACTGAATAAGTGACCCTGTGCATAAGGGGAGTCACACTGTAAAAGGGTACTCACCTGAAACATGAGTTTGCTCTTAATTGGAAGATGGATAGCAGAGACAATCTTTGGCAAAGATTTAATTACTTGGACATTTTCTGGTTTAATAACTGCAATAAAAGGAGAGAAAGAAAAAGAAAGGATTGTCTGAAAGTAAAAAAATAATAATAATAAAAAAAATAATGTATATGGATTTTAAGAAAGGGCTTTCTCATTTTTGAAAGTGGAGTGGGATGATAAAACAAAGCAGATTTATAAATTCGGATCTGAATTTATAATTTTGTACTGTGAAAACCAAGCTAGATTTCAGAACACAAAAATAAACCATGCCCATCTGTGGAATAAGCACTAATAAAAGAAAGGTTCAGTGCTTTAAGAAAGATAGAAATTTTAATTCTTGTTCATATACTCTAAAATCTCTAGTACAGTAAGAATTATGCAGTAGTCATGGGAAATAGTGATCTTTGTCCTCCCCAAGCATGTAAGGAAGAATGGTATGATATATATATATATATGACATTGATGTATATACATATGTACATATACATGTATATGACAGTTCTGCTTTCTGTTTGTCCCAGAGCTTATCCAGAAATGTTAGACAAATCCTATCTAAAAAAGGATAAAAATCCTACTTTTTTTTTTTTTTTAACCTGATGACTGCAAACAATATGGCTTGGATATCTACACTGAATATATTAAGACATAATATACAGAAATAACGGGTTAGTTTGCATTCTACATGTAAATATGTATTTACATTCATTTTATGACTGTTGTTACTATTTTTCAGTATTTTTTTCTTAAAGTCTCAAAGCACACGCCTTTTCACCTTTATCACTGACGCAATGGTCTCTTGCTAATCTAAGCACAGACTGTTAGGGAGAGTCTGTCCCTTGCAGAAAATCCTGGAGGAAATCTGAGTCATCTGGGTCAACACAGGCAGAAACCTCTGCGTTTACAGTTTAAAATCTCCAGACAAATTTAGAGATAACTGATGTGTTTTCTGAAGACAATACAGAGAACCATTACTTGCTGTTTTTTGAAGGAATCGAGTGTCATTTTTGTCCATGTCTGAGTCTTATACTGTTTTCCATTTCTGGATATTCATATCAAAGTGTTTGTATACTCTCTTAACTTTTTGTGTGTCCTAGATAAAATGATTTTGTCTGCCAAAGCTACTAATTTAACATCATTCTTGACTGTAGTTTATTCTCTTTGAAATCAATGTAAGCTTCCTAGTAATGTCTTTATGAAGCAAAATCAGAGAGTATTTTGTACAATTTGAAGTGAAGACTCAAAGTTGTCTCTCTTTACTGTTAGAGCCCTATTTGTTCCACTTGCCAATGGTAAATCAGAAAGTAGGAGACTGTATGTGTACCTTCAGGAGAAGCTAAATCAACAGAAAAAATATCCAGAGGTTTGCAGTCATGTCTGAAAGGCTTACTTTATGTCATTTCCATTGTTATTGTTTTCTTTTCACATGTGTTTATGATTTGCAATGAGAGAAAGAGGCATAGACTCTGAAACCATCAAGTACTGAGGATCCAGAAGGAAGTGCCAGACATGAGCGAGGACCCAGGCTGTTTATCAGGGATGGACTTTGTAGGATATTTGCTGAAGATACACCTTTATCTGGTATGGCAAAACCCTTATGTAATGAAAACACTTAATCTGCAATTTGAGCTAGATTTGCCGTTGGGAATATTTTGGATGCAGAGCAGGAATATGGGCACGATTAGCACGCCCTGAGGGAGGGTGCTGCACAGAGAGGTTATCCAACAGCAATTCCAATCTCCACCTGGACAGTCCCTTCTCAAGCTTGCTGAGCTGTCAATGGGGCAAGGAGCTTTGTAGGTCAAGGGGCAAATGGTGCTTTGAAGCAGCCCACTGCTGCCCAAGAGATGGGCAGCTGTTCGAGAAAGTGTTGTCACTGTTTCTTCTCTTAAGCAGGATTAGTTTCAAACTTAAATAATTTCTTAGCTGCAGGTGATGAGGCTGCTCATAATGTGACACAGCAAACATACTGCTACATTACATAAGCAATGCAGATGCATTAAATAATAGTGTGTCAGTAAAGCCTTTGTGCTTTTAAATAACCTTGAATTCAAAAGGATCTAAACCTTGCTGGTATCCTAGCACTTATAGACTCCATAAATTAGCTTTTGTTGCATTATAATGATACTCTGTTGCTTTTCTTCTGTATATTGTACACAGTTATGGCACGTTAATTCTGGATTCAACTGGTAGTGAATGCTAGCTGTGCTGACTTTCTTTAAAATACTGTTTTCTGGCATCTTCAGGAAGAATAATGTCACATTATCACAATGATCCAGAGGGATGGGAGTAAAGCTCTGCATATTACTACAGTGTATAAACATTGTCATTTATCCATGCAAACGTAGTCGTTACAGGACTCCTCAGCAGCAGAATTTCATTTTTATTTGAAAATAGCTTCCCAAACTTCAACAGTAATTTCTTTTTCACATAAGACAAGATGTGCAGAGGCACCTTTGCTCATGTCTGCTATTATGTACTCAGTGCAAAGGCATACAATTTTCTTGTCAATGTAACTACTAGAAATGGTTAAAGAGGTTGTGGAAGCAATCACAGGCTAGGGTGGTGTTCTACAGTTCCACTAGAAATCCCACTAGTTATTTCCTTCTACTGTTTTTTTTGTTTGTTTGTTTGTTTTTACATTATTTTAAGGAATAAATGCAAAACATTGATAAATAGCAAAGCTACCGTTGAGAGATCTCTGAAATGTAACTGTAGCTCACAGTAGCCCATACTTGCCATAATCTGTGATTAATACCAGGTGTCATGTAAATCCATGTCCTGCTTTACAACATATTCCAATGTCATATAGGATGTCTTCAAGCCTAGACTGAAACCCAAAATGTGACTATAATTTGCTGGATTTATAAAATTGGTGCAGAGCTGGCAACAGTCACAGAGCCAACATAACTGCTGTATGAAATATTGAGATTAAAATATATTGGTTCAAATGCACGCAAAGTAATTCAAAGAAATCCTACAGCACTGCAAGAATTACAGTCTGAATCTGCCAAAAAATTCCTTGCATTGGTATGTCAGAAATGTGATTTATGAAATGCGGTTTATGATCAGGCTATTGAACATGAGGAAGGAGAAATCTTTTGGTGTTTTCATCGGTGAGCCTTCAGTAACACGCAGCATTGAGTAAACTATTTCATGGAACTGCTTGCAGCTCAAAGGCTTTGAAAAGTCAGCCCATTTTGCCACATAACCCACAGTGAAGATCACAGTTAACATTCAATCTTTGTGACACCAGAGCTGCTATTTCACACAGAAAGCTAAATTCAGTTATGAGTTTATTACACTAAAGACTGATTTAGATCTACACTTACTTTCTTAGCTGGAGTGGCTATATATTGATTAATATTTCAGAAATCTTATCTTATAAAAAGATTTCTTAGGAAAGTGTGTTCAATGTCATATTTAGAAATGTCACTGGGGTTGCAAATCCAAATTAAAGATGTGATGGGATTTACTTCTCATAATAAAAAGCAGGTGTTCATAAATATTCATGATCTCTGTAGCTCTACCTCCAGCCTTCAGGTGTGTCAACACACGTGTCAGTGAAACATTTGAACTTTGTAGAATAGGCATCTTAAATATTTTGCATCTGTGTTTGATACATATCTTAATATTTATGATTACCATATTATAGCAGAGTGGCTAAAAACAGGGTAGGTGTTGACAGCATTTCTGGCTTGTCTGCTAATAAATTTCACTGCCCTGCTTTGGCCTGGAAAGAGCAACCAGTTACTTTATATAGCATGATCTCACAAATTCCTGGAGCTGGCAGCACATGTTACACACTGCTGGAAAGCGTGAAATCCACACTTTCCAGTGCTAATAACTGTTTGTTTATTTTTAATTTCCTAGTTCATGAAATGCAGCTCCCATTATTGTATAATTTAGACAGTACGTCTGCCTGCTCGCTGTTGCCCATGGTCATCCAGATTTCTAGCCGTCTGGTCTTGCATCAAATGAAAACTCGGGGGAAATACTTGAGAAGTACCAACGCAGTTAGCTGATTCTGCTATCCTTATCTTTGATTTTTTCTTTTCTTTGGACTCATAACTTGCTAGCTAGAAAAATGAGAGGATATCACATTTTTAAAAAATGCAATAGATTGATTCCCTAAAAGTGTCTGCCGTTCTTAGCTGCTGTTCAGGTTAAGACTCATCTTGTATTCACACTGAACATGATCTGATGATTTTCTTTTTCAGGTAATCTCTTATTCTGTCTTTCCATTAGCTCTTGAGAATAAAGCAGTAACATACCAATATTCTTTTGGCTTCATGGCAAAATATAGGTATTTTTCCAGGCTTATTCCTTATTATTCATCTAATGGCTGCTTTAAAGTTTATGAGAAAAAGTAATATCTACCATAGGGATAATCTCAAAGATGGTGAGCAGCTTTTGCCAAATGGTTCACTGCAGCCCTGCAATTACCTTATTGCTTTATTTCTCAGAAGGGAAACACTCTTTCCTCAAGCTTTTGCTGTAAAAATTGTGAAACTCTTAAAGAAAAAAAAAATAAAAATCTATTTTGAAGGTCTGATTTAACATGAAAATTATATGCATTGTAAATGTTTCCTCAGCAATTTACTTGTCATAAATGTCTATTGTACTCAAAACCTCTACAGGGAGTTAGAGGTATTTATTCTGTGTGTACTTGGGAATTTGTAAAAAGATACAATGACAATAAAAATAGAAATATTTTGACTAGCAGCAAACCCCCAGATACAGAGATTGGTTTCAGCTCAGATGCAGCTTTGCAAGATCTGAGTTTAAACCAGACGTTATAGCAGGAATTAGGTATGTACTATTGTACTCACAATGAGGAGAGCACCAAACTGAATGTGGATATTGTGTGGTATTGACAGAAGACATCTAAAGCTATTGTAAATAAAATAATGCAACAAATAACACACAAGGCTCAAATCACTGCTGTGTTTGTACCAACATTATTCTGATGCAAAGCTCAGCTTTTTGCTGAAATAGTAGTCCAAAGGGAGCTGCTATGGCCCAAGCTCTGCTCCAGTTTGAAGTCTGAAGGCATTGAGAGCTCCTTGGAAAGCCCTTGCCAGCTTCCATGGGGAAACATGTCTGGGCTCTTCAGAAAAAAATGAAATAACTTGATTTTCACATTTTTGCCAAAGTGAGCCTGGCTCAGGCCCTCAGACCCCATCAGCACTAAGAATTTATAGTTGTTTAGTGGGAAACGCACAAAGCTTTGAGGTAGAATTGAGTTGTTCCAAGCAATAATAAGACTGAGATATGAACATTTTAATTCATATTAGGGAAAACTCTTCCAATGGAAGTCTTTTGTGGTAATGTCTATTTCAGACTCCTCATTTTTCATTTGAAAATTATTGGTTGGATGATTTTTTTTAATCAACTGTGTTCCTGTGTGTTCAGTGTGTGTGTGTGTGTGGCAGGGGGGTATTTGTGTGCGTACACACAAGAATGCACCATTATCTCCACAACATGCGTTTTTTTCAAATGCTGAAAATTGACTTTCTGTTCTTTCTGTAATCTTGGGAGCATTCACAGATGTGGGAGAAAGCAAAGACACATAAATGGAGTTCAGAATTGTTATTGCTATTACTGGATTATAATTGTTTTGTAATATTTTAGGAAAAAAAAAATATGTCAGAAGCTGCCAATTCACTAAAACTCATTCTTTTTCTTCAGATAACAGTATACTTGGAATTGCTATAAGAAGTTATTTTTAAGCATTTATATATATATAATTCTCTTATTTTCTAAATGAAACTGTACAAAGAGGTTTAATTTTAGAGTAGCTTTCATTGAAAAATATAAACTAATTTCACTATTAACATTTTAAATGCTGAATATTAAGCATTATTTGAAACAATCAACAAAATCCTTATAAATTTTCCAAGCAATTATTCCTGATTTTTCAGTTAGGAAGTATTTTTGAGATCTTAGTCTGTTCAGGCTTTTTGGAACTGGGGATTTCCTCTGTATGTGTGACATCTAGAGAAGGAAAACCTTTTCCTGTCAGGCATCATTTAATATGTGGTATGGGATAGAAGGAGAATTTAGCATTGAGATTTTGGCCCCCACTGACAAGCACTAAATGTGTTTGGGTGGTCTTCTCCCAATAATTTTATGCCACACAGAGTGGAAGAAAGCTGTTACTGTTAAAGGTTCAGCAATCTGCTGAGCCAGATGGGTGAGAGCAGAGGTCCCGAAGGGGTGCTCTGGGAGCCAGGCATGCTTACCAAGCTCGGTGTCTTCGCATGGAGCAAGTGCTTTTCCAATGGGGAAAAATACCAGAGAGGATGAGGGGGAGAAAGATATTTTAGGCATTTTTACAGATGCACTCAGAGATCCTATGCGAGGAGTCATCCTAGGTGTTATGCAACATCGTAGTGAAGGTATATCGTGCCCCACATGGACTGCAGCTTGGTCGGGAGTGGGAGAGGGAGAGGAAACAAAGCACCAGCGAGTGATGCCTTACCCAAGAGCCCGCGGCAATGCAATGGCATGGGTCAGAACAGCACCACGTCTCTGCTCTCCTAAACCTGTGCTGAGTCTGTTCTACTACAGCTGTACTTACACAGCTCTAAGTATTTTAAAATCTTTCTTCTTTATGCAGATAACTCCATTAATTACTGTCTTTTACTTGTGAATTAAAATAGAGCTCAGATGAGACTTTTCCTGTCAGAACATTTAGCCTCAGGAATATGCTTTAGAAAGCTGTGGGCGTCTTCCATTCTTAGGGTGACAAGGTTATGTCACTGTCACCCTTCTGCTACCTTATAAGTGGGCAGCATATGACTGGATGTATCCTACAGTAGCTTTCTCTGTTGAATTTTGTGTGTGTGTGTTGTTTTTTTTTTTGGTTGGTTGGTTGTTTTTTGTTGTTGTTGTGTTGTTTGTTTGTTTTTGTTTTGTTTGTTTGTTTTGTTTGTTTTTTAAATATACCTGGAAATCAATATATTAAAAATAAACATTTTAATTTATCTGGAATATGTAAGAAAAGGAGTTTGAGGCCTGTGAAACATTGACAGAAAAAGGGAACATAGTCAAACTGAAGTGACTTGGCTGGCATGGCCTTCTGGGCACAAGGTCTTGGCAGCTCCCAGGGCCACCTCTACTCAGCCCTGCACTTAGCAGTTGGTTCAGGTCTGGGCTCGTGTGTGCCCAGCGGAGCTGGTGAGCATTAGGAAGAATTTCCTCAGGCTCCTGACAGCACCTGGAGTCAGGCAAGAGCAGCTCTGCCCTGGGTGCTGTAAAGCCCCCAGCCTACCCCCAGGCCAACATGGGCCAGCTGAACGTGTGCTGAGTGCAGGGATTGTGCCCTGCTGCAGGCCTGAATTTGACTGCCTGAAGGTGAGGGCAAAATTAGTTGTTTTAACTTCTCGAGGATGCGGTCAGAGTAAAAGCAGTAAATCAACAGACTTGTGCTTGTCCACGGTGATATGGGATCATACCTGTGCTTTTTCATGTTAGGAAGGAAAACCCAAATGTAGGAGGGAGTCTGTTATTGACAAAATGGCCATAAAAAGCTTTTAGCTAACTTGATGACATTGGGGAACTTCATCAAAGCTCCTGCAGGCATCAGGAACTGCTTTTTCCCTGTTGAAACAAGCACTGATGGCACAGGATCAGTCTCTAACTTCACCTCTTGGCAGCCTGCTCACCCACTTCTTTGTAGAGTTCTGGTGTTGTACCAAGAGCCCTGCAACAAAGGCACAGAAGGGAAAACACTTGCCATGTGAGATAGCACCAGAGAGACTTTTTAGCACCTGTACATTTGGCAGCAGTGAAACAACTGAGCTGGCAGTGGTCCCACTCTGCATTCCTATCTGCTGGAACAATACATGGATCTAACAAACCACAGAAATGTCACTCCTGCGAAGACTTTGCAATAAAATCAGGACATGCAGTGCCATGTGGTAGGCTCTTGCCTGAGTATCACTGAGGAGACCAAATTAAATCATACCTCCAGAAGTTGCTGTTCCCCAGATACCAATATGAAAATAATCCAGTTCCAAAGATAGATTTTTCCCCACACCTCAAAAGCAGTGTACATCAAATTTTGCAAGAAGAGAAAAACAGTAGCCGTGGGGATGGTTTCAGCAATTTCAGTGTGTGTAGAGGAAACTCAGGGCTGTTAGCATATTTTTTACCTTTTTGACAGCAAGTAAATGTTCTGTGGCAGACAAATCTACAGGAAATAAAATTTTATGATGTGCTGTAGCCATACTGGTTATATATCTATACACTGATGGCAGACTATCAAAAGATGCACAATTTCAACATTTTTGAATGTGACTTGAAAGCAGCTTGACTTCTGTAATCATAAACACTGACAAGTGTGTGCTCTGCGTACTTGCACCAGATGATGTCTCTGTTTGTGTTAGCATGGTGGTGGTGGTGTACAACTAGTCTAGTGAGTTCAAAGTGAACTGAGAGGCAAAGGGAACTGTTTCTGTCTTGCCTAAATGTTTATTACAAACCAGTTAGACTAAAAAAGGTAAGTCAAGCACAGTACTGTAATTCTTGGTTTCTATCCCGTTAGGTTACTTTTTAGAAAAGCAATAAGCATAGCCAATTTTTTTTCTTTTCCTTTCTATGTGTTTTAGCAATCTGGAGCCAAAGTCTCTTTCTATTTGTCCTAGGATAATCACTAATGTACCTGTACTACTGAATATGAAAGCAATGATGGTGAATTGCAGATATCTATATATCTTTCCTCACATGTGTACATATATATATAAAAGAAGAATCCTGAATAATCTGTACTGTATGTATGTTTGAATTTGTTTTCTCCTTCTCCCCAGGCCAGTACTGCTACACTAAAATATATAAACCAGATGTAAGCATATGCTTCAAAAACACCTCTCTCTATCAGCTACTGTTCTTACCTACTAAAAATGATGCAGGTGATTTCTGTCTGCATTGAAAATCAGAGTCTTTCATGATGTCATTCATTTTCTTTGTGCAAAGGTAGTAAAATCAGGTAGAAATTACCTTTCAAGAATAAGCATATGAGGAAAAATTGTAACCAAGCGTGCTTACTTAAGGAAATACAGTTGTGTTGTTGAGCACTTATATTTCACAAAGACCATGCATTAGTATACATATCATACATAACTGCCATCCTAAAGTGTGAAAATGTAAGCAGGTAAAAGTCAGTGCAAACAATCTGGCCGTACGCTTCTTGTCAAGGCCTTCATCAGTAGTGTACATGTCATTGTTCTGACTACTATTGCCTGGTTTGATGAAAAGTATTTTTGTCACTGTCATACATGAAATTTTCTTTATTTGTGTGATGTTATGGGTCATTGCTAAAAGAAGAGGGGAACAGCAATACAGTGCTGGAAAATGAATGACACTGAAAACATGTTTACTACTATACAAAGTCCAGTTACAGCAAACTGACATCCCCAGGGAAAAGCCACAACCTAGAGTAGTAAGAGGATAAACTGAAGTAAAATCTATGTTTACACAACTGCGCACAACTCCATGGAAATGATTGCTTGTTTACAAGATTTGAGAGTAGTCCTAGGGTCTGGTATCTTAGCTTCAGCCATTCGGACTTCTACAGCGTAGTCTACATTTTTTTAGTCTGCTCTTAAAGTAAAAGCATGTTAGGTAATCTTATCTAATGCTTGCAAATCAAGCAAAGTTTCAAAGATGAAAGTACAGTTCTTTCAGGATTGGTGTTGTCTAAATGTTCTCAGCTGTAATATATTGATCATGAATCAAAGAGAATAATTTCACTAGAAGCAGGGGAAAGACTTGGGGAAATATATGTCTGTTACTTAAGAGGCAGCAAATAATGGATGATATGGAAAATATTGAATGTTTAATGCACTTTTGCTGCTGACTTCCAAAATGCCTTAGTGTAGCTAGACGTTTAGTAGTATTAAAACTTAACAGAAAAGGATTATGAGGATATTCCAAAGGTAAGGAAAGAACAGGTCACAGGATAATTGAAGGGAAATCACAGGTATCAAGGTCAAGAAAGAAAAGAAAACGTGTTGTGGAACTCCCAAGGTACTAGCTGAAGCAGTCTTGAGGGACAAATGCCAGGATGCAGAAAAGCTGCTGACTGGTTCATCTATAATTCGCTCACTCAGATTTCACTCTGGTTCTGTGATCAGGGGATCTAGCCATGTCTGAAGTACTGCTGACCATGTATGTGTGTGTGTGTGTGTGAGAGAGAGAGAGAATCTTTGGGGTTATATGTTTGTATCGGTGCATTTAAAACACAGGATTTGGCTGTGTAAAAGCTTGGCTACCTGTCTGTCGCTGTTGGATACTGCTTCATCAGGTAGTAGTACCTCTTCAATCACACTTTGCCTTTGTTAAGGCTTCAGAACTTCACAGCAGTAGAGCAGATAATGGAATAGCATAGCTGACTCGTGGCCAGGTCAGCATATCTACGTGTGTCCTGGAAATTCCTGGGGCAGCACCGCAGGGGGATGCCTGTAAATCTACAAAGGGGGAAACAGGGATGCAGTGAGAGCGGGCAGCTGGCTTCAGGCAGGAGCATGCTGCATTACCTCTTGAGATTGAAAGCAGAGGCCAAATTGAGAATTTTGTCACCTTCTGTATGCTGTGCCTGTAGAGGCATGGTGCAAGCTGCTGTGGCTATGGCAATGGAGCCCACCCCAGTGAAAAGCTTAATGTCTCCACAGAGACTGTGGGTTTGTTTGGGTTCATTACTGGAAAATTTCTCTGCTACCAGTACTGAAAACAGTGAAGTGAAAGAAATACAATGCTTTTTAGAGAGAGAAATAGAGTGCACCAAGACATTCAGCATACCAATTTTCAGCATAATTAGCATGCTATTAGAGAAAATAAACAGAGGCTCCTTTAGAAACCTTTTTTTGCTTAGGGCTTTTTCAGTCTACAAAGCTTATACTGCCATGGCAGATTTTAAACAACAACTGCTATTTATGCTGGCTGGTACTAAATAAACCTCCTGAAGCGAACTTTTCTTTAAGCTTCTGAGCTTAAACCTCAGCTATACACTGGGGCTGTGATTTACCTGTGGATGCCTAGCACTAGCTTGGTCAGGAATGCTGTGTTTAGCCTTTGCTCAAAGTCAAAATCTACCATGGAAAATTCTGTGCAGCTAAATGCATTAGCATTCCATGGGAGAAGTCAGAATATACCTGTACACTGACCTCTATTTTGAATCAATTTTATAGCCTTAAATGATTAAGGCTTGAAATAAATGATTGAATATGCCTTGTGAAAAAATGTGTGATGAATAAAAAGATGACAGATACTTCATTTTCTGCTGAGACCTGGAGCAGATTTATCTTGTTTAAAAAAATAACTAGAGTGATGATGAGGTAATAATCTGAATTTTCATTTTCAATTAACAGAGAGATTTGCTAAGCTAGGGTTTTCCTGAGACATTTAAAATTTTTCCTAGCATAGTACTGCATTTTGAGCTGTGCTGTCCTCTCTTTTTATCTATATGAGGCTGCACGTGTACACTGGAGCTGTTCACTGTTAGCAAAAAACTTATGACAAATGTTCCCTGCTGAAAAAGGGCTGCATTGATTTCCCTATGGCCAGCTCTTAAACTGTAAAATCATTCCACTCACTTGACCTATGATTTGAGAAGACTCGGGAATGGATCTGAAATCCTTAGGAGTGCTATTAGATAATATATATGTGGCAAAAAAAAAAAAAAAAAAAAAAAGATGGTAGCATCCACTTAGACCCAGCACTCAGACCCAGTATTTAAGCGTGCATTTCTTTAGAGGCCCCAGCATGCTCTATAATTAATGAATACAGTAATTTATCTCCTAACTCTGTGGGAAATAGTTCCCTTTAACTGAAAATAGAAGGATCACCTTTTCAAACTTGTTGAGCAGAACCTGTGGAGACCAGTATCTCCTGCCTTCTTATGGACTGGAAAGTAGTTCCACATTTTTGTTTTTTATACTTCTTTATCCTGACATTCATATAATTAAGCATGTTGCTGAAAAAACATGAGACTGATTCTGCAGTTCTGCCAGAGCTGCTTTAAAGTGTTCAGCCACTCTACAGTGCCTCTTTGCTGCTGGACTAGCATTGGGCAGCTTTCATACAGCTGGAAAACTGACCCAGTGACACCAAACTTTTGTGTATTAATTTTCTGGGCAGATAGCAAAGGCAATTTCAAACAAAATAGGCAGGCAAAAAATCCATTTTGAAAAGGCTTCTTAAAGTGTTACTTGATTAACAGAACCTTTGTTAACACTTTCTACATAATTAGTGTGCTATTAAGGAAAATAGCCAGAAGTCATCTTTATAAACCCTAGGTTGCCTCAGGAGTGGACCTTTCTATGATTTTGCCTGCTAGGGATTCAGACCAATGTAGTACATTAAAAAAAGATTGTTCCAACAGAAAGTGGATCCCATGAGGCTTAGCACCATGCCTGCGAAAAGGTAACATGTCCACAGGCCTTTGTTACCGGTGTCTACACCAACTGCGCCATTCTTCCCAACCTGCAGCAGGGCAGCTGGGACAACAGCAGGCTTGGTGTTTTCATCTAAAAAGTGTTATGCACAAATTTTGGAGGTATGTATGCAAAGGTCTACTGAAGTAGGGTCACCAGCAAAAGGAAGCATAAGTGGCTGATGTGTGGACCAAGATGGAGTCTTAAATGCAACACTAAAACTCATGACTATTATTGTCATCAAAAATTACACAGCTGAAATACATTGTCTCTTCTGTACTATAGTAGATATTTGGGCAAAGAACTGTCAATACAAACAAAGGAAAAAAATGAAATTACTTCATATTAGTCATTTGCAAAAGACTTTGTTCCTGTAAAATCAAATCCTATACCTTATCCACCTAGACTGCTGTGGTACTTAGTCTTTCCTATATACTGATAGCTGCTCATTTATCTTGCACAAGTGATAGTCTTTTTTAGTTGACCTATGGTGTGACTTCAGCTGAATAGAATGCAAAACAGGAGCTGATAAAGAGCATTTTTACATCTGAAGGTCATAAATATTGAACAGACTCCCTGTCAGGCTTGTAAAGAAGCATCACGCCTCTTTTGGTTTTGCAGTCAGTCTTTGAAAAGCAAAGGCCTAGCAGGAGTATTGGGGTATATATAGAATACTTCTTCACACTTCTAAAGGAGTACAGACCCGCTTCTAGAAATTTAATAATAAATACAAACAGTATGGGCTTCAAAATGCTACATTAATGCAGTGCTAGCACTGTAATATCAAGCACTCAAAAATCAGAATATTTTAGAAGGTTAGGCTGTTCTAAATGTAATGTGGCTAAGCTGCATATCCCACATTACATATGGCATATTTTAATAGTAAAAATGTATTAAAACTTACATTTAAAAAAACACTTTCTTGTTCGATATGTGAAGCTTATGGTAATGAAGAGTGAGAGACAAAGTCAGATTTGAAGGTGATCTACTCAGTGGTTAGGAATTTTTGAACTTAGAAGTTTAATGTGTCCTTTTTGGCTGTCTTTTTTTTTTTTTTTTTAATTTAAATGCACATTAAATATGCTGGCTGAAATAAACAGTGCTCTACTGGTAGTTAATCAGTTTGCTGTTTAAATAATGTAAGAAACTCTGTTTTGTAGTTTGTTGTTGTTTTTGATTTTTGAAAGTATCAACTACCTTTGAGATGCGCATCCATAACCTTCCTAGTCAAAGTATATATAGGAAAATACAAATGGCTGTGGGGTGCTTCACACTTTTTGTTTGAGACCAACATTGAAAATTCTTTGTCAAATTGATTTTATGAGAGGCTGAGAATGGAAGTTATTTTGATGTCAGACTGTGTTTCACGGGTGCTTCAATATTATGAGTTTCTAATATGTTATCTGTCACTAGTAAAATTTCTCAGGTATTTCTCCCTGTTTAGATAGACATAAAGCAGCATCAGCCAATGTTTCAGTTTAATCCTACAGCCCCATTTTGAAAAAGTATGCATCTGACATTTCATAATCTTCCCATAGTCTTCAAAAGAAAAAATGTGCTATGGTGGGTGACATTGACACCTACTTTTGGGAATCACACATCAACTGGAGACTTGAGCCTGAACTTGTCATCCCCACACTGATGCACAGTGTGGACTCGCACTCTGGCTCCAGTTGTAAGAAGTCAGCTGGGAAAATACAGACATGGAAGAGACCTGACTGAGTATGGGTGTTTCATCCCCTTGTATCCCATGTGCCACCTTCAGGCCCAGAGTACAAAGACTGCAGTGGGGAAGAGACCCCTGCCCCATGTCTTGCCCTCAGGCTTTATGATTTGTCATCTTCACACTTAAGGTCACTTAAACCTTTCTTTTGATCAGTAAATACAACCATTATCCCTGTGAGAGGCTGAATTCAACCTGATTTTAAAGGCACAATGTGTCTTTACTTACTAATTACTGGATTGTCTAGGTAAGGACAGCACTGTTAGGTTTTACTTTCTTGGACACCCGAACTTTGTTGTTATAAAATGAAAAGTGGGAACATTGGGGCCTATTGAATTCTTATCTGTTTCATCTACTAAAGAGTTTTTCATTGCTTGTTTGTTTGTTTGTTTTCCTTTAAACTGGAGATCTCATTAGCAGAGAGATTAATTTACAATTTATTATTTGAGTGTCTCTCTTAAATGGTTCTTACAACATAATAAACTATCATATATCATGCTGATGTCCAAACATAGTTTCTAAGAATGATTTGTATCCTAACACAGGTTGAGGTTTTTAAATAGAGTTATAAAAAGTCCTTGACATTTAAAAAAAATTCTGTGCATTAGAAATTGTAACATTCTTCCCCATTATAGTGACTTTTTCATCAGTGTCAGTAGTTGCAGACAGAGAACCTATCCCAGATAGAAAATAATCCCATTTGTATCCTGAATCTAAATAAGATATGGGAGTCTTAGTTGTACAGATATATGTCTTTTGCCATTCTGTACAGATAAAGCAAAATGATACTCCTCAGTCATGAGTGTTTGCTTGCTCTGCCTGTCAGATTTGTAGCATGCAATCTGCATCAATCTACAATATGTATTCTTGAAATTAGGTAGCCACTTCTCAGTTTGCATTGCAATGGAGTAACCATATGAATTTAAGAGCCTCAAAAAGCAATTCCCCTATCTTTAAAATGGTGTGCTACCTGTTGGCCTCAGCCTGCTCGTTACTCCCTCCTACTGAGGATGTCTGTTGTTCCCCTTCCAGAATTGCCAATCTTCCAAACAAAATTGGGCTTTCTCATTGTTGAGGCTTCCACAAGAAAATTAATGATGGAAATAGAACTGTAAAAAATGGCTTTTGATTATTTATTTATATTTTTCCCCCTATCAGAAGCAAATTCAACAAGATAAACAGGTTATAAATTAAGACATATTTTGCTAAACAGTGAGCAGCATACTTTGGGATTTAATTTTCCACAGCAGTGTGTTCTCAGTTAAGTTGTCTTTTCCTTCATTGCACATCTTCTCAAAGGTCATGTAAGCCTCAGTGAGCTGAAGAGCTGTGATCGAGGAAGGCTGTTCATCCTTCTATCTGCTGTTAGATGGTGGTGTTACATGGCACCAAGGAAAACCATGAGCGGTGCTGTTGCATGCCTCTGAGGTGAATGGGTGGGAGCATTTGAGGCTTCCAAGGCAAAAGGGAAGCTGGAGCCCCAGAAATGCAGTTGGTCTTGGGCAGTTGTGATGCCCTGGTGAGGGCTGGGGACTAGGGCTAAGGACCCAGCTTTAGGAAGGCCCCTCCTCAGCTGGCAAGATCCACAGGGTGGGTCAGGACTCCAGGGCAAGTTTCCAGAAGCACAGTTTAAAATATTTAAAATATTAAGGAGATATTACCAGAGTCACAGGAGGTTTCTTGTCAGAAATGCCTGAACCGAGCTCTGCAAAGTGACTTCTCAGCTCTTCACGTTCTGTGCCCACGACTGGCTCCTTGAGGACACCACATCGTCCACTGCAGGCAGAGGAAGCCAGTCCTCCTGCAGTGTGTGTGTCGGTGAGTGCCAGCCGTGAGAGGGCAGGTGCAGCGTGATCTGGGAGGGCTAGCCTGAAAGATCCATTCAGCAGGTGCTGCAGGAACAGAACTGGGCCTTCATATTTACTAGGGGTGCTATGACAAGGTGAAACTTAATCTTCCTGTTAGGTGAAATGGCTGAATGGTTTTGGCTGAAGTTTGCCTCTGGGATGACGATTTGCCTCTGGGCTGACACAAAGTAGGAAAATATCACCAGAGAGGGAGAATGTTTCAGAAGGTTATCTGCATGAAAGAAACTGGAAGTTACAATGACATTCCTGACATAACCTTAACAGCTAGTGCTACCTGGAGCTTACTATAATAATGTATCTTATCTGACCCAAATCCAACAACAAATAGTTGGATTCTTTGTAGCTGCGTACTTTGCTGCTGGCTACAGATAAAATTGAGCATGTTTCATTCAAAGAATATCTAGGCACCAATTATTCATCCCCTTGTAGGTACAGAAGGAATAATAAAGGATATTTGCTTCAACATAATGACTTCATTAAGTGAACTGGAACACAAATACCTTGGTATTGTAGAAACTAAGTTTTGTAAGTTGAAGAACAACAGAAGGGTGACTGCTCCGCTTTCATGGAACAAAACTGGCGACTCTTTTGATAAGCATCATCACAAAACTAAGCTGGCTATAATTAAAATGTGTCTTGACTTTATGTAATTGTGGAGATGTTGTAAAACCTTGGAGCTATTTTGCTCATATCTATCAAAATAAAAGGACTCTTAATTCATAATTTATAAGCGTAGCCACTCCAGTGAGTGTGGCTGCAGGCTACTGTGACTACCTTTGCAACCACTGGAGAATGTTAAGTAGAAACAGCAGTATCCCATCTGGCCATAAGTATTTTTCCCTGCCATCATTTTATAATTTGTATTTATTTAATTTATTTTTAAATCTTTGGATTTTTAAGTCCTTTGCCCTTTGCTGCACATGGTATTAGCTGGCCATCTCCACACAGTTGTACAGATGAAAAGACTGGAAATAACACCTACGTGTCTTCACTGCTCCATGCTGACAGGGCAGAGGCAGCCTGTATCGATCGGCATGTCTAACAGTGGTAATAAGAATGTAAACTCAACCTTGTCCTGCTTTCCATCAAAGCAATGCAAGTCAAGCTTTCCTTTTGCACAGGCCTGCATTCATCTCTCAAGTTGTCAATATGTCCTGATAGAGCTTTTAGACGCTTATCAATATTTAACTACACTCCTATTGACTCAGCAATTGCACGATAATTGATTTAAGATTGATTATCATCATGTTAACATTTTAATGGTCAAAGACTAATATAACTAACTGAACGTGAAATTATTTTAGGTTTTTATTACCTTTGTGCATGCATGCTACTGTTTCTTTTAATCAGATTTTAATTTTTACTTATGTTTTATTGTTCACTAAAAATAGTTGAAGCTATTGTTTATAGCCTTGTTCTTTGCCAGAATTAAGTTATATATTCATAGCACAAAATGCTTTTTATAGCTAAGACATTCAAATGGACCCCTTCAAAATATCTTGTTACTGGTCAAAACATATGAAAATGGTGGATACTGGAAAATAACGCAAGAGGCAGTTAGATAATGGATAAGACAACAAAGTTATTTTGTCAGCTGCGGTGTTGTATCTGTGTGAGGGCTAGGTTTGATGAACAATGCTTTTCATGAATCAGTTATATTGATTTCTTGCATGGAGAGGTCTGAGGTGTAGTCAGGGCTCTGACAGGCTTGAGCTCTGCCAGCTGCAGTGGATATAAATATTATCCAAGAAAAATACCCAATAAATAAAGCTGAGTGTGGAAACACGGAGTCTTTTTCCAGTATGATAGTGGTTAACTCCGTCCTATTGATTTTGTTAACTCTTTAGTGCTTGTGGTGTGTGAGGTGGAGTCAGAGGTTGTGGAGTTCCAATCAGTTGTGTGTGAAAGCAGTGGGACAGGAGGGCAGGATGATCTGTGGCCAGTACCAGCTCAGGATTTTACATTAGACAGGAAATTAAATCTCAAATAAATGGCTACTTTTTGGAGTAAAAAGTAGTTAAACAAATAGAAGTCCAGCTGAACTTTGGGAAGAGAAAGGAATGGATTACAGGCATTTTAAAACTGACACTGTTCACCATTTCCTACCCAATCTTTCCTGAAATTGTCACAGATTAATTTAAGAAAATCTAACAATATTTTTTCTTGCTGATTTTTGTTAGGGCAATGAAAATAGTTAATTCAGCATGTAAAGAGAAACATAGATTAGCAAAGATTTTACTAAATCATAAGGTTGCTTTCTTTCTGTAAAAATATTCCTTGTAGTACAATTTCAACACCAGAGCTCAAACTAGGAAATTATATTTAACATGCAGTAATAGACAGTGATGCGGTACATCTGTTTTCAGGATTTCTACTACCTTATACAGAGTCTCAGTAACATGACACAAACATTTGATTTTTTAACTTTTCATCAGTCATTATTGTGCTAGATCACGCTCTTCCCCTTGCAGTTGGTGTAAAATGTGAAATTGTCATAAAATGCAAGTTGTGGCTAATTAAATAAGATAAGGATATGATCCAAGTCATTTTTGCTGATCTTTGTGATCTTGTCTACCTTAATATTAAGTACTAGAGCATCCTAATTTTAACAACTTAACCTGGGCTAAGTGAAGTGTCATTGTTATTAAATAATCTGAGAGGTAGTACAGCAAGTACAGCAAATTTTTTTAGAGAGTCCATCAGGATTATTCCTGAAGGTTTGATACTGTCTACTAAGATTGTTGAATCTCTCCAGAAAATGCCTTATGTACAGGCTGTTTTGTCAAAAAAAATATTAATTAATTAATTAAAAATTACATCAGTGTAATCTGCTGTTAGAGCAGAAAAAAATATTTCAAACATACAATTGACTTAAGCATCCAAGTTTTTGCAAATACAGTAATTCAGATCAATTACTTATCTCCTATGGAAACCCTTCTATGGAAAAAAATAAAATAAAATAGATCCTCCTCCATCAGTATAATCACTATGAAGAAGTTGTTTTTGAAGTGAAGCTCTTTTCTGCCTTAGATCTGTGATATATTAGATGTGCATAAAATGTCCAGAAAGCACTTTTGTTCTGATGTTACACTGTTCAAGTACTTTGTGCTGTTTGTACATGATTAAACCAGGTCTGGGGCCCAGGATGGACCATTTAACTCATTGACTGAAACCAAATTAGGACAGTAAGGAAAAACAGTCTGCTAAAATAAATAAATAAATAAATAAATAAATATAAAGGTCCTGCTTTTCAAAGAGTAGAGTTTTCTGTGTTAAGGTTTCCAGTACATTTAGTCAGTTTGGATAAGGAATTATACTTTTGGATAGTTATCAGCGTTAAGCTGATAGAGTTTGGACCATTGCTAATTCTTAGTTGGATTTTTCCAGTTTTCAGATGAGGTGTGCAGTAGGCAATAGAACGTATCAGTATATCAGCTGAAAAACTTGATTTCTACTCAGTGGGACTACTGATGGTAAAATGAGTAAAACATTTTAAAATGACAAACTAGTCTATGTGCATACAGTTCATTTAATTTCAGCATTTCATATTTTATTTAAAACTCTTATCTATAGGTAGAAATTACTGATTTTCATATTAAATATTTTATCATAATTAAAGCTCAATAGAAGCCAAAGGAAAAAAAATAATAAAAATAAAAAAGTCATAACACTGAATTGTAACACAATGTTTGGAACCTCTTTTTCTAGCTGTCCTATTTGAAACTCTGAGGAGCTGAATTTTTAGAGCCGTTGAGTGTCACAGTTTTATTTGAAGTAGTAGAGGCTGCAGCTGCCTCATATTTCTCAAAGCAATGTCCAAGATAGCTCAAACTGGGTTTCTGAAAACACGTTATCTGTGATAACTTGCCCCTGAGAAAAAATGATGCTTACATGCTGGATCCCTGAGTGTTCTGTGCATCCATAGGCAGTTTTCTTTTAACAAGCAGAGCAACCACTGAAGAAGGTATTTTATTTGTTTTGGTTTTTTGTTTGTTTGTTTGTTTTTATTTCTAATGGAGCTTAGAGTGAAATTTAGATATGGACGTGTTCTCCCTGGTTGCTGGTCAGAGCTAAAACAAAGTATGCTGAGCTACCAGAGTTCTCATAGTCTTTAAGGTGTGTCCTGTAGCATTTCCCTTTGACTTCTGCAAAACTCAGGTAGGCATGCTGTCCAGCTTCTGGCCCAGCTCCTCTTCTCATTTTGCTGCTTCCCATCATTATGTGTCCACTGGAGTTCCAAAATGACTCAGTGATGATTAACTGCTGCCTGAAATGGTGAAAATACTTTTGTTTCTCAAAGGGATTTTAATGAGGGTTAGTTGGTGAAAGTTCTGATATATGATGTGGGTCTTACTATTGCTGTAATCCTACATGTTATATATATATTTTAAAATTATCAGTGGTCTGTTTCTATTTAGATTTCTTACAAGATCTTTTTAAATTAGTAGGTAAATTAATAAGATAAATTTAACATTGCAAGAAAGTTATCTGTTCAAACTGGACAGAAGAAACTTGAACCTGCAGCTAAGAGAACAGCAAAGTAAAACTGAGTTTCATATATGATACTCTCATTGTTATATGGCTCTGCAGATCCGTCAGTATTCAGAAAGCCAGAGAGAGAAAAGGCAGTAAGGGTAGTATGTAAAAGAACTTTTATGACTCTTCTACTCTGGCTTCATCTCTTTAGACCCATATTAAAAAAAAAATAATAAAATATTATTAAAATAAATTTAAAATAAAATAAAATAATAATTAAAAAAAAAAAAAAAAACACCTTAGATTGCAATTTATTATGTCAATATTTCCTGGTTCAAAATGCATACCCACCTCAGTTTCTTTACTTTGGTGTAACAGAAGATCCAGAAACAGCTGTTTTACATGACAAATTAGACTGTTAAAACCAGTCTTGTAATTAGGATGGAAGGTAGATATGTTAGATCCACATTTAAGAAAAGAGTGACAAAAGATGAATTGCAGTCTCTTAAAATTCTGAACTCATCCTCACTGGAAATTTTCTACACATTATGCCATAGTGGAAAAAGTCCAATGCATTTGTGAAATGAGTCCAGCATGCACTAATCTGTCATACTGACCTCATTCAAACTTGAGGGCCCAAATGTGTTATAAAGCATAATTACTCTAGAGCTAAAATCTTAAGTAAGACTTTGAGGGACATGTCTGTGAAACAAACTGAAATTGCAACAATTCCTGTATAAACAGAATATAGACAAGTAGAATCCATATAAGCAAGGCCTTCTTAGGTTGCCCCAGGTGTCAACACAGAAGATTGTTAGAATATCCACATTTTATTATGCTTTTGAGCACTGTTCCTTTTACAATGGATTTAAAGATCTCCAATATAGTGAAGATTTCAATACATTCTAATTTTTGCATTTTTAGTTCCTTTTGTATTGGCTAGTGGTTGTCACAGTATATATAAATATAAATATTTAAGTTATGTATGCAAGGAGGCAGTATTTGGATAGATAATTATGAATCTTTTTTTTTTTTTTTTTTTTCTTCCTGTTAGGGCTATTAATCTACCTTAAGTTCAATTGTATCACAGAGTATCATATGAATTTTAATAATATGTTGTCGGTCGCTGAAGTGTCATGGAAGGGAAGGTGGTCTTGCTTCATTAGTCTTTTTTCAGGATAGCAGTGTAACTTCTGAGAATGCCATTCAGGGCCATTTAAATCAGTACATCATTTTTTTGTTGAAAGTAATCATAGAAGTCTTCTTTCAAAAAGTAACCTGATGAAGACAAGTGGGGTCAAAGCTGACAAAGACAAATGATTCTTCACTACTGGGAAACTTATTTAGAAATGAAATGTTCAGTTCAAACCAGAATTTTTGTTCTGAGCTTTGGGATATTTGTGCAAGTGAGCAGAGGTTAAGGGCAAACCAAATCTCTTCTACCCTTCTCATCTGACTGCACCACATTAAAAAAAAAAAAAAAAAAAAAAAAGGCAACCAGCAACAGAAAATCCCTGGCACTAGCACTTCATTACTTTTCTATAATATCCATAGCTTAATTTATCCTGAAATGATTATAGCTTGATGATCAGCTAATTAGGAACACTCATCATAATTTTCATTGGCTGTTTGCAAAATATTACATCTGGGTAATTTAATGCAAGTTACTTCATGAATGCCTGCTTAAAATAACACACACACAAACAATATAAGCACTAGAGACATCTCATTTCATGACAGCATTAGTAGCAACATTTTGTAACAGTCCATGAAACTGCTTATAGAAACAAACTAAAATCACAGAAAGTGTATAATGGAGACTCCCAATCTGCAAAAACATGTTATCTTTGTTTCTGTATAAATTGTTCTCTCTCTCAATAGCTTTTTGTTCCACATTTTTCCCCGTTGGAATGGATGACAGTTGAAATATTTCCTTTTATTTTGTATGCATAAAATTACACAATTAGTCATTTTTACAAACTTAGTTTATGGTTTGTGTTCTCCATATGTGACTCCTGACCAAAAAGGACTTACATGCACTTATGAAATGAATGAAAAGTATTAGGTATCCTGAAATCATTATAATGGTTTTGTTATTAGTTTCAGTGTAGATCCCATCCAGTCATTATGGTATTCTTTTTAGCCATAAAATGGTGAAAAAAAAAATAGATGTCCCTTTGTTACTGTTCCTAGAAGAGGACACAAACACACAAACAAAAAGTCAGTAATTTTGCCTTAATATTAAAGACAGTCATTGCCCTTCCATCAGTCCCCACAAACACCTGCATTCCCATTGCAATGCTATGGATGCCCAAAGGGTGGCCTCTGGATGTAAAGCTCCTCATTACAATGGTGACAACTGGACATGGACAGAAAAACATAGGAGGGGAAAATGGAATAAAGAAGTAAGGGGAGGCTGAGGGATGAAAGAGGAGAGAGAAAGATTAGTGGACAGAATCTGATAAAGAAGAGAGGATCAAGATGGTGAGAGAAATTGCAGGGAGATGAAAGATGAAGAGAAAAGAAATGCCGAAGGACAAGAAAAATGGCTCATCTGTAAAACAAAAAGCATGGAAATGTCGTAAAGGGCTAGTATTAATCTTCTAAAATACATAATGTTAACCAAGATTTAACAGGAGAATTATACAACTGGATGTAGGTTGAAGACAAGGCTTCTATTTCCTGCCAGGACTTTTATTTGAGCACGAGGCAGGTGACTTTTGTACGTTTACTAAAATAATCCCCCAAATTGTTTTTAAAATTGCTCATTTTGGGTCTCCCATCCCAACAGCTAAATTATTTCTGTTAGCAGCAGTTCTACTATTGCTTTAGAAAGTGGTGTTGTTGGACCTTGGTTTTCTTTGCTGTAAGCTCATGTAAACTTGGAACTCATTGAACTCATTGCAGTTCCACATGTGTGGAATTTGTTGAAGTGACCCTATTTATGGCTCTGGGAAATGTTTTGTACTATGGCAATAGCTCAGGTCATTATTATAAATAGAGCAACTTTGCAGCGAGTAGCAAAATTCAGAAGGTACTAAATTTTCTGATTAAGGAGGTACCCTCACTTATAATTTGATGTGTTAATTAAAGGGAATGAAAGATGATGTTAGACTCTTAAATCCTTTCTAAAGACAACAGAGTTAAAATAAGGAAAAAATGTAAAATACCTTAAGGAAAGCAGAAGGTAAAATCTCTTGTATTGGATATGGCAATCTGAAATGTGACGTATTTGCTACCCTGAAGCTGTGCTAAGAGAATATCATAAGGCAAAAAGAATACTTTCTATGCTTTTGATCTGTAGAGTATTTTCAGTTTATATGTCAAACATTGTAATTTCAGGATTCATTAAAAAGGGTTTCCATGGAAGAACAAGTGAGGTTCACCATAAAGTATTGTAGTTATTGCAGTTACTGTTATGTTTTCTGTTTACAGTGAAAAGGATTATATACTTGTAAAGAACATGCTTTTTCATGTGTCTTCATTATGTAGAATAGTTATAGCAATTAGAAAATAATAGAAAGAGGATGAATAATAATTCTTTTTTCTAAGATTTTACAAAATCAAAATATGCATTCTACTAACAAGCCAAAAATCTTACATAAATTTAAGCTTAATCGCAGTTATTTTATACAGTCATTGCCACATGGTCCATACTGAAAATATAAGAAGCAAGTTTAATTGTTTTTTTTTGTTGTTGTTGTTGTTTGTTTTTTTTTTTTAATTTTTATTTATTTATTAAAAAATAAAAGCATGTTGAGACACAACTTTTTAATAAGTAACATTCACTTTTTATTTGCAGTATTTATACAAATATACCTGTATATAAAAGATAAATTCTTTGCAACAGGGACTTTCTTTTTGTGCTATAGAGCCCCTAAGCATGCTGAATATAGTAAGATATTAAACACAATAAAATCAGAACATTTGCTGCATGTAAAAGAATGTGATTCGATATAAGGGCATGCTGAATATGCATCTTTTCCACACTCAGTTTATTGTTACGTAAACTTGGTTTGGATATATCAAACTTATTTCATTAATAAAAAATATTCATGAAATTTTGGGTTTGAAAAAAAGGACAATTTGCTCTTTAGTCACTCCAGGAGAAAAGGAAGAGAATGTATGGAAAACTGAGCTGGCAAACACAGATTTAAAAGATTTGTGAAAGTTCTAACTGGCAATGTATTTTAGTCCTTGATATTTTGTGGCTCTGTCAACCTCATTTATAACTCTGGCTATCTCATCTATTTCAAAATAGCTGGCTAAACCATAAAAATAATAGTAAAGATACCCTCAAAAGATTATGTTAATCATAGATCTGGACCAAACCTTAAAATGAGGATGGGAAAGTTTGTTAGGAGTAGATTATCTCACGGTTCTCCGTCTCACAGCAGCCATGGGATATGCTGCTGGGAAGAATACATGTATTCCACAGAGCACGCTGCCCTGGAGAGGCCCTAACCATGCCAGGCAAGAGATGTGCTGATTTACTGCTCTCTACTGGCTATCATGTAGGCAATGTAGATTTATTTTGTATGAATGTCTGACACTATAGTGTAGAAAACAGACACTGTTCTCCTTCAAAGCCAGTAAGAAAAAATATTTTTGCAAGCAAATTTGAAAGGCTTATTCTGTTATTACTGTTCACTGACCCTTCTGCGCAAAGGCCTCCATACTTGCATTCCATTCTGGCATTGTCTGAATGCATCCTAGTGAAGTGAGACAGGTTCAAGGGAACTAAAAGTAATGTACTGTTTGCTATAGCTGAACAGCATTTTTATTGCATGAGAAAGTATAAGCCAGCATATCTCAAAATAGCCTTATGGTTCTTCACATTTAAATAGCAAAAACAACAACAACAAAAAAAAAATCTGATGGAAAATATGTTTCTTTGACCAATATAAACTTAGTCTTGGAAAAGACACAACGACACTTGATTCAAAACCTCAAAAATTATTTAATTTCTGAGTGTTTGTCTGTTATAATCACTCAGACTACCTTCCTAAAATTATGCTTTATTGTTGATGCTTTAATGTTTATACAGGAGCTGACTCCAGAAGCTAATAGAACTCAGTGTCCAGATATTATTCCAATGCTCACATTACTATTTATAATAATTAGTTATTTTCCTAATTGTAGTGTTTATTCCCTCCAAGTATTTGTAGGGTGTTGTCATTGTCCCACTTAGTTTTTGCTTAGTTAATCTCCTGTGAATATGTATTATTCTTCTAAATATTCCTCAAAAGTCAAACACACTGGTTCCCTTTTCTGCTGTGTCTGGTAGTGTCTTCTGGTGCCTGGCAGTGAATTGAATATTCTCAGTATAACTGTAAGAATAATATAAATACATTTAAAACATTACAATGTTATTAAAAATACATTGAAAGACAATGTGAGATGAAAGACAACGTTTGGGCTAGTTCCACTGAAGTTTTAAGCTGCTTGTTGTAGTACCTAGTGTTCAGGTGACTTGACCAGGCTCTGAGGCAGAGAGAGGTACCCCTCGCACGGGCAGGCAGCTCAAGGAGGGATGCCTCCAGCCAGCACTCCAAGGAGGGAGTAGCCAGTGTATGGCTACATACACTGTAGCCATACAGTGTACAAGTAGGGAGTACTAAAGAAACTGGCATGATGTTGTTTCTACTCAAAAAAGAGAATTAGTGCCTCAAGCCTAATCCGTAACTTTATTTAAAATATTTTAAATTGCTTTCTGTAGCTGCCTTCATAATTGACAATTATGAAGCTTTTTCTGGAACTGGTGAACAAATTAAGTTGTGATGTTCGTGGACAAGGCAGGTAACAATTGTTCTGCTCATTTAGTCATTAATCCTAGTGGTCAGAGCACGCAGTGGTCCTCCCTGCAAATCAGTGGGCTTTGTGTTTCCCACCTGACCACACAGGTGTAGGTTGTATAGCACAGGTTGCTATACAACAGGCAGAAGCTCTGTTTCTAAAACCTTACAGAATCTAACACTTGGATTCAAGTGCAACTAAAGCTTGAGTATAGAAATCTTGTAAAAATAGACTTCTTTACTTGTCTGGACTTAAAAATAGATATTCTTTAAACTCTTTTACTTGATTTTCTTTATTTTAATTTTCCAGCAAATGGTGAATTGTAGATATGATAATATTATTGTCCTTAGAAAATGATTGTTATAATCATAGAAATAAAGATATGGCTATTCTTATGGAACTGTCTCCTTAGGATAGAGGGGAGAAAAAGATGGGCTGACTCAGAACTTGTCATCAATTTTAGTGTGTTCCATTTTTATTTCAAAGAGGAAATCTTGTTAAATTGTAGGGTTAAATACAGTAACCGGAAAACTGTGACTGCAATTTGAAAGCTGAAAGGAGAAGCTAGAAGTCTGAAAAGAGAAAGAAAAAGACAGAGAGGTCTTAAATTGAGGAAAAAAATGCTAAAAATTCAGAGACGTCATTCAAACAGTGAGTCAAAAAATATCTTATTCAAGTGTACATGTGTGTATCTGTGTTTGTTATTTATACAAATAGTGTTACTACTACTAAACTGTTGTTATAATGGCTGAGTTAATAAGTGGAAGGTTAAAGTTACATATATTGAACATGGTGTACAAACATGCCTGCCTATCTGAGACACAAAGTACAAGCTGTTCAGAATAGAAAATGTCTTTTGTACACGCCCTTTATTCATAATCTGACTGGAGGCTCCTTGCATTGGGCTTAGTTGAGTCAAATGAACAGAAAACAAGATGCAACACAAAAGTTAGTTAAACAACCAGAACAAAACAAAAGTAGCACAGGGTGGGGTGACCGTGATAAGTAAAGGAAACATTACCATTATGAAAAGAAACTATAACAGAGTTACACTGAGCATCTTGTCATAAGCTATTGTGGGATAATACCATGCAATGCAGCTCTGACACTAAATGCTGATTTGCCTGTTGGGTTGTCCCCGAGCCTGTCCACATGGGGTGTCCAGGTGCCCCCTGGCAGCCACAGAATGTCTCACTCAACTGCATCATGATGCCTGGCTCCAAAATATTTTTTCCAGAAATTTGCTTTTGTGCAAAGATGACAGAAATATTCAAATATGGAGTTCTACTTGGAGAATTGCTTGCTCACGGTTAGGTGTTTCTAAAATGATTTTCTTAATGCTAATCTAGGACATAGCTTTAAAAAAGAAGCAAAGAGTCTATAACTTTATTTAAAATATTTTTAAATTGCTTTCTGTAGCTGCCTTCATTTTAGTTTTGATTCATTCACTAAATGCTATGATATATTTCAATGTAATTTTTTTCAGATACAATATTTTTAACACACGCACACAAAAAAAATATTCCATTTTTTTGGTCAGGGCAGAATGCACATGAGTAAGAATACCAATTTCCTTCATGTTTGATCTTTGCTTCCTTGATCATTTCCGTAATCTCTATCAATTTACCTGTCTGTGCCTCCACTTATAGTATTGACCTTGATGTTTTGTAATAGATGTCTCATATGGCCTTTGCTCTTTCCTGTTCTCTACCTTAATTTCCATGGTTATCCACATTGGTGGTTTTCTTCTTTTATAGCCTATTTATTTCCCAGCGATATGTTCTTTCCTTGGACTCCCATCTAATTAGAGTTGCACTGTCAACTTGAAAATCACATTTCCATCTGAAAATGTTGTGTCTTCTCTTGTTACGAGAAGTTCTTGAGATGACTCTAGCTAAAAGGCAGAGCAGACTTTTTTTTTTTTTTTTTTTCCTCATTCTGCTTAACTTGTGTAACATCCCAGCATTATCTGTGTGTCTGGTATTTCTGTTACCTAAGAAGGTCCTGCCACTATCTGTTTGGGAAGGAGGAGAGGAATGACCCCTTTGTCCTCCCTTCATTTCCCCTGTGGCCTTTCAGGAACACGTGATTCAGGAGCTAGTCAGGACTGAATGAAAGAAGCTGTATTACAAGGCTACATTAAAGGGAAATTAAACTCAAGACCTCTTGCTGCCCCAGTTGTTAGGACCAGGATGTGTGGGGGCAATTTTGAGAAGTTTCTATTAAAGCTGTCATGGCTTCTGAAAATGTATCTACCTTTGTTCTTTATTTTTTCCTGCTCTGCAATTCAGTACTAAGCACAGAACAAATGCATCCCTTTCAAATAAAACAAGCATTTAATACAGAAAAGTTCTTTTTGATTCTGAGTATCCTCCATTAAAAGAGAAATTACCCCTGATACACTGAAGCTGTGTATTGTGGAATAGTGCTTGTTTGTTGGTTTGTGTTTAAATTCAGATTTTGAAACCTAATCCAAGATGATTTTATATTAGTATAATTATCTTTTATTGAGTTCAGCAGATAACATTATGTGTGAGATATTTCAGACCTATTTGAAAAAAGACACCGAAAACTGTAGCAATAGTATTATCTCTGTCTTATTATGAATACAGAGATATTTATGTGTGACTACAAGACAGAGAGAGAAAATACGGAACAGATCTAGGAAATGTGGAGGTGAGTTATATTTGATAGTAAGTTATGGCATTTATAAATTAGGAGGCTGGAAAGATAGATCACAGTAACACCACAGTTGATAAAAGCATATAAGTGATCTACCCAAGTTCACAACGCTCTCTTTTCTCTCTTTTTTCCCTTTTCCCTTTTCTCTTCTTTTTTTTTTTTCCTAGCAATTTTTTACACTGTTTATGGTGGTGAATACAGATTTAATTGTTGTAACACTTAACATCACTTTGCAAGGTAAGACAGGGAAGAAGTACAGACTTCGGGGGTCATCTGTGCATCAGTATGAAAGGAAGAATAAATCTTCTTTAATGAACTTCTAGGTTTTCTTTAGATTATTTTTTTAACCATTCGTGACTGTTTTGCAAAGACATGCCTGTTCTTTTTTTTTTTTTTTTTTTTTTCCTTAAAGCTAGTGATTTTTTTGAATTTCACATAATGGGGCAAAGGGATTTCTGAAATCCTAGTACTAGAAAAACTGTAGTGCACAGACATCTTATACACTGGGTTATGTCACAAAAGGGGGAATTCTCTACACTAGTATTATGAATTAAATTGCCTACATTTTCAGTCATTTAGTCAAGTTAGGCCACGTTTATTAATATTTTCTGATTAACTGCAGCTACAGTTTTTGGCAAAAAGCCCTTTACCAAAGTAACTTGCAACCTTTCCCCCAGTATGTATAGAATGTTCTATGCCTTATGGTAAAAGAATAAATGCTGTCTGGCCACATGTCAGTGCTTTCTAGGTGTATTAAACTCTGTATTGAAAAATATGATAACAAACGGACATAAATTGACTAAGATCTGGAAAGCAATGTCTTCCTCAGCATGGGGGTGAATTCCTTATTAAAGGTACTTTGTCAGGGTTAGATGTATGTTTACCAGAGACAGTTATCAGTACTTCTCCTCATGTGTTGTCACAGCCCTTGAGCATTAGATCAGGCTGTTATTGCCTAGCATTATTTTGGTTCCTATTCTGGAAGAACTGTGTCATTATTTTTTTTATTAAATATATATATATATATCTCTTTCATTTTTCATTTAAACACATTAAACCTGAAATCTAGCATCCAGATCAAAATAATAATTTGGTAAAAGTTGTATCCTTCATTCAACTCTTTTTTGAGTTGGGAACCACCTGTAGTTCCCTTTTGCTTAGAGTTCTAGTTTTAGTTCTGCTGTTGAGGAATCTGTATTAGTGCAATGAGCCTCTCAGGCTAGGAAATGTTTCTGCTGCTGCAGTTAGCACTTCTGTAGCATCACCTGTGACAATATGCTGCTGCCCTGAAGGGATGCCATTTTCAGATGAGTAACTTTCTTACACAAAAAATAGCCTTTCAGTGAAGAATATGTGATCATTTCCACTGGGGAATACTAACTATAGTTTTATTTTGCAAATTCAGTAATATGTATTACCAGACATAGTTCTTAGGGCATAGAGTAATCCCTCTAATGTCTTCCACAATGTACCATATCTAGTAATAAATGTGTATGAGACAACACTAATTGAACACAAGTTTCACTGCAACGAAGGGGGTTATGGACACTATGTAGAAGAGAAAAGATTTTAGTTTTTTCATCCTTAAGATGCATGCAAAGACCGGGTACACTTATGACTAGGAAACTGAGATATTTTATAGTACTTTATGGAAGAATTTATACAAACATCATATTTTAATACATTATTTTTTTCCACATAAATATTTCAACTGTTCCTCTCTGATTAAAGTTAAATAAAATATATTCAGTTAGCTTAGATGAGCTATTGGGAAAAATAGACTTGGATTTTTAACTCCTAGAAATTGCAATGGTAGCTAGAAGAGCTTATTTAAAATGTCAAAATTAGGAAATATGTCTTTCTACATTCTAAAAGTTCCTAATTTTTTTTTCTAGAGATCAAAAGAAAATAATTTTATTCCTGACAAACTTGCAGTGAACTTTCAAGTACCATCATCTTGATGGTACTTGACTTTCTGCAACTTCTTGGAAAGAATTTAAAAAAACAAATTTTTCGCTACCTGTCTGAAAATGTCTCTGGGACAGATCTTTAGATCTTAGACAGATCTAACTCCAGAACCACTACTTCCTGCTGCTAATGGGGAATGATATTTTGAGGATGTTAAGGATACCTATTATTTAAGATTCCAATGAAACACCATTGATCACCGGTGTTAAAATCTGATTTTCTTCGGATCTGATTTTCTTTGGGTAAGATGTATGTTGCATGTATGTACAAGAATTCAGGCATGAGATAGCTGTGAAATAAAACAACTGGGTATATAATGAAGAAGTTATTTGTATCTTTAATGGAAAGGCTGTCTGAACAGCTTACTATTTTCTTAACAGAGCTCACAATCAAAGTGTCTTAGTGGATATTCACCTGCTTTTAGATGTCCAGAGAGCAGCAAAGAGCACTTGTTTCATCTTCAGTTTCCAAAGAGCTCATGCCCTTTCTGTCTGAGTCCTTCACAATAGTTATTATTAGGCTTATTGTTTCCAAGTTAAATTGCACTGAGCATCTTTTAAAGTTCATTTTCACTTTTCAGTTCAGCAGCATTGTAGGCACAATGAGCATATTATCATGTGTTAGATTTTATGTACTGTTTCCATTTTCAATGTAGGTTCCTTGTTCCAGTCTCTTCTTGGACCTTTCATATCTGCCTCTCTTGTTATGCTCTGCCCTTTTAACTGAGGCATTTGAGATAACCCTCTGTATGTATTTTGGCAGTTGCAAGCAAGACAGTTTCAATGGCAGGGTATAATTCTGCATTTTCTTCCAGTTTTGATCCATGAAGATTATTGTCCTGCAGAACACATGGGTCAGACTTTTAAAAGTATTTTCAAGTTACTTTCAGGGTGCACTTGAAGAGATAGAGAGGTATGAAGGCAGTACTGTGATTTTGTCCTTCAGACCAATTAAGTGAAATTTATATCATTGGAAATCTTTAGCATTTCCTACTGGGGGAACTTTTAGTTCAGACTTTCATAAGGGTCAATTTTTTTTCCATATGAAAAAGTTTCTTTATAAAGCAACTTTGGTGAACTCATTGATTCTTCTTATTGAAAAATAAATAATAATAATAATAATAATAATAATAATAATAATAATAATAAATGAAAAAAAAATAGTCAGCATTTTCTGACTATGCATCTTAGCATTTTTAATATGAACCACCAGGCATGTATTCCGTGGAAAACAGATGCGTATGCACATACTCAGTGGCATGCATTCAGTCTTTCCATTTCTCACAGTAATGCAGGACGAAATAATGTGCTAGCTATTTCTAGAATGCCTGTTACCTTAATGTGTGAGATATAACAAAGTAGAGTCTTCTTTCTCTTCCATTTTGCAAGAAAATTAGTTTTGACTATTGCTTTATATGAATCTGCATGATGAAAAATTAGGTTAAAAAGACTTCACAGCTTTTCCACCCCAAGTTACGACAGGAACAATTCCTTGTAAATCTCATTATGATAATCAAATCCTATTACTTTATGCTGGAGAAAAAAAAAAAAAAAAAAAGTCAACTTTAGTGATTGGCATCTTTATGATATCTAGGTGCTCTTCATGCTTCTTTTATGAGAATTGAATTAGGTGACCTGGAAGTTCAGAGTGAATGTTTAAGCTTTACTAGTCCTTGAAAAGTGGAAAGATGGAGAAGATGTTGCTATACTTGTTAGTGAAACTACTCAGAAATTGAATTACAGATGCTTTCAGGGTCACATCCCATCTTTATGTAATTTGCAGAAACAAGTTATCTCACTGACCCTCAAGCCTTCTATACAACTACTTCCTTGCTTAATAAAAACAACTAGATCATCTACTTTGACAAGCCAAAACTGGGAGTTAATTTTTAAAGCCCAAATCCAACAAGCTATTAAATATCACTTGCTCAGTATTGCAATCTCTCACCTCCTTCTGCAGCTGAAGGCACTCAGTACCACACTGGATGATGCTCTTTAGCTTGTATGCAATGTGTGCAGTGACTTCATGTTTTTGTTCTATTTTAAAGTCATTAACTGTCTCTGAAATCTTAAAAATGCAAAAATATTTAAAGGGTTTATTTATTTCCCAGTTTCTTTGTTACCCTTTTCTTACTCCCTGGCTTTGAAGAGGTTTTAGCTAACATTCTGGAAGAGATAGATAACATGGATGCTACAGCCTGCATTTGAACTCTGTTACTAGGCTGTAGATGTTGTCTACGCCACAGGTTCATACTGGTACAGCTGTGCTACCAGTGCACATAGTGGATGCAAAGCGTGCTGATAAAAGCATTTTCCTGTTGATGTAGATACACTATTTCCTTGAAAGGCATGAAGTAAATGGGTAAAAACATTTTTTTTCAGGATATTTCCTTACCAACACACGGAAACTTACAAGTGGTCTTCTGTCTGTTTGTCTGTAGATTTACAGTTGTGCTCGTTGGTTTGTTACTTCAGTCATCAAACTGTTTAAGCAAACTGTTTAGCTGAACTTCTAGGTATTTAATGTTACTGAAAGTGTTGTTAAGAAAATGGGAAGACATGAAGGGCAATATTAATAAGGTGTGCAGAGAAAATGTCAAAACAAGTATTACACTGGTTACAATAAGGCTTTTAATAGAAGAATCCCTTAATAACTTTAGACTTATCCCTTAATAACTTTATAATTTAGAATTGTTATATGTCAGAAAGTTAAATAGTGTTCATGATGTCTGGGTTACTTGGGTCCTTCATTTACAACACTTGCAAGATAGAAGTAATCTATCTTGTTGTCCAGGGAGGTGGTGGAGTCACTGTCCCTGGGGAAGGAAAGATTGGACATGGTGCTTAGGGATATGGTTTAGTGGGTGTTGGTGATGGTAGGGGTTTGTTTGGAGCAGATGATCTTGGAGGTCTTTTCCAACCGTTATGATTCTATGATAATTTTTAATCTTCTGTGTGAGTCTAAAGACTCTCATTTTAATGCTGTGCTACATTTTCACTTACATTTTCTTAATTTTCTGAATCTCCTTGCTAATCTATTCTGTGTTTCTTAGATGGCAAAGTTGTCCCTTCAACATTATGTACAGCATATGCTTTGGTAAAACATTTTTGTGTGTGTGTGTGTATAAAGAACACGATTTTACAGGGTATGCAATTACTTCATTAATAAAAGTGAGAGAAGCATTTTGAACCCTATGTTGGTTGAATGGTGGTCAGATGAGTGAAAGAAAACATAGGATGTTCCAGAAAATAGGATAGGATTGTAAAATGGAAGTATATGTTGCTTGAATGCAAGTCTCTAGAGGTTGATTTTTTCATTCAAGCATATAAATTGAATGATATTTGATGAAATTTATTTATTTGCTTCTAGCATATTACGTTTTTTATTATTATTTATTATTATTTATATTTTATTCTTCTTTCATAGTAATAGGGCTACTCATCTTGCAACACAGAATGGCATGGATCACTGTTTTTGACCAAGGAGAAAATGATGAATCTTTATTGTATTCAACAAGCTGTGCAATTTCTAGTCCAGTGCTGGTGAAATGGACATGCTACAGCATCATAAACTATCCCGGTGTTGATAATGCTTAAGTAAAAATAAGAGCAAGTTTATGTCATCATAGCAAAATCACAACTTGGAATATAACTTTAATTGTGAATAACTACTGTAGCAGTTAAATCGCTAAATCAGTGGAAAGCTTAAACTAGATAATATCTCTTATTACTATGTAATGTGAGGAGGGAAATGGTAGCAGAAATAAGTAATATGACTTAGTACAAATTGAAAAAATTAGAATTCTTTGCTTAAATTTAAAAGTTTAAAAAACAAAAAAGTGTTCTATACAGATCTATACAAAATGTTCATAGAAACACAAGTGGACATTTTTGAAATAAGAGACAAATAAGATCAAACTTTTCTCTGAATATATATATATATTTTGTGGAAGCTTCTGTACAACTTTTTATTTGCAGATAATTGAAAAATCACACTTGGTATGTGGGATTGAAATATTGTCTCATTATCTCCAGTGCTGAAGTTCGGCACAGCAATTTTGTGCCTTTGGTGTGGTTCTAACTGTAATATGTTGCTATCAGTCTCTTGATCCTCTTCTGTTTTCTAAAATACACGTTATTCTGAAATTTACAAACTTGTTTTTGTAGAATTTTTTCAGCTACATATATTTTTAAAAAGGTAGTTTACATCTTCACGATACTTATCTAGAAAACTTCTGTCATAATTGAAAAGGCAGGGGAAATGAAAAGCTGTCTTGTAGGTGAGGAGCAAACTGAATGGACCTTTTTAGAACTGTGTTGTGGTTTCAGCTGGGATAGAATTAATTTCCTTCATAGAGGCTGGTATGTTCTGTATTTTGGATTTAGGAGAAAAATAATGTTGATAGCACACAGACATTTTAGTTGTTCCAGAGTAGTCCTTACAGAGATATAATAATATAGATGGTGAGATATGATAATATATATACGTTATATGATGTTTGTTATATGAATAATAACAAATAATAACATCCCATCTTTTTTCTGTCCTATTAAACTGTCATCATCTCAACTCACAAGTTTTTGTTTGTTTGTTTGTTTTTTCCTATTCTCTCCCCCATTGCACTTGAGGAGGGGTGTGTGAGCAAACAGCTGTGTGGTGTTTTGTTGTCTGTCGGGTTAAACCACAGTGCTCTGACTGCAGTTTCTAGTGCTATCAAAAGTGTCTCATGTCATTCTGAACATAGGCCTAGACTTTTACTTAGGTGATTAGATATATGAATAACTCGGGAGGATCTGGGTCTCAGAACATTCCTCATTTCCCTTATCTGCAAATGGGTGGTGTTGCCCATTGAGGTCTTTTTTCAATAAGTACAAGTCTCCATCATGGAGGGAAAAAAACAGTTGCAAATTGATTTACCTGTATCAAGTAGGAGCATAGGAGATAGGATCTTCCTCCCCTCTCAAACTCTATGATAAAGTGTGAGTTTAACTGCTTTGAAACTCAGGGACTGTTTTTCATAGCAGTTGCAAAGGCTTATACTGATGCAAATCCATTTGGCCAGATTCCATTCGTATATTGACCTGAATGAAAGTATGCTGCAGTCAAGCAACTTACCTCAGGATACAGAATTAAAGTTAGATCATAGTCAGGTTCCTGGTCTGCTATTACTGTTCTTTTTTTCTCTCTCTCTTTTGATTTGAAAAAGAGAGGAAATTGGTCTGCTTTACCACTGTGTTGCATCTTACCCAGTGAAGTGGACCTGTGCAAAAGTAATGCATAAACTTCTAACAAGCGATCATTTTTTACTTGGAAAATGTATTCTTGTGGGCATCTCAAGACTTACACTTAACTGGCAAAGTAATATTTTCTTCCCATTGGCAGTAGAAATTCTGTGGTGCAGACCTTTAGCCTAGAATTAAAATCTGTACAGGAAGGAAATGAGACAAGATTTTCTTCCCTCAGTTTCACCTGATGAAGCCCATCAGAGCACATCAAGACTGTTGGCATACTCTCAGGGTTCCCAAGGTTTTTTTATATTATTTCCCACAAAGACTCAGGTCTATCCAGAGTGGTGCTGCATTTCTAGGTGATGCAGTGCATTGCTAGGTGATGCAGTGTTTCGCCTTCTTTGCTCTGTGGCTAATTTTATAGCAAGGGTTATAAAAAATATCTTTTTGTTTGCTTGTTTTGAGGTAGCCATATTGCCTACGGCTACCTTAAAAGATCATCTGCTTTATTCATGAGATTTTGTGCCCAAAGTAGGATCCTAAACCAGAAATAAAATGGTGGAATATCATGTAGGAAAATGGAGTTTATTCCTGTGTTATTCTGAAGGAATGACAAAATATATATATATTATATATATAAAAAATAAAAATAAATAAATAAATAAATAAAAACCTCAAGCCAGTGTTTTTCATTTGAAGCTATGTGAGTATATCTTTTAAACAGAATGCATATTTCTGTTCAGCAGGGTTGTCAGGTCGAATATTTCTGTTTGCATACTTAACTATAGCAGTTCTGCTCAACTCTTATCCATACATTGTCCTTTAGAGAAAGAAATGTATCTGGAGGCAGTCTTTTTTAACAACAAAAATCTCCTTGATCTGTCATTGCAGGTGGGGCTGAAGGAAAGCTCAGCTTTTGAAGTGTAGTGAGAAAGCCTTTATGTTCTTCACAAGATGTAGACAGTGCTTGCACAATTCCTTTGCATGTTTCAAAATGGTATTAAACAAAAAATAAATGGAGAACTTTAATGCTAACCTTCAGATCATTTTTCAGAAGAAAAAATAATAATAATAATAAAAAGGCAGGTAAAATTAATATGATGTTTTCTTTGTTGATGAGACTTCATTAAAAATATTGATAATATATAGATCATACTTCTTCACTGAAAGATTGTGCAAGATGTAATTGTGTGTGATAGCTCTCTATTAATAGACAATTTAAGCTGACTCCAGGAAACACTCAGATTCTGAATTCTATTGATATCTGCTTTTGCTGTCAGTTTTGCAGGCATTTTTGTTGCTACCAATGGCCATTTAACTGGAGAAATGCAACTCCCAGCATGAAAGGATTATTTTGCTAATCTGCCTTAAAGCTTCCCCCCAGGTATTCTATCAATATGAGGTTGTTGGTAGGAGACAACTTAAACTTAATATAAATCCTGTTTTTTTTTGGAGCTGTGATTTGAAGTTTCATGGCATTCCACAGTCATATAGAAGGGTATTTACTAGAACTGTGTGTATTCATTCTTTCATTCTAATGTCCCCTAAATCTAAGACCCAGTAGGAATAATTTTTCCTGTAGCTACCCTGGCAAATATGTCTTTTATTACAGGAGAATCACACTGCTTTCAAATCCAATTAGACTCATGCTATCCTGCTGTGACATACATTAAAAATTAGCAAATGAATCTTACAGAATGACCTGCTGCTTCTGCCATGGTGTTCCTTCATTTTATTAAATGTTTCTTCAACCTGAATTTTATTTTTTCTGCTTTCCTACAGTGGGTTCTTTTAAGAAAGGAGAAAGTAAGGAAACACAGAAAATGTATTCAGAGGCAGTGCTGAAAATGGTACAGTAAGTTCCATCAGAGATAACTGAGATGACCCACCACTTTAAAATATATATATATTAAAAAAACAAACAAACAAACAAACAAACAAACAAAAAACATTTCCAGGGCCCAGGACTAACTGTCAACAGAACCCACAAGCAAATCATTTTCTTTGTGTAGGCTTTAAAACTCCCACAAAAAACATCCACTTTTTAGCTACCCTACAAGTGCTTACCCTACAAGATGTAGAAATACATCTCATGAAGCAGATGAAGCTCCCATCCCAAAGGTACATTGCAAAGTATTTTCACCAAGAAACCTAAGATTTACTAACATTCTCCTCAGTAAAAGAGATGCCATCAAAATCATAGATCATTGCAGCCAGTGTTGGACCTGGTTGGTTCTTGCTGATTGACTGAGTTTTCATTCTGTTACATGTGAGAACTTTTGGTCTAGCACATCAGAATACGAACTAACACACTAAATATCTTATTCTGTGCAAAATTAAGCATCCCAGGCTTGAATTCAGCTTCATCAAAAGAGTCCTTATTGCAAATAAAAAACCACAATTGAGGAGAGTAAGAGAGGAGAGGCATAATAATTAAAGCACAAATAATCAGAGAATTTGACTCAATTAAAATTTATTTTAATTAGCAAGTCCTATCTAAGAAGTGATCTTCAGACTTCCAGTGGCTAGCCCCAACAGGGAAAGTGTGCGCCCAGCAGTGCTTCCTATGTAGGTCCATTCTTCATGAACCAGAGGGTGCCTTTGCAGTTGCCTTAGGGAAAGACCAGACCATTTGGAAAACAAGAGAGCACTGGAGATAATGTGCTTAGTGATTCCCTGAGGGATGACATGAGGTATGATACCTGTGACTGCACAATAGCATGCCTGGGACTGGTCCATTCATATGCCAGCTCTGGGATGAGGGAGCCTAGCACAAACTTTGCCTCTGCTCTCCAGTGTGCCAAGCATAAATGCAGTGTATCTGAGGCGTGTACCTAGCTGCTTTGTTCTTCAGATCTAGGCCTGCAAAATGAAATCACAGCAGTTCTGAGAAGGCCCAAAGGCAGTGCTGGCTTTAGCACTTTGATAACAACCTTTCTGTTTGAAACAAAGCTTTCCATAGTGGTTTACTTTTGTTTATCTATTATATGTTATTTTCAGTTATTTTCAGTTTTAATTGCTTAATTCATTTTAACTTGTGTTGTTATGAGATTTTTGTACTGAGACTATGCTGTTTACTCATGCACTTGATTTGTCCCCACAGCTGCAATCTGAAAACCTTTCCTAGCTATGGTGGTCTTGCAGAAGCAGGCTGCATATACCATTGTGCATGAGCATTTAGTCATGGTAACTTCATGTTCAGGTATCAAAATGTACTGGTACTCTTTCTAACATTTTTGTTATGATTTTTTTGTCAGAACAAGGGGTCTGAACTGAATATATAGGGTTGGGATCGTGTTAGTTTTTCTCTTCTGCCTTGTCACCTTTTAATACTGTGGTTTGTATTACAACTTTGCTGATTATTCACCCAGTCTATTTAATTTCCAAGACAATGTGCCTGGAAATAACCATCATCTTTTCTCTCTGTGATACCTGTGCTTTCTTGTCAGTGACTCACTCAGCCCCTGTTCTTTTTCTGAATATGTAGTTTTAATAGAAATGCTAAAGGTAGTAAGTCTACTTTAATGACTAAGTGCATTGAAAAGCACAGAGTAGATGTGTTAAAAAGGAGTTTAGAGCTTGTCCTCAAAAAGCATATGAAACCCCACCAGAAAAATGGCTAATCTTTAAGATTAAGACTGCAACTGTGGTGTCACATAGGAGGAACCCTTTTTATATCTCAAGGGGGCTTGTTTGCATATCTTTTCCAGAGGTACAACGGTATCAGAGAATTTGCCTGCTTATGCTTTCTATTAGGTAAGCAGGCGGGGGGATCAGAAGAGGCAGGAAAAAAATGGAGTCTTTTGTTCCTCTCTGTCCCTCCTCAAGGGTCTTTTTGCTGGTTTGAATGGGTAATAATTTACTGTTCTGTTTTGTTCGGAGATGGATACACAGTCAAAATCTAACCTTCTGTCAGAAATGATGGCAATTAGTTGTTTTTATAGGTCATTGATTCATCAGTGGCACTTTTTCCAGCTGAATTAATGGTACTCCATCTAGCAGGTCTTGTTTATGCTTTATTTACATCAGCTCCTCTCTAGATCCAATAGGAGCAATCATTAGCAAGGGATTCTTGTGCTCTTTCTGGCTGGAAAAGCCTGTTGGAGGCTGTTACAAAGGAGTAAGAACAAGCAGGGTGTAAGCATCCATGCTCCTGGCTTGCTTTGCACCAGACAGTCCCCTGGCAGCAGTGTTCTCTATGTAAAACACTCCTCCTCGAGTTATTCCCACAAGGAGGAGTGATCTGACCCATATGTATTAGACTTCTAAAAAAAAAAAAATAAATATATATATATATTAAAAAAAAAAAAAAAAAAAAAAAAAAAGCTCTGGAGTCACCTACTCCAATCTCTGCAAACTTGACAAACATGATCCTCGGGGATGAACATTTGCATTGAAATCAGTGACCCCCCTCAGTGACCCCCATTGAAATCAGTGCCATATTACTTCCCTGTTCACTCATTTTATACTATTTAATATACATTTTCCCCTTCAGTAATTTTGAGCTATTACTGTACTTCTACCTGCTTTCCACATGCTGCCAACAGTCCTCCCACAGCAGCCTCCAACTTCTTGTTATTAATTCCTCTTAAGTACTCAAAGCCTGTTATCCTGTCATCTTTTCTCTAGACAGGGCAAATTCAGCAGTTGGTTTTCTTTCCTAACCACTCTTAATACAATAGTTACTGTCTTCTGAACTTTGAGGATTTATTTTTTGTTGTTTGCTGGCTGCCCTAGTTAGGTCTCTTTTTTAAGCTAACACTGTTTATCACTAGGGAATGTTCACAGCAGTGAGGACTATGTAAAATATTTCAATTCCATGTATAATACCTTTTTTCATGGAGCCAAAAGGACAGTAATCAGTGGGATATCAGAAAATACTAAATTTTACAGAAGTCAAAGGAAAAGTCACAGAATACTGTGGAAATTGGTGAAAAAAGACATATGGGAGTTTAAGGAGAATAAAGAAGTATCTTAATCTGGTTAATAATACCAACTTGTAGAATTTTTTCTTTTTAAGAAAAAAGTTTAAAACTTTTTTTTTTTTTTTTAAGAACTTACAAATAATATTTAAATAATTGTTCTCCGCAAAATTGTGTTCTCCGCAAAACCTTCTGGGCCAAGCTCCTTCACTGATGAGCTGCCAGTCTTGAGTCAACCAAAGCCACAGTGCTTCGTCTGCAGGGCACCTAGCTGGTGCCACTGTGCAATGCACTGTCTAAATGGCACCTCCTATTGTCTGGTTAATGCATCACCTCCTAAAGCACAATATTTACTGAGCATAGGTGAAATAACTTAGCATGACGGCAAGGTCCAGTTTGAAAGAACCTGCACTAATTTTGATTCAGAGTTAGGAACATCCATTTATAGTGATACCATGAAAAGGAACATGCAGCATATATTTTCAAAAATTCTATTTAAATTGAAGGGATGAAGGATTGCCTTATGCATAAATTATATGTTTGTTTGCTTTATTTTTAATTTCCAAATAATTGTGTATAATGTGCACTTAAGATTATTTGAAACAAATGTACAATACCCCATCTTCTTTCTCTCTCAACACAGTGCCAAAAACTAATGGGGGAGAAGGATAAATCACTTAAAAATATAAACCTTTAATTAAAGGTATCTGTATGCGGAGGCTTTTTCCTCAGAATATTATTCAATGTTGCCACCTTCAGGCCAAAGTTTGTCAAAGCATTTAGGGAGATTTGACCAACCCAGAATCTTACAAATCTCTATTTTTACAGGTTTAAAAACCAAGGCAGTGCTTTCTCTTCTGCGTGTTGGAAGGGCGAGGGCAGGCAGAGGTAGCAATGTGAGTTTGGGGAAATTAAATTCCTTGAGCTTAAGGAAAGAAAAGCCAGGGGAGAAAAATACTACAGTTAGTTAATCCTACAAAATGTATGGTGTCCTTTAATAAATCATCTCAGAGAATTAGAATGATGCTTGTTGGTCTGCTGCAGTTTACTTGTTGTTGCATTGTCTTTTGCAGATCTTTCCCCAGACTTTCACATTGTCTTTCCAATTCTACCCTGGCAGGATAAAGGTGAATTGTAAAGTGAATAGATTTGGCTTGGTTGAAATTCAGATCGAATTTAAACCTGAACTTATAGGAGATATTCACTTAATTACAGAGAGAGAGTAAATTCTGCCAGAAAAGAAGCAAGTTCCTGTTATAGTAATTAAACTTTGATCTCAGTCTGTAGGGAAATTGCTACAGCTATTTGGTTGTACCAAATATTTGATTCTCTCTTTATGGGTTCAGTGATAAAATTGATAAATATAACTAACAGTTATAGGTAGGCACTCACATTAAGTAACATTCACTGTGTCCGTGTTCTTGCCTCTGCTGGTTTCTTCCAGTGCTAAGTAGGGAGACCAGTCCATCGCGCTGAGTTATTGATTAACTGATGACACGATCCCATTTCCTGTGTATCCAAACCCAAATCCTTTTGAAATACAGCATTACACAGACAGTGCCTTCCACCCAGAAAAAAAATGTCGTGCTGTTCAGTAACAACAATGGCAAACACTCCCTTTGGACTGAGGCATAACGCTTCACTTCTCTCTTAAATGGTTTTGCACTGTTGCACTAAAGAGCTGGCACATTACTCCCCACAGGTGGCTGCATTTTAGCGGCTGGGTGAAGAGAGTCTATTTCATCTTTCAGCCAAAGTGAGTACTAAACATAACATAGGGCTCCTCTATTTCCACAGGCTATTAACCTTCCAAAACATTCACCTCAGAGGCTAAACTTCGCAGTAGTTCAACTTCGAATCTGAGAAATGTCTCTATTCCAGAATGACACATTAAGTGAGAGTGAATTAAGTACCCGTGCAACAAATGGTAAGCATGTGCCAGAGCTAAGCAGGGGCTTAAACAGCTTTCTGAATTTAGTTCTTATTGAAAGTAGTATTTTTATTTTAGCAGATTTGAGCAGAACCTCTTCATCTATCTTTAAGTAATAAGAGAATATCAATAGGGCACATGACCTGAACAAACTACTTTCTCTCTGTAAAAGCATTTAAAAATATGGCACGTTGCCAATAGTATTTTCATAGGATTTGCAAAACAGAGCAGAAGTTCAGAAGAACTGAAAGCTGACATCTCCAAAAGAAAGCACTAGGTCTGCAAAGAGACTGGTCAGTGTCCTTGGCATTAAAAACAAACAAAACAAACAAACAAAAACCACCTAGCTTTCTTTCAGGGAAATAAAATCCTCAATCCTCATTCAACTGACAACAGGACTGCCTAAACAAATAGTTTAAATTCTCTTAGTTGATGGTAATATTTGCCTAATAGGGCAGATGGAAAGGGTTATTCACAGTAAGTAGCAGGGCTGGTTTTTAAACCAATGACACTTCAAGAGCTTAAAAGTGTGAGTACAATCCCAAATGAACTGTGAGGGAGGAGCTTTAAGAAGTAAAGGGGGTTAAACAGGATGCTTCATATGCCATGTCTATAAAGTATTGCACAAAACCGTAGTAGAGAAAGGCAATAGCTAAGTTCAATACCTTGTTTTCATTCCCACTGTCATTAAGAAAATATATCTGGAAATTAAATATTATCTGCATTTATAAAATGGACAATTATAACAAAAAATTAAGGGTCGTAGAAGTGGATCCTTAGTCAGAAATACTATCTAAAATGGAAGGAGGAAATAAAAGTGAATTTAGCTATTGAAAGGAGGAAAGTACATCCAACAATAATTCATCATTCAGTCACTGGAAAAGAGAGCTTAGCAGTCCAAACAACAGATTTTGAAATATTTAATCTTCAGGATCTGTGGATTTATGTATAGGAATAGGTGTCTTGACTGTTTTCTCAAATTAAATTGATTGAGCTCTGTGCATTATATTACATGGATTTATTCTGATTAGATCTGAACCTAAATGTCTTTCTGCCCAAGGGAGATTCTGAGACTCAAGAACTTTTTTTTCTTTTTTTTTTTTAATAATGTCATGGATTTGTATCAGGGACACTGCAGCGTTGTTTCTTCATCTATGGTAGCTCAGATACCAGCATGCCAATTGACTGCTCCCATGCACTTGAAAAGCTGCTATAGCTCAGTGTGTCTACATGGGGGCATTTATAATACACTTGTCACAGTGGTGTCTGAGCACTGTATAATCTCTAAAGTGCTTGAGGATGAATGGCATATATAAATGTAGAATATTATTACTGTATACTCTACTTAATTGGGACACACTGAATAGGGATAGCTGCTTTACTGGGTCTATCTCCGTGGAAACTGATGACAGTGTATGGTAATGACTGTTAGTTAATCAAGGTAGTATTGGCATATGTTCTGCTTAAGAGGTCTGATTTAGTTTCTTCCAAATCAAGTGGTGTTTAGCCAGGTGACAAATGAGTGCAAAACACTGAGCTGTTTTTCTAAATATGTAAGTTGCCAGATAAAGATGATGAGGTATATTTTCCTACATGCTTGGGTGCTTCAGTCCAACGTGGCTGAGTTCGGTGGCACTGGCTGAGGGTAGGAGCAGCCCACCAACAGAGTGCCAGATCACTTTGGATCATGACACTGACAAGTCTGCTGGCAGTGCTAATTCTCATTTGGCATTTCCATGGCTTGGAACAGGTGAGTGAGAATGTGCATTGCCCCCCACACAGGTATGCACCAAATACCATGTCACACCATCCGGTTATGGGTCTGATCATTCCAAAACAGCCCAGGGTGTGTGGTGTTCCTTCTTTCTGTTTTTTCCCTGTGGAAGGCATCATGGTTTAGGGATTGTGTGCAAGCATGTCGCCCTCTTCAGCAAGTTGCCTTGCGATTACTTCTTCCCTGTCAGAGCCTTGCAAATCCAGTTTCAAGCACAGATGGGCCCAAGTAGATATTTTCATTTGAATTCAGTAAGTCTCCTTGGACTGTGGTTAAGACAAGAGCAAAGCAGGAGTTCTGCTAAATTTAGCTGCCGTCTGTAGAAGGACTAATTCGATTTTTAGTGTTGAGAAACACTGGCTTGATGGACTTGGCACATAGATGGAATTGCTACCACTTTATCATCTCAGATAGCCTTAATCCATTTGCTTAGCTGTAATATATGAGTGTATGAATACGTGCCTTATTCCATAAGAATGTTGATCTTCTCTCACCTGACAAATCATATATTCTTTTCATAGGAAAGAAACACAGTCTTCTCTGTTAGAAAGGTAATCACATTAGTAAATGTTTCAAATCATTGTATTCTTTGTAGCAGTGTACTAAAATGAAAAGCCCACAGATGCTCATTAATAATTTACAGCCTCACTATACAGCTGGTAAACACCTTTTTGCTTTATTTTGTTTTATTTTACCATGGAACCAAAGAGAATTTACCCTTTCTCCCATATGAAGAAACCCTAGAGATACTGATAACTCATTTCTGATTAAAAATAAAAATAAAAATGTAAAGTCATGATGAAAGCACTAGCTGATCTAAGAAATTATTTGAGCATTCTTTTCAAAATTATTATTTCTTTTGATACAAAAAGTACTGTCTTCCATATGAGAAAACACCCTATGCAATGGATCTGGTAACTGCTAGAAGCCATCTTGCTAGAGCTCCTTAAAATACACATTGTAAAATTAAAATCATTCAAAGTTCATTCTTCTTCTGAGTTCACAGAATTTCCATAAAAGTTTGGAATTTCCGTAAAAGTTCTGTAAAAACACAGTGTTTCTGTGATTTTTCTTTTCACACAGTCAGTTATTTCTGCTATATAAAAAACTTCAGATTTGCTACTTATCCTTAGCTGAAAAGCATGAAAAAAGCTGAATGAAACCCTATGATGTTAATCTTCAGTTCTAACCTCAACAGCAAAGTTGTTGTTTGTCTGTGTACCTTGTACCCTACATTTGATATGTTTCTCAAAACTTCAGCTGCTGAAATCACATGCAGAACTAATCTTATCAGACTTATACTGTCTAAAAATGAAAGCATCTGTTTTAAACTGGTTTCCTAAGTACTCATGCTTCATACGCAGCTGTGTAAATAGCTTATTTGGTGGAGTTCCAAGACAAGGTCAGGTGAGCCTCTTTCTGGAGATGCTTTTCTGGTCTTACCCACTAACAGAAAGGGACTCTGGCTGACAAGGACAGCCAGAACAGTACTGCTTTACTTTCTGAAACTCATTGTCTTGGATCTTTATTTTAAACTTCCATAACTCTTCACATACTTCCGATTCTCTGCCTTCAAAAAGAATAGTGCACCGCATGTTGTTTTTCTTTGCAGTTTCTTTTCAGAATATCATACTTCTAATATGGCTTCTATTCCCTATACTTCCTGCCTATTCCACATTAGACTGAAGATGGGGCTGGAAAGGTCTCTCTACTGCTCTGTACCACAGGTACTGGAGCTCTTATCTGCCTCCCTGGTGAGCAAGGTTCTTGGTTTGCTCAGTGCAGAGGAGCCACCTAACTACTTTTTGTGGGACCAAAAATGAATTGGGGTACCTCTTTGATGAAGCTCTCAGCAGAGAGCTTTTGGGACAGGCCATAAAAACATTTCACATGCAAATATTCTACCCACATTTGTAGTTGTATAATCTAGATAAGTACCTCCTGATTTAGAGATTTGAGAACAAAATGGAGCCCTATTATGTTAGCTGTTCCTTGGCTGTCAGAATGTCAATTATGACTAGTTGGACCCTTGATAATTAGACAACAAATTTCTTGTTAACTGCCAGTAGGAATCAATTTTTTGTATGGTCTTAATTTATTGTATTTCACAGAGTAGGTGTATTTCACAGACTGATGATTAGTTTTATTCTGTGTAAGCCCTTTCAAGTCACAGGATGAAATAAAACTATGACCAAGTCTAACAATGGCCATGGATCAAGATGTTTTTTCTCTGTGTCATCAAATGGAGTGTTATGAAAAGGTTTCCTTCTCTTATTGGTTTAGGAAAGAAGGCTAAATTTGAAAACTAGAACAGAAAATAAAGGGAAGGCTTTAGTCTGCAGTAGGCAGAGAGACACTATTTCAACTCTTCCCAGCTTGCTAGAAAATATCTTTGCATATCTCATCACTACTTTTGATTTTCCCCATTTTCAGCTTCTGTTAAGATAGTCACTGAGGCTGTTGCCTTAAACTACAGTGGATAAACATCTTTAGTATGGGGGTGAATTTGCAACAGGATTGTTACAATTTGTGTCCAGGGACTGGAAAGAACTGTACATCATTATGCAAGTGGCATATGCAATAATATAAATGGTGAAACAAAAAGGAAAAGAAAGGAAATCACTCATGGACGTGCCTGGGAATTGACAAAATAGTTTCCTCAGAAGCAGTTCTTTCATCTTATGAAAATATATGCTTGGACCATTTTAAAACTTTTTATTATTTACTCAATAGACTGTAACAGCTCTGAAGCTTACTGCAGTGTTTATTCAGTAGATCAGCTCTTTGTTTCTGGTGTATCATGTAAATATATATTGGAACAGTTCTAAAACGGTGTTTTTCACTCAACAGACCATAGTGGCTCCTTTGGTACCTGTTACGTTGTACAGTATTTTGTAGTATGTTGCAGCTCCAATATTAATACAGATATACTGATCTCCATGGTGTGCTCTTTTCTGTGCTCTAAGGACTGCTTTCCCAAACCACTCAGGTGCCTGAATGGAACATAATATTGCTCCAAGCAGTATTATGTTGTGCCATGCTCCTGTCTCTCTCTTTAAAAAAGAGGACTTTCTGGAGATGAGCAGTTGGGAATGCCACTGTCCAAATTTTCCTAGAGGAACCTACAGTTAAACCAACATGAAATATACAATCTCCAGTAGTCTCTAAATGCATGTTTGAATATCTTGGTTTGCTGGTTTATCTGTGAATGTCTCAGTGACATTATCTTAAACACACAGGATTTGATGTCTTTTGGGGATAGATATTCAGCTTTGCTCAGTTCTTGTCAGGAGTCCCCACTGAGGATTTGCATGCCTCTAGTGATCCAAAAGCAAAGCTGGAGCAGCAAGCTGGAACATTTTATTAATGTCCAAGGCACAAAGGTTTATTTCTGAAGTCCTGAGCATCTACAGGTTGTGGGAGAGAAGCACTTCTACCAACAGCTGTTACTCAAGACTACAAGGCTTTTCACCTGTGCCTGGCTTTCCCACACAATGACAAAACCTGAGTTTGAGTCAAATTTATCTCAAATGCTCTGACAGGACTAGGATCCTGTATTAGCCAGGGAAATTCAGGCCAGACCAGAATCTTAGCTGGCTGTAACACTGGAAATATTTTGTATTGTTATCTCTGTTCTTACCCTTTTGTTGGTTAAACAAAGTTGATTAGTTACTGGGGTTTGTTTTCCTTTTTTTTTTTTTTTTTTTTTTTTTTATTTATTTTTGCCTTTTCTTGTTTTCTTAGTTCTTTCAATGCTGCTGGCATTGCTGAGGCATTAACACCAGTAAAAGGGGGAGTTTGCATATGCATATTTTACTACCTTAATTAAAATTGGGAGCACTTGATTATGCTGCTAAGCCTCCCAGCTGCAAATATGTAAACACAGGTTACATGCTTAGAAAGGAAAATTGAGCCTTAAGTCATGTTTTTGTGATAGACTTTTGTTAGTTCTTAGTCTGCTGTTAACATGAAGCCCAGTGCCAAATTAAATTCCTTATTCCTAGATTGGAGTGCATGCTGTTCCAGGAACTCACTTTGTGGTTATTTTGTTTATGTTTGAGATTGCTTTGTTTTCATTTTGTATTTGCTCATCTGACTTGGAACCCCTTGCTTTCTGTTTGATAGGAATAAATCAGATCAGGTGTAGCTTGTATAATGTGATGGATGCATCTACAAAAAATGATTAACAGGAAAAAGAAGCCATGGGGGGTTGTTGGTTTAAATTATATTCCAATGTGTGGCCTTAGGCCTTAGAAACCCAGAGAATGCTGTGTTCTTGCTGTCTCCAGAAGTTATGTATGATTTTCATTGGTGGATGTGAGAATGCAGGTTGGTGAGATATTTTCTCTTGCAGTAGACACCTTTCTCAAAATGCTTGTTCCCACCCTTGCACAGTAGTCTTTAGCAAGTTTCTGTTATGTCAATACAGCTCTCCTTGGTAAGTGGATCATTCAAAAGATCCAATAAAAAGCAAAGCAATAAACCCAGCAGAACACTCTAGTTCTGTGTGCTTCCTCTAAAACAGCTCACTTCAGTTATCTATTTCAGAGCACAGTTCTATACTATGCTGGTACCACCAAGAGCTGTGGTGTGAGCCAGGAAATAAATGACTGGGGAGGTGTAAGGTGAGGAGCAAGAATTTCTTAGACTAGATAGAATATACCATTGTCATGACTGTACTGTGCAGATGGACCCTCTCTGATACAGACAATGCTATCACATTTCAGTTTTCCTTATTTTTTCAAAGCATAAAACAATGTGGTGGTGCAGATTTGTTTTTCTTACAAACGTATGGTTTATTGAGTTGTTAAATTCTCTTTTTCTGACCAGTTGTCTTCTAGTCTTAGCATATAACTTCAGTCTCAGAACAGATGGGAATTAAAAGGACAATAGAAGCTTATTCCCACACCTTCCCTAGGTGTTTCCTTAATCTATGTATATGGTCCAAAGTAGGTGTATTATTCTACCTTGCTGTCTTGTTATACTTGTTTTGTAAGGCAAAAATGACTGTACGAGTCTCTTGTCAGTAGAGAATAAGACTGTTGTTATAGGTAAGAAGCTCTGAGATTTCCTAAGGCATGGTGTGATGTGCCCATGTAAATTTTTAAGAAGGAATATAGCAGAAACATTTTTTTTTTTCAACGTTGTTCTTAACTTTAACATTTTTAGGTCTTCTGTTATTACTGTCTGACTATCTATTGGTTTTTGTGTAATGTGAAATATATGCATCAAAATTCAGTATCTGCACAGACAATTTTTCCATAAATTGGCAGGCTTGGGAAATGACACTGTCCCTCGGAAACAGCAAAGGACAATGCCAATGCATTGCATTTCTAGTTTGCAAGTTCCACCGACTCATTTCACTAAAGGATACAATTCAAGTCTGCTCATCACGCTCCACGTGCAGTCTCTAATTGATTAGGGATGACAGCTGTAACAGAAGTTGCCACAAACTTCACGGACCCCTGGAGAAACTCCAGTGAGAATGTAGCTGTCGGGACCTAAGTTCGAGGCAGATCACAGTTACCTAATCACCTATCAGAGTACAGCCTTAGGTGAGATTTAGTGCAATTAAGAAATACAAATTTGATCAAATCCCATAGAAGTAAAACATGTATTCACCTACTCTACATACTGACCCTGGCATAAACATGCAAATTGCTGTGCTTTCATCTGTGATATAGAGAGAGACTTCACATCATCTGAAAAATGGATCTCTGCAGTTTGTCTTAATTTTGTAGAGTATTTAGATGCATGGCCACAGCAATACCCAAACTAGATTATTAATAGAAAGCAATGCATTTTCTAAAGATGAACTGGAACCCAAACACAAAGGGCAAGTTTCAGTTATCAAGATAAAGTATCTTCTTTTGTCAGTTCCTACACACATCGCATTAACATTAATGACAGTTTCAGCCACACGCATGTGTATCTCTCATTAACACTAATGGGCAATACATGCACATAGATCTCTGGTTAATACTGGTGGGAATTACATATACGTGCAACACTCATTAGCATTAATGAGGGTTCTCCTGTGGATATCTAATGATCATTAATGGGAGTTACACGCATGTGTATTCCCCATTAACATTAGTGGCGCGTGCATCTCTCATTAATATTGATGGGAAGTACAGGAAGCCATATCTCATTAATATTAGTAGGAACGATGCACACACTGCAAGGAGACAGCTATTCCTGCTATATCCTCTGTGAAGGAAGTTTGAGCTGTTATTAATTGTGTTCAATGGAATTTTAGTTTGTGCTGTATTTTCTTGGTGAATTTTCTAAGGTCTCCATGACCTTGGCCACAATGCACAGGTTTCCTTCCCACATGAATGACCTATTTCTGAAAAAGCCCAAACGTTCTTTTTCTTTGATACCAGGGAGCATGTCATCTCTGCAATTTTTCTAAGCAAACATATTTCTGAACTGCTGTTATTTCAAAGGAAATCTGTATGTGCTTCTCACAGCATAGGGTGGCACACACCAGCTGCTGAGTTATTACAAATTCTTGTGATCATAACTCCATTTTACATCATGCAATAATGTGGTATTGTGTTAAATTCTGATGTGGTTCCTGATGAATGTAGTAAAGAAAAAAAGGCCATAGTTTCCCTTTAGAGTTTTAGGGGAATTTAAAAAAAAAAAAAAAGTGCGGAGAATAGCTACAAAGCTGGCAAAGGGACTAGCAAGCTAAACATATGGGCAGTGGCCAAGGGAGTTGGGGTTGTTTAGTCTGGAGAAGAGGAGACTGGGGGAAACCTCATTTTTCTCTACAACTACCTGAATGGAGTTTGCAGTGATGTGTTGTGTCAACTTTCTCAGGTGACAAGTTACAGAACACAAGGAAATGGTCTCAAGTTGCTCCTGGGTAGGTTTAGATTGGACATGAGGAAGTATTTATTTATGGGGAGAGTGGTCAAGCATTGGAACAGGCTGTCTGGAGAGTGGTAGAGTCGCCATCCCTGGAGGAGTTTGAGAGACTTGTGGACATGGCACTAAGGGAGACATGGTTTAGTGATGGGACTTGGTAGGTTGGATTGATGGTTAGAATTGGTGATCTTGAAGGTCTTTTCCTGTATGACTCTATGATTCTCTTCTGTGATTCAGTGTTGCATTCAAAAATGTGTTCTCACACCTGCCAGACAGCTTCTGCGGGACTGCCTATAGGACTGTATGTTAAATCTCCTTTTTGAACATCTACCTTTGCTGGTGCACACTGTCAGTGCAGAGATCCATGTTTCACGTGGTGGGGCAGACCTGGCCTGCTGGGCTGATCTCTCCTCCTTGGGGCAGCCACACCTGGGCAGATGCTGAAGAGCAAGGGAGAAAGTGCACGTGGTGTCCTTGTGGTGTGAGCAGGCAGAGCTGAGGAAGGCTGATCTCTCTGCCAAGTTAGATATGTGGAGAGAGGGGAAGGTAGTCATGTAAAGTTCTGGTCTGGGAATCAAGTGATCTACTGTCAGTTCTCACCTTCATATCCCATTGTAAGATAAATTATTTTTCTGCTGTTTGATATACCTACCACCTTGTACACAGAAATTATAACCTGAAATAAGATATCCAGATGCCACTGTAATGGCTTAGCTACAGTTAATGCTAACAGTAACAGCCATATCAGATATATGCTGTTTAAAACAGAAACTAATAAATCTAGTTTTAAAAGTGCCCTTTGGTAAGATAGTCTTATTGCTTTTCTCATTACTGTACAGAACCAGAATATTCATTGTCCATGCAAATTAGTTACAAAAAAAAAAAAAAATGTTTGCAAATAACAAATGAAAATTAAAGCATTATGCTTGGCAAACACAAGTGTACTAAATCAAGATTCCCTAAGGCTGGGGGAGGTATAGTGCACCTCCGTGTGCCAGTAAGCCCCCTGCTGTACAAGAAAGCTCCAGCACAGGCAGGGGCAGGCTGTACCAGGGTGGCTGCTGCTCCATTTCAGGAGCTTTCTGAAGAGAGGGAGTGGAACGAGAGTGTGAGAGCAGTTTTAACTCCCACAGGAGCTGTGCAGACAAACTGCCTTGCACAATCCTTTTCCACCTGCCTTAGCTCTACACCTTTGGCAGCTTGCACAGGGTACTCTTTTGGTACATATCGGTTCCTTATCATTACTGTGGTGCAAGAGTTAATGGTTTGTTTAACGGCAGATGCTTCATTGCTGGGCTCCCTGACCTCAGTGGGGCCCGTATGTGTCCTGTACATAATCTGTTTCAATTCACATGAAAATCAGTAATGAATTTAGATACAGCAGGCATAAATGCCTAAAACTCTTTATAAGAGTACACATACAGACTCAAACATGTGCTTGCGTAAGACACATGTGCATCCACATTCTTCCGTCCTGGAAAGTCTAATGCAGGAAAGGTGATTCAAGTGCTAAAGGATGACAGATGTCAGAAGGCATCAAGGAAAATCATAACAATAATATTCTGTTTGTCTACAGCAGCATTAAAGATTCTAATCTGTAACTACAGCTTTCACTTATAATTCAGAATTCAGCTGCTAAACAAACTAAATAATTTATCAAGTACAATATGTTCTAACTCTGCAACTTGCAAAAGCTGCAGCCATACCTTTGTTTCAAAGAGTCACCAAATGGTGGAAATGTCAAGCCCTTCCTTAAAGTGCATCTTCCTCAATTCCCTTGGTAGATACAACTGTTTTTTTTTCTAAAGATGTTTTATTGTTTTTCTACTTTTCATCAGGGTGGGGTTGCCATGGCAATAAAGTAGGATGTCTTGCTGGATTTCACCTTTGCTGTCTTGCTTCATATGGTTCTCTCTCCTCAGAGCAAACATGGTGGATGCAGTGCACATACAGATGTCTGATTTCAGATTTCTTTCTCAAGTGTGCTTGGCAGCTGCTCTCCTGAGACAGGCAAAGCAGCACTTCACAAGCAGCAATTCGCATTCATCCTCCCACTCTCTAATGGCCACCATCACGTCTCACTTGCTTTGTGAGCTCTCTTTCAAGACGGACAAAGCTTTTCATGAAAGACTTACTCCCAATGTGAACAGAAACTTTTGTTTAAGCATTTCAGTTAACTAAACGACCAAATCAATTCTCTGTCTCTTGAAGTTGGTCAGGGTTAAATGATGAAATATGCCACAACAGATGGATGGTTAGAAACATCCAACTCACATCCCAGCAAAATGCCCAGAACTAAGCTGGTTACTGGATTTATGAGGCTGGTTTTAGGCTGTGGCACTGCCACAATGACTGAGCCTCTGGATTGGTCTCCTCTTTTCTTTCACTATTGATTTTCGTCTCAGTTTTCTTGGTTAAACCTCTAGAAATTCTCCTAGGGAAAAAAAAAAAATCAAAATTTAAATCACTCAGATTAATGTTTTTCATTTTATATATCTCTTCTCACATCTTTCAAATACTAAATTTTAAATCTGTTATCTATATCTAAATTTCACAGTATTCAAATCTCAAAAAAAAAAAAAAAAGATAAAAAAAAATAATAAATGCACATTTAAGTGGCAGTCCTTCAGTTTGAAACTTGATGATGAGCTCTCCTTTCCTCGTGGATTCCTGTCAGTGGAAACAGCTGATATTTTATATCTCAGTAGTTCTATTTCACCAATAACATAAAATAATAATGCAACGTGAAACTTTTCACTTCAGTATTTTGATTTCTTTTTGCAATTCAGCCAAACTAAAATTATGGTGATGTTTCACACAAACACCTGTGGATTAGTAATGATGTCTGCCTTTGCCATTTCTCAGTACTCTACTTGAAATTGCCAAGCTGAGAATAAAATTCCCAGTTTCCAGTTCAAAGTCTTATTCTCTGATTTCCTTCTGTCATACTCAGTAGAGTTGCATTAAATTTCCTGAGTCCTCTGACTTCACTAACATTGCCCTGGCAGAACTTCAGTGTCATTTTAAACTATCCCTATATTTGCTCATCTGACTACATTGGTCTCTGACTGCTGGTCCTGCTTTTGCTCTTGAACAGATAGTATAATTATTATTCATGCATTATAGCACCCAAGAGATACAGACGTTGCCTAGCTCTCAGTTAATGCCTTAGAAAACTTACAATCTGTGTAGAAGACAAAACACAGCACATGGATAGCAAGACAGAGGGGAACAAAGGTGCACAGAGACTACATGACTTTGCATACTAAACAGCAATATCAGCACTGTGATATTATCTCCTACTTTTGGGGTATCATGACAGAAGTGATTGAAGGGGAACCTCTGTAGCTGCCAGGTGGTTGTGCAGCTGTTCCTTCAGGAACTTTTTCATTGGATGTTGTGGGGCAAAGAACAGGAAACTCTTTGTCTGAAAATCTTGCAGTTAGCATAAGAGGTTGGCCTGCCAGATGAATGGGTGATGGGAGTTGATTTCTTAATAAAGAAGTCACTCCAAAGATTGAACAAACTTTTCTGTGATGTGAGAAAACTTAGTGTACTTTATTTTGATGAACTGAGACTTCAGTTTTGAGTGTGGTAATAATGGCCTGCAAATACAGATTCACTCCTGTCATCATGACAAGAACGGTATGTACTTTGCAAGACAGATTGTGTTTACCATTTCTACCCCAGACTAACACTTCCAAGCATGGTATGTCACAGTTACAGTGATAATCATGGTTGTAGAGCAAGCTGTACTTTGGCTTCTTCTCCAGATTCCTTCTCAGAGCAGAGGCCAAACTTCCTGCAAGTCATTCACAGAGGACCAGGAAATCCTGCAGTTTTAATACAGACTTCAGCCCAGTTTGCTCACACCTAAGGTCCAGTTTCCCCTGGTACCAGTAAACCTTTCCTCAGAGCTGTTGACAGTGCCTGATTATTGTGACACAAAAGCAGACTCTGCACAAAAAGTGTTTATTTTCTCACTTGATACACACAGTGTGTGTAGGTCCCTTGTCCTGGAAAAATTAAACTGTGGCTGCTGACATGCAGCTGTTTTAGGAATGCACCAAACCATGCACAGCAAGAAGAAAATTAAAGGTTTTAAAGATATTTACATTGTTTAGCATCTTTAACAGGAAGATTACAAAGGAGTTTGTATATTACTGTTATCCTCAGATTATACATGGTGAGACTGAGATAAAGTGCTGATCAACTACTTCTTCAAATACATGAGAGAGTTAAGTGATGAAATCAGGAATGGGACCCACCACCTTGGCTTCCCATTACATGTTATAACTATCACATAGCCCCATGTCATGTACATTTGTGGTATTTATGATTCTAACTCAGATGCACTCTGTGCCATTTAATTCAATGAAAATATGTGCAGCTTGGGTGGAAAAAAAAATAATAAATATTTTGGGGGCAAGCCATGTGTGCTGATTACAGTCTAAAATTCACTTAGTGTTAAAATCTGATGGCTCTTGAAAATATCTTCCTGGACTTTTTTTTCTGAGCCTGCCAAAAATACTGATAATTAACAGAAGTCATTTTTGTGGCAGAAGCAAATAGACCGACCATATGTTTTGTTTATAGTCCTATACCATTTCTTTAAAATAAAAATGGAACTTCAAATTAAGAAATATCAGAACTGAATACTTGGTTTATTACTTCTCGTGTTTACACTAAATAAAAGCAGAATTTAGCTTTTACATTTAGTTGAGTTATTAGAAACATCTAATGATTAACAATTTCTTTATAGGCTTAAGGACACAGTTATCTGAGCTGAGGTGCTGAACCATATTCCAGTGTGGTATTGCCTGTGTTCTAGCATGTCCATAGTGTCCATATGTGACCGAAATGCTAAAGTTCATGAGCTACATATCAGCTTTGTCATGTGTATAGTAACCATGATGTCTGCGTTACTGCAAAGGTTCAGTCAGGTCCTGTTATTTTCCCCTTACTCTATAAAACATTTCCATTAAAATAAAAAAAAAAATGAAATAACAAAGCTACCTCAGATTACCTTATTCTGGGGGAAGAAAAGAAAATCAATGTCTGTAGCTAAAGATGATTCTCTCCTTAGTTCTGCTGAATGAATAAAGTTTTCAGTGGCTTCATTGCTGTAGAATAAAGCCAATAAAATGCAACATGACTACAATATTGATGGACTATGTAGAAGTGTTTAATATGTATACGTGTTAATATGTGAAATACATTTTATAGTAGTCCTTCAGAAAGTTTTGCAAACCAGATAGTGAAATGCCTTAGATTTATCATATCATGTTTCGATAATAACAGTGGTAATGAGTAAGTTCTACATATAGTAACTTTGTGTTGAAGTAGTAAAGTTGTCTGTGATTGTCATCTAAACAGCAGATCCTCCTAAGCAATACCTGTCCCCATTTCAAATAATATTTCATATACGCATGCATCAGGTATTTATTTGGCAACTATGTAAGTTGTAGTGTTAACAAATATTTTTTTAGGGTATGGAAATGAGTCTTCCTAAGATGACAAATACTCAGTCTTATGCACTTTCTAACCTTTCTGTTGAGATGCCCAGTGAGTCTGTTAATTGGTACTGGTCTCACGACAAGAACAGCAGTAGAGAGACCTGTGACCCTTCCTTATGTTTAGGAGGTTAATTTCAGCTCCTTTCTGCTGACCTGTAGTGATTTCAAATTGCTATCCTAAAAGGAAAAGCCTGTGCAAGGGCCAAGACAAACTTTAAATGCAGGTATATTTTAGGACACTTTAGCAGGGGGCAAGCGGAGATGAGTAAGACCCTGAACCCAGGAGACTGCTGCACCTCAAACAAGTAGTGAATATCTGACCTAAAGTTGAATAGAGGTCATAGCGTCTTATTTTGTGTGTGTATTATACTACCCCCAGGTAGTTTAAGAGGCAGAGGATTTGTGATATTAACACAATTCATATGCTGACAAGCCACAGTTCTGTCATGTAAGAACTCAGGTACAGTTTGTCCGTGCAACTGGATGAGAGCCATTTCAGTTTGTTATCCTGGTACTCTTCAGTTATGTGACACTTTAAATATCACCCATTGTTTTTATTTCTGTATATAAGCAGTTCTCTGAAAAGGGGTACAACATTTATAATCTTAAATAGGTTAGGAATTTATTGATATATACTTGTGAATGCTTTAATCACCTTGCCAAACAAAATCAATAAGCAAATATCTGTTGCCTGGAAAATGCCTCAGATAAATTAAGCAGTGTATCCATATGCATTTCTTACTGCAGCAGTAGTAAACAAACCAGGTCTGAATATTCTTGTTACCAGAAATTTGATGCAATGTTGATTACAACAAGCAAGAGGGGAGGGGGTGGAAAAAAAAAAAAAAACACTTTCTGATTAAAGAGGACAGGAAAGAGCAGGTCAGCAATTGATTTGGTTGCTCATTTTAGACACACGATGTGAATACATCACTGATATAAACCTGAAGGACTTAAATTTGTCAGTTTGATAGTGGACCAAAACTACAATTCTTGGCAATCATACTACTCAGCCTGAGAGAACAGGACATTTTCCCCACTTCCAGAAACCTGGAAACGCTCTCTGAAAACAAGACCCAGTTTGTATCATCATAACACATGGAGAGGTGTCAGTGAGGGCTGTAACTTCAGTCAGGCATCTCAGAGAAAAATTTGGATAAACTCTTTAGTAACAACAATTTGTTAGTGCAGATGCCACTAGTTTTAAAATAGAAAGGGGAAAAATGACATGCTGTATAGGTGAAATCTCAGTAGACCAATTCATTTTTTTTTTTTTCCATGAAGCTTTAGCAGGGTTTTAAATAGCTGCAAACTGCATATTAAAATGCCCATGTGTATAATACATGAATAAGGGCACCTTTATATTTTGGAACTGAGCTGTTTTTACCCCCTTCACAGTCTTTCTTTCACTTGATTATGTGAATACACAGGAATAGTGAGGAGACCTTATCAACACTTAAATTAGACAATGAATCAATGGATTAAGACACTACAATAAATAAATAAATAAAATTTTAAAAATCACTCCATGCATTCCTTTCTTTCCACTGCATTCTCAAATCAGGCCATTTCTCTGCAGTTCTTTATTTAGACACAAAGCCTGGTTAATGATCGTGTTTTATCCACAGACTGACTGGGTTGTTTTCTTGTTTTTTTGTTGTTGTTGTTGTTCATTCACCTGCTACTCCAGCAAAGAAATAAATAATCCTATCTTCATTTATATATCTAAGAGATGATTCAGATACAGGAAAGAATGTATGCTACTGAAAGGAGGCTGTTACATCTGCTGGTCTTGATATATGCAAACTGTGGCAAAAATCTCTCTACAGTTGTTTGTGTTTAGGATGAAAGTATGTAATAATGCACTTGCAAGGCAGGAATAACTCACTGAATATTTCAACAAGATATGTAGACCTTATGCTGTGCTATTCAATAAAACATTTATTTAGATAAACCATATATTTCTGGCACATGAGCCTATTTCAAGAAACAGATGCAGAATTTTTGGATCAAAGTAACTTGATTTTTTTTCTCCCAAGTACTGATTCCCTGGGTAACCATTATTTTTCAGCTGTGTAGAAAGGCTAGCAATTCAGCTTTTTAATGATGCACTCTCTCTAATGATAGAAAGAAAAGAGTGGAAAGTTTTGTGGTAGAGGTGGCTCTTGTCTATGACACTGGTTTTTAGCTCTCAAGTCAGTGGAACAATGTATAGCTCCAAGTGACAGAGCTTATGAATTGCTGTTATCACTGAGAGCTTGCTGAGAAAATGAAGTGCATGCCTACACGTCTATTTTATATTTCATGGAAATTAAAACAATTTTAGGCCCTGCGTGCAGACCTATACAGATATCCGAACTGTGTTTTTTCCCATCTGACTCATGCCTCTGTGAGTCATTCACAGCACTTTCATAGGCAGAGAGATTTTCTAAGCTATTTATGATCCTCCTTTGAGTATACTTAAGCCCTCCTTTTTAACGGGGGCTAGGGGTACACAGAAATAAAGTTAATTCTGGACAGTGCTTTACAATTAAATAAGTTACAATCATGTTTAGAAAATGAAAATCCCTTTCTCCTGTGACCACAAACAATTTCTACATAGGAGAAGGCTCTTACTTCCCAAATCTCATAAGTTAGGAAACCTTTTTTGAACCTTCTTGTGTGACCCTGACAAATAACATAATCTCAGCAAACTAAGATTTCACATGGCTTCAGAGTTCAAGTCCCAGGCTTCACACAGTGGCAGGGCGGACCCAGCCCTGTGTGGATGCTACTGTGTTTGTGCTGGAGCACTTGTTGGCAGGGGGGCACTAAACTGGCAGAGCTACTGTGTTTGCTTAATTTAAAAATAAAATCAGCAAACAAATGCATTGGCAAGTAAAGGACTCAGGGTTTATTGTTACCTCCAGCAGAGGTTTCACTGTCCTTGTGTTGTGCAGCATCCTATTACACTATGGGTATGGAATTAAATTTTCTTTCTTCTCCAGGATTATTTGCAAGCTGCTACTGAGTCCCACATCAACACACACTTCTTTCTTGAAAATGGCTGACAAATTGTGAAGATAAGAAAACAAAGAAATCAATTCCTGTTTAAAATGATCAGATAGTAGTTAGTTAAAAAAATAAAATAAAAAAAAATCTGGCTGCCTTTTCAAACCCCTAGTGAGATAAAAGGGGTGTGTGTGTGTGTGTGTGAATGAATCTGAAACCTCTAAGACACAGCCCTTTCCTCACAAGGTTGGAATGGTCTTTTCATGGCTTTCTTTTTATTTTGATTATTTTCAGAAATACAGATTAGAACAGACCAAAGAAAAGGATTAGACAGCCTAAAAGGAAAGCATGAAACAATATTTAAATGATGCGTGACTTCATTCTTGCCTGAAGGCATTTTGAGTTCATGAAGAAAGTCCCGCAGGATATTTCACAGTGTGGTGGTACACAGGCTGCTTCCCTGACAGGTCATTATTGCACATCACGCTGGGATCTGGTACACGGCACACTGGTGGCTGCTCAATCTGCCTTGGTCTCAGGGTAGCCCCTGTAAATATAAGTCAAGGTCTCTGTCTTTGGAATCCCAAAAGTCCAGGCAGGCTCTAAAGACAACAGGTGATTGATTTGCACAACAGGATAGTGCTGTCAGAATAATTTCTCTCAAATTCAGAAGGCTTGCAGACAAGCTTCTTGCAAAATCTAAGTGTACAACATGGACATCTGTGTGGGGCTGACGTATTAAAGTATGCTTTTCTGACTTTATGCAAGGTAGCAGACTAATTGAGTGAGTGAAAGAAATTCATTAAAAAGGGGGAAGGAACAGAACAGCAAGTAGAGAAGAATAGGAGGAATGAATGTAAAATACATAATAGCAATGCATTAGGATTGACGAAACTGTGAGGAAAAAATACTTCATTAGAGAGCTGTGGTGAAGGTACAGCTCACAGCTGGCAGAAAACCTGCCTTTCTGTGTTGCATGGTGTTTCTCAGATAAGAAGATCTGTGGTTGGTATGAGGGTTTTGCACAGCCATTTCAAAACCTGGTCTGGCTTCTTCTGACTCACAGGAGGTGTCAGTGGCACTGATGGCTCTGAAGAACAAAGAATTTCCACTAAGGCTGTGTTCCTCTGGTAAGAAAACGCTATCCAGCCCTGGCCCGTGTTGTGCCCAGTCAAGTAGCACAGCAGCAATAGATAAATAACATGTATTCGGAGACTGGGCTGAGTTTCACAATCAACTTGAGGCCACTGCACTTGCATTGCTTGTCCAAACTATTGGTGAATAAAAGCTTCTCAGTAGTGGCTGGCATTTATACATGATTTTGAGTGGAAAAACAGTTCAATTTCCTGTCTGAAAATGAATTCAGCTGTGAAGGTTTTAGGAATACATGGATAATGGGAAATGTAATTTTCGTTCTCTTCAGTAAAGTATCTAGCCTTCTGGAAGCAGACAAAATTTGAAGGCTTTGGGATATGTTTATTATTTAGATCTCTTTGCATTTAGAACCCGAAAAATGAGTCTTCTGGCAGTATTAGTATACTCTTAAAGCTAAAATACCAGTTAGTAATAATAACATATACTTTCAAGTTATGCACACACAGTGTGAAAAACAAACAAACAAAAACAACACAAAATGTCCAGCTTTTATGCTAGATATACCAACTTTGATATTTGGCCAGTTAGAGTAATTCTTTAAATCTACAGTTGTCTTTTTATAACTTTTCTGACTGATTAGATGTTGGAATTGTTTATTTTTTGAAATGTAGTAAGAAAAAATCATCTAGTTAGTATTAGAGGGGAATTGTAACCTGCACTCCTGTTGTTCTGATTTTAAGTCTGAATGTTTTTTCTTATTATTTTGGAATAGAAAAATGTGAGAATCAATAAAGGGTGCTTTAGTATTACCTAGCAGAATTCAGGAGGTGCAGCTGAGGATAAAAAATAGCTATAGGCTGCCTTGTAGTGGCTACTAATCTATCTTGTGAAATCTTCACCTTTGTACTTTTTCTTTCTTCCTTTCTTTCTTCTTTCTGAGAAGTAGCTTCAGTCAGTTTATTGATTTGTTTTTAGCACAGATTTTTAAATTGTAAAAGTAGTTGTGACTCCTAGATACCATCACCTTGACAGCACTTGTAGGCTTGAATCACAGCTACCTGCTATGTTTGGGAAAGTCCTTAGGTTATGAAGGCCCTGCTAGATCATAACTGAAGTTATCTTACTGCACTTGTTTGCAACACAGCAGAATACATCAATGGAGTATGCATCAAATGTGATCTTTAATAATAGTAATTTCTTATTTCAGTACTAGTGTTTTTAAGCTGGCAACACAATAATATGATGAACGGAAGACAGGGTGTGAAGGGCAATTATTTATCAATGTGAATTAAGGAATAAGTGAAAGGGTCAATGCACTTATTATGTGATGACATGGCTAATCAATGCATGCTCATTCTCTGTTTGATCTGCTTTCCTGAGTTAAATCCTGCTGCTGTCCTTTGTGGGTACAGAGGGCTCCTTTTCACTACAGTTTTTTCTATGGAAAGATAGAAAATGGTGGATGGCCACATGGGTATACATGGCCAGTAGACTGCACAAAGCTTAATTTCTTCCGTTACTCACATAGTAGTAACGGCCAGATGCAGAGCTGAAGTAGAAGAACTACTAATTCTAGAATAGAGATAAATTTAATGCCTAGTCTCTTTCTGTGTGTGTAGCATTGTGTGGTCATACCATGCCATATCACGGAATGAAGTTTGTCTGTCTCAGCTTCCCTATCTTTAGAGGAGATTTAGAATCATAGAACAGTTTGGATTGGAAGGGACCTTAAAGACTATGGTTCCAACCCCCCTGCCATGGGCAGGGACATCGCCCACTAGACCAGGGTGATCACAGCCCCATCCAGCCTGGCCTTGAACACCTCTAGGGATGGGGCATCCACAACTTTTCTGGGCAACCTACTCCATTGCTTCACCACCCTCAAAGTAAAGATTTTTTTTTCCTAATATCTAATCTAAATCTACACTGTTTTAGTTTAAAGCCATTGCTTCTTGTCCTATCACTACACCCCCTGACAAAGAGTCCCTTACCACCTTTTCCTGCAGCCCCCTTTAGGTACTGGAAGGCTGATGTAAGGTCTCCCTAGAACCTTCTCTTCTCTGGGCTGAACAATCCCAACTCCTTCAGCCTGTCTTCATAGAAGAGATGCTCAAGGCCTCTGATCATCTTCATGGCCTCCTCTGGACTCTAACAGGTCAATGTCCTTATTGTGATGGGGACTCCAGAGCTGAACACAGAACTCCAGATGGGGTCTCATGAGAGCAGAAATCACCTCCCTTGCCCTGCTGGTCATGCTTCTTTGGGTGCAGCCCAGGATATGGTTGGCTTTCTGGGCTGCAAGTGCACATTGTCGGCTCGTGTTGGGCTTCTCATCAACCAATGCCCCCAGACCTCACCAGAGCCACTCTCAAGTCTATTCCCCACCCAGCCTGGATCTGTGTTTAGGATTGCCCCAGCAAATATGTGTTTGGTCCGTATAGTTTCTTGGCATTTATTTATATATATTTTTTAAACTACTCTATTGATCATGCAAGTTTTCTTCCAGGAGACTATTCATAATTTAAAGTAGTTCCTAGTTAGGATACTTTCCTTCATGCACATTTGCTTATCTAATAAACCAGTATTTCTAGTCTCTAATATCTATATCCCATTATTCTCTCAGCCCATTCTGAAGTTCTTCTCCCAGCATGGTGATAGTTACCATACCACCCTTGGTCAATGTTCTGTTACATTACATAATTTTCATAAATGTTTCTCATCATTCAAAATGTTTTAGTACTTAAACATTTGCATTGCTTTTTTTTTTCCCCCCTAAGCTCAATATCTCACCATATATCATTACCCTTCATTTATAGCTTGTCAGACAGTTTTAAATCCATGAGACAGTGCTCATTTCCAACTCATCTGAGATTAATTTTTCACGTATGATTTCTGAGGTATTGTATCTGATGTCTACTAACACTGGATACATGATCCAAAATTGTTCTTTCTTATAAACTTGCAACCCTCACTGTAGTCACCCTGTGTTCCACCATGTATATGCAGGGTCATAATTTCACTCATTGCTGTTTATTGCTCGTGCTTCTTCTGTCAGGTGCTTATTTTACTTTTTTTTTTTTTTTTTCCCCATTATTTTCCTAGGGATTGTAATGTGATTTGCCAGATGATAATTTCCACGATTACTCTTTATTCATCTTCTAAAGTTCAGTGCCATCCAGCCATCTGGTGTCTGACTAGTTCTGCAAAAGCCTAGCCTACAAAGAAAAAAAAAATTACTCACATGGCTAATTTTATGTATGTGAATCCTAATGATGCAAAGGAGACTGCTCATATTTTTTTTAGCAAGGCGTATAGATAACTCTTGCAGGGCCAGGCCACAAAATAAATTCAAAGGACTTCTTTGGGTTAATTGTATAAAGTAATTAGTATGTACTGCAATGTACTTCACACAGAAGTGCTAATAGGCCCGTATTAAGGTTTTCCATGCATTTCTTTACTAGCGTTTTATCAATTACCTAGGCATTAGATTTTTAACAATATGAAGAGCAGCGTAAATCAGTGTTAGCCTGAAGCTTGTTGATGAATGTATGCTCTAAGGAGAATTGAAATTGGATGCAAAGTCTTCATCATTTCTTATCTAGGCATTTTGCTTTCTCTCTCCCTTGTGGTACTAGAAACCCACATACAAACATGCTGAGTTTAGTGTGATCCTTTTTTGGTCTTCTTCCTTAAATAGCAGATTTTTGGTTTCAAACTACTTGTCCTCACTCATGTACGTATAAAGCCTCATCTTATTTGTCTTGTATTCTGCAGCCAGAACTCACTTTTTCCGTCTTTGAAAGATGTTATTGCAAAGGAGCAGCCCTTTTCCATACCCGTTTTCCTTACTTCATCTGGGAAATACCTTTCAAATCCTTAATGCACTGCTCAGTAAACATACCCACCCTACATGAATTTAGAGTGGTTTTATTAAGTTTGAACCATTTTGCAAAAGGCAGCTTGTTATTACTATATATTGCAAATATCTGTCAAACACCCACTCTTTGAACTTGTGACTCATCAGTCTGGCATCTCAAATTCCCTTCTGCTAATTACAAAAAATACTGATTTTTCTCATTACCATCATAACAATAACACCTAGTTAGGAAGAGACTGCTATTTCTTCTGGCAAACTGCAATGTCTCATGTTTCATTGCATTCTGCCACTTAGCTTATTAAATCAGCTAGCACACACGCCTCTGCAAAATCCTGAATGTTCTCTTGTAGGCTTCTGAATTCAGCCTGGTTGACATGTCACCCTGTCCTGAGCAACATGTTCCCAAAATACACAAACCATAGATTCAACGGTGGATCAAAGGCCTCCCTTTGATGCTCTGTTATAGGAAGTAGGGACAGGAAAAATTTGATTTTCAGGGAGATATTGAAGAGGGAAAGAAATCCAAGGCTTTATCATGTTACATGAATTATCAGAAGGGAAGTACAATGGGTTGTTTACTAGTAGTATTTTATTCAACCATTATTTTTTCTTTTTTAAGATCTTTATAAAGTTCAAGTCTCAAAAGAAAGAAATCAAACTGGAAATCAGAAGGCCTGATTATTTGTTTGCAATACTTAGAGTAGTTTCATCAGTAAATATTTCCTATTTGAGAAAAATAAAAAAGTGAAAAGTGAAAAAAAGGCTTTGACCAATGAGAAGATTGTAAAGCAGAGTTGTCTAGAAAGGCTTTCACAGTTGTGTTTTTACATTGATATATGCCACCTCCTCAGAACATCTCCAGAAGCATGTTTAGTTTAATGATTAAATGTGCTCTCTGTCTTGCCATTTGGCTTGCCACGCTATTCCATGTCTGCTCTTACAGGCTTAAGTTTTCCACAAAGCCCTTGGAGCTGGTCCATAGCAAGACAGCTCATAGGCAACCACACTGCAGATAAACCTGCAACCCCAGAGCAGGTAAATTCTCCTGCAGCAGGCCAGGCAGCTGCTTTGCCTCTCAGTGCATCTGCCTTTGTTTGGCTGCCTTTCCGTGAGCTCTGTTACCCTGGAACCCTGGAAGATGGGCAGGACCTGGAGGGAGGATCTTTGTTACCTTTTTCTTTTTTTTTTCCTTCAGGATGAAAACTCTGTGCTTTTTTTTTTTTTTTTTTTTTTTTGGTTTGGTTTGGTTTTCCTCCTGTAGAATATTCCATGACTGATCCACTCTTTATTTGAGTCACCAGTTGATGAATAATAGTCTGAGGAGTGACCCGTAATAACCAAAGCCAGACACCTTGGTTAGGTGGTGGCAAGGAAAATTAGGGTACCTCAGAACATCGCACTAGCAGCACTTGACACAGTTACTGCTACCAGAGACTAGTCAAAATAAATAATAATAATATAAAAAAACAAACAATCCAACAGCAGAATGTCAAAGATCCTGTATGGACCATGCAAGGTATCCTTTTAATCACAAGTAAACATTGAACATCCTGACAGAAGAAAAAAAAATCACTTTTTTTGGACAGCCTCCAAATTTAAAGCATTGTGAATTGATTTCAGGTTTAGCATAACAGTCCTGGTGGACCAGTGTGCTCTCTGGGATAAGGAAACAGAACATCTCCAGAAGGAGGAGGCTTCAGTGGAGCCAAGTCAGTTCAGGATCATTTAATTCAAAATCTCCACATAATTTCCTTTTATTTAAGCCATTATTAAGAAATATCCTTCAGCTTATCACATGTGAAGCATAAGCTTCCTTTGGTATTAACTTTGACACATACAGAGCACTTGGGGGATTATATTAATTTAGGTGATAGTACCTGTTAGTGAGCATTTGATTTTCCTCAGTGCAGAAGGATTTACTCTTGTTATTGATTTGTTGGCAAATATATTGGATGGAAATCCCCTGGTATTGCTGGTAGCTGCAGATTCCAAATTTTATTGGATTTGTGAGCAATTTTCCTCTGTGTTTAAACTTGTGATCGCTTTATAAAAAGAAGAGCCCAAGAGTAAGGTGAAAAATGAATGCTAGTTTTTACTTTGCTGAAAAGGAAAGCTGCCTTGTTTTGCTTTTTTCCTGGTTGTTGATTGCATTAGTCTGGCTTTTGTCATGGTTACTCATGCAAGAGGCAAGGAACCAAGAGTATTTTGCTACAGGAGGCAGCAAGAAAGAAGCCATTATCCCTAATGGGCAAGGGGTCATCAGGGCAAATTTTGTCCTGTGCAGAGGGTAGAAATCAGACCCATCCACTCTTTTAAGTGCCACAAATAAATGTATGGGCTGGTGTGACTTCCTTTATAGCACTGTTTTCCTCCTAAATAATTTTCCCTGTTCCTTTAGACAGCAGTTAATGAAAGCCAAGAAAAAGCCAGGTTGAACCCTTGCCATCCTGACCCCAGAGGCCGGGGCCACATGTGTCCAGGCAGTTCTGATGCACACCAAGGCAAGCGAGCCCTGGGACCAAGCAGGCATGTGCGGTTTGCCCCAGGGCTGCAGGCAGGACAGAGCCAGGGACAGGTCCAGGAACCTCTGGAAGCGTCTGCTGATGGCAGCAAGGGCACCGGAATCCCCATTCCCGTGCTGTGCTTTGGTTTGTGCTCCAACACTCGTTATGTTCTTTGTCCTTGTTGCCACATCCCCAGAAAAGGCAAATTGTTTTGTCTTTATCTGTTCTTTGCAATGCCTGGTCCCTCTGTGCCTACACACTGAAAATTCTGGTAGAATACCAGAGAAGTGTCAAATAATGAATGCAGAATTGGGCCTCAAGGACAGAGAAATGTCTCCTCTTCAGATTTTCTTAATACTGAATCATACAACTTGATCAGAATTAACAACAACAACAAAAAAGGGAGTTTAATTAAAGCCATTTTGGAAATGTCTAAAGAAATAGTGTTTCATTATATTCTCTTATTGTATCCTACAATATTCATCCAATTAAGGCTAGCACTCAAGTTATTTTTAGTATATAGCATGAATAAGATAACCTAAGACATCATATGATTGCTCTAGCTGAGACATAATAGTTGAAAGTCAATTTTTCCAATAAAAATAACAGTGAACAGTGCTATTAATTCATGGTGATGATGCCACTGGGAGAAGCATATGATTTCTACTGCTGAATAATCAACAAAAGTAAATTAGCTTTAAGCAGCAGAATATGTGTGTATGTCTGTCTGTGCATCTAAATGACCTTGAGAATAAAGAACTGAGAAAATTAAATACAGTTTTAAGCAACACAAGAATATATTTTTAAACTATGTATTTTGAAAAGTAGTCCATGTGAATTCAAGAGTCTGCAAAACATAGTGAATTGTCTTTCTCTTCTTATGTGTCTTAACTGAAATGCACAGATACATATATCTACCTGAAACCTTTCCAAATTTTAGCTTTATCACATGAAGAAATA